>NW_027526295.1:205046727-205149227 GCF_048455015.1 Haemaphysalis longicornis
AAAAGAAGCAGAAAAACGCAATAAACCCTGATAAGGTATGTCTCATGTAAAAATTGTGTCTCATCCACCCCCGCCTTTTTTCTATAATAAATGGGGAGGCAAAACTATTGTTGTTTACTCAGCCATACCACAGCTTAAATTTTTATTATGCCTTTTTTTTATTTTATCCGTCAGGGGACCTTTTTTCCGTTTTCTGTGTCAGTGTGTGCGTTGAAGGAGAAAGTATCACCCGAGGAGAAAATATCAGCAGGGCAATTTTTTTCGCGCTTTGTTCTATTTGCCCTAAAAGGAAGTCATAGTAAAACCTACATATTCATTTGGCGACGCAACAAACCAATATAATTCATACGGAAAGGACCACCCCCCTGAGGCATTCGCTTTCGCACTAAAAGCGTGCGAGGCGACCGATTATCAGGAAGCCTCGTACAATAGAGCCCTCCACAAACGGAAACAATGACAATAAACGGGAATTTAATTTGTGAGAGAAACTTTGTTTCATTTTCTGCAGCGCTCTACGAAGTCTGTTAGTATCCATTTCAACGCGCATTGCCGCGGGCGCTAGACGAAGCACTTGTGCGTGGCTTTTCATGTAAGGTGCCAATATCCCGAGGGCGAGATAATAACTTCCTGGAAAGTTCAATGCATTCAGTCTAAAACCTGAAAGAGGGAGAAGGCAAATGAATCTAGTCAGCGGAAGACATCAACAGGTTTTAATTTGCATCCCCGAATCAGTCACAAATTTCAGCTTCTTCGCTCCTTAACAAAGCCGGCATCATTTTCTAGGAAAACTGTTATTTCTAGCACATTTCTCGGCGTGCAATTTACCAGCACGTGGACGAGTGTTACTCGGCTCTGTTGTATTCACGAAAAATGAATTAACTTGACTGCTAGGTTACCCGCCCAACAAAACATCCTCTTCCATCACCCCCCCTCTGCCCCAAAATAAAACAAGAAAACAGCTACTTACAAGGAAACACACCTAGGACACGCTGCTAAATTCGATGCTTGAAATGAAATTCAGCAATGCTTAATATATGATTGTCCTGGCCTCATTCAGAACAAACGAAAGAAGTTCCGCTGTTTTGCATCATTTTTTTTACCTTCAGGAAAGGAGCAGCGATTGGAAATATGATGGCATTTTCAAAAAATGGGTTTAAGACTACGTTCAAAAATTATATATGTTCAAAAATTAGTTTTCTATTTTAACCTCCATGTCGTTCTAGCAGACAAAAGAGGTTACCTAATTATACGTTTCCGGGTATCTCTTCATTTCTGTGTTGATGACTTCGGTGTAGTGATTAACGAGCCACCGGACAATGTGTCCCTCGCAGGCAATCCGAAGAGTGCGATGAATGCATTTAAACTACATCCACGTCGCTCGTGAATGCATGGCCTCGCATACTTAACGTACAGTTCGCGCGTCCATCCAACTCCGTTTCCGTTCTCCTAAGCCCCACGGAATAAATCTTCCACGTCGAACAAAGCTTTCCCTCGTTGGCTGGCGCAGGCGTGCGCTTCCTTCCAATTCATTGTTCGTCTCTCGAAGAGACGAGCGACGGCTCCAATAGATCGCCTTTCAATGAGGGGGCAGTGTTGCCCGGAGCGCATTTGAATTAGCGCCTTCAAGATGAAGGAACGAGTGATGCATTCTTAGCTCGCGTTAATTACTCTATGTTAACTACGGTTGTGTTCATGTATATTCCTTCATACAGAAGGGTTATAGAAGGGAACAGGAGAGGGGGGGGGGTGGGGCGGAGGGAGTGGAGTGTTGGGAAGTTTGTGAGACAGGACGTCTGGACAACTAGGACAGAGACGCTGAGGCGAAATGGGCAAGCAAGGCTGCTCTCGTCGTAGATTGTCAATCAACACGCGACTATAGTCCTTTCGCCAGCAAAGGGAGGGAGCCGAGAGTTCTGTTGCGATGGGGCGAAGTGCCACTAAGTGGAGCTCGTTATAGAAACCACGCCAAAATCTTTGCCGCACGGTACCAGCCCCGAAGTCAGAGGGGTTTTATTGTCCTTGGTAATGCGGTAAGAGGGCTTCAAACTCCTGAAAATTCATTAGGAATTGGGTTCTGCCACGCGCACCTTTTCTTTCCTATCCAGGAGACGCCGGGGAAGGGCACGAAGCCATAAAAGGGCCCGTAATTGGGGCGTACCTTCCGGGCACAAGACCGCGGAGTACGGCTTCTGGACGGTGCGCTGGAAATAAATGCTCCGCACAGGGTAGGAAGCTAGAGATGCTGAAGAACCGGGTAATTCAGAAAAGGATGGGACGTAGCCGTCTGATTACTTGCGTGGTTCGAATTGCGCTTGCCGGTAACAACTCTAGGTGCCTTTCTTTTTCATTCGTTTCTAGTACACGCGCTCGCCAAGAAGCAACAGGTAATCGTGGGTGCCTTACGTAAGCGGAGGTCATTAGGCGCACTTGCTCTCCGCAAAGTCAGCCGCTTCGATGTAACGTAATAAAGTTCTTGAGGTGGTTCTCACGGCAACGGCTGTCTTTTGCGGGATGTCTATTCGCCTGGCAGGCCAAATATATGGCGTGCCACGCGATGCTATTTGCTCTCTGCCAGAACCTTCCGTACATCGGGCAAGGGTAGGGAGAGTTGTTTAAACCCAATAGCTAAAGTTACGGCCTGAGTTTCGTCGTGTTTTTTTCTTTTGCGCCCACTTTTCTCGCTCTCCATCAGTTTTTTTTTTTCTTTTCTCTCCCTGCAGCAAGTGTGGCAGCGGAAAAGAACCTATACACGCAGCGTCTGTTTACTATCGGTGACCCCCAAAACCATGAGGCCCCAGATTGCGGAAATGCTCCCGGCTAACTGGATCACATTGCACAGAATAAATGTGGCCAGGCATTATGAATGCCGAGACTTCGCTAAACTAATGCTCAACGCTTTCTATCTTTACTTTCGCACGCCACCTTCATTCCCTTCGATGGTGCGTAGCGATAATAAGACGGGAAGCACTGTTCTATGGGCAGCAGAAAACAATTTTGCCATGGCATCACATAGCTCATCGAGTGTAACCACCACAAAGTCATTTACCGCATCTGGCGGAAAAAAGGAGATCGCATAAGCAGATGAGAAACGATTCTGCAGACCATCAGTAATCAATTCGAGTGGCTCAGAGAGTTCACTAGTCGATAATACCAATGAATCCGAATTATCTGAAGAGGGAACTGCTTTCATAGATCGAAGGAAGCGAAAAAGGGAACGCTTATTATTAGACCGGCATGGTGAGTAACGAACAACGCTGCAAGTTATAAACTTATTTGGCATCAGAAACAGCTCTTTTGAATATTTGTACTTGCACCATTTAAGTGGGCATAGGTTGCGGCAAAGCTTTTTCCAGCCTCTCTTTCTGCGTCTGTAGCTACGCAGTGCACATTCTTCGTTCCACCAGGAGCTCGGAGACAAACTCTATTTCGACCCAAATGTGAGGATTGAAAATGTGAGGATTGCGCTGAAGTAGTCAGGGAGTCGCAGACAGCTGTAGCCCTTCCAGGTGGATTTTCTGTGGCCAGAGCTGCAATGGCGTTCTCAAGAAAGATGTGAAACTTACTGTAGTTTACAAAAGTGCGGCTGTGCGAATCAAGTGACTGAGTGGGACACAAGATCTCAAAAACTATTGGAACATGGCCATTACTAGAACGCCCTTGAACCGCGGACCAGGAAGATACTGTAGCACCACGTGAAGAAATAGCTAAGTCCAGCATAGATCGCGTTAGTCCCTGGATATAGGTAGGTGAATCCTCATTTATACATGCTAAATTATTCTCTCTCATCCAATCGAACAAGGATTTCCACAGGAGTCCGTTCTGAAGCCCCAACTAACACGGTGTGAATTGAAGTCACCCTCGGAAATCACAGGAGGGACTGCCGAAGCGAAAGCGATGTCGAGTGAATCGGTGTTTATAACGCCCCTCGGAAAGTAAGCATTATCGCCAACACTAAAATTTCAAAGTCTGCGCGCGCTGAAGTTAAAAAGACACTTTAGCCAAATGAGTAAATTTCGTAGAAACAAGAATCACCAACCCACCACCCCGAGACGGTCGACCTAGTCTAAAAGTACGGAAATTACTAAGAGTAAAATGTTGGTTGCTGTTAAGCCATGTTTCCTGAAGCGAAATAACACCCAGATAAAATTGAGAACAGAGGCAGAGTAGGTCCGCAAATACGGCTGTAACAGATCGGCAATTCCACTGGAGGATTTCAAGCGACCCTACGATTCAGAGAGACCCGCTCCAGCAACTGCCGCCTCCAATATCCGATCATTGCCCCTTTCGCGAGGTTTATTTTTCTTAGTTTTTGCTTTTGGCTGGGAGTCCAAGCCTTAGTACCAGCAGATCCCGAAAGTTTACCATACCGAGGTGCAGGCCAAGATTCTACGTCCATGTCCGAGCCTGAAGAGGGAGAGTACGAAGCCAAAGTGTGCGAGTCATTCTTCGAGCAAGAAGCTGACGAGCATGCAGCCTAATTACACGGGAGAGGATCAAGGCCATTCATTACAGTAGAGAAAGCAAGCGGGACATTTTAGGAGCTTCCGGAGCCACACTTTCTGTAGAGAGCAGCGGTCTATCAGAGATAGAGGCGACTTATGGAATCATTCGTTGTGAGGCAGTGATCAAGGAGGGCGCTAACTGCAAATACAGTGCACGCTGAGCCATTACCGTGCGAGCGATACACTCAGTGATATAATGAGTAACCACTGATACCATGCCTTTCTCAACACGCGCTGCAATAGCTTTTCCAAAGGCAGGATCAGCTAAGGAAGGCTGCTGGATCTTAGTTAGTTAGAACTTAGTTTCCACTGCGGTGACAATGGCACTCAGGAATGATGGGTCGGTCATCGATGACGCCTGATTTCCCGCCACTCTAGCATATCCATTAGCCCTGTTTTTGACTAAAGAGGCTGCCTTGCCACGTGAGCAGCTGCGCTTGTCCATAATCTCAATTGAGTATTTGTACTTCCTGAGCTCTGGTGGGGCAATTGTAATAATGTGCTACGCGTCCAGACCCGCAAAGGCAACATCAGACATCCTGCGCAGAACACAAGTCAACAGAATGCCTTTTCCCGTAGTATCGGCAGCGGGGAGACGATTTAAAGTCCTTAGATGTATGTCCAAAACGCCAGCAACTGTGACATTGAAGGGGTCTAGGAGTGAGAGGATCAACTCGGTAAATATGTGACCACACCTTGATCTCAGAAGGACATGACATTCCTACAAACGTGCCAATCGCCGACTCTGTAGGTGTTCTGTTGTTTTCTACGGCCTGAGGAGACATCTCAGGATACAATTTCCTGAGGAGACATCTGCACATCGACGCCACAAATGCTGCCCTTCACGCAAGCCAAATGAGGGGGAATGAATTCAATCACCTGGAGTGACGCAAACGTTGTGCACTTTACCAGGTCAGCTACACAGGACTCATTTGAGGATTCGCACACGACGCCGCCTCTCCCGAAAGTGTAACTTGAGTCATCATCTCAAATCTTTCGGTAGCCGCTCGAAGAGCCGCCTGTACTGCCTGAGGATTCTTCAGCCCGATGGCCCCTCCGCCTACTGGCACCAGAGCCCCGGAGATGCTGCTAACCGCGCTGCGCTTTAGGACTTAAACAGGTACATCCGGCGGGTAAAGGAGAGCTGCCCAAGGGGCACTCCCCCGGTTCGGAGAATCAGTAGACATCCACGCGCTACTACACGTGACCTTGACAAAAAAGAAAGGAGCCAAAATGAGAACAGTAACTGCAAACCGCCAGACAGTTGGCCGATCCCGAAACACCAAGGAACACCAAACAAGCTGACGTGGACCGTGAGGGAAGACCGGTCGGAACTCCCTAAACTTTTATTTCTTCTTACGATCAAGCACGAGCGCGAGCCTAACGCCGCGCTTCTTTCCCCTCTTCTTCCAAGTGACCATGCACGCGCCGTTTGCCGCGATCGAGAATCAATACCTCCAAAAGCATTTGGTCGTGTTTCTCACTCATTTTTCTTTTCTTTGTTAGAGCGGGCCAACGTTCGTTCAGTCGTTTTCGGGGAAGTGCGTATCTGTTATAGTAACTGCTCTACCCGCCTAATTGTTAATGGTCACCTACCTTTCGCAGCCCGTGCCTATACATTCGTCAGGAAAGCAAGGTTGCTACCTATCGCTTTAACTGTTTGCCCTCCACTTAGAGCCGTTATGTCGCAGTGTGGTCCAACGCAGTAGCATTCGAGGTTTTCATATGCTCGGAACTGAACTCAAACTACTGGTGTATGCTCACCATTTGGCCTATTTCTGTAGTGATAAACCAGGTTCCCTCCGCAATGACCGGACCCAAAAACTCTCCAGTAGAGGCATGCAGCAAGTCTCGACGACGCCAAGCTGTGCGAGTGTCTCCAGCAAGCAGCACGCCGACAACCGAGCTGGAGAGGATGCCAACGTCGGGAGGACTTCTGGAAGGCCAACCCGTGGTCGTTCTGCGAGACACTGGCTGTAATACGGTCATCGTGAACCGCTCTCTCGTTGCTGACACCAAGCTTACAGGAGGCATGAGCACCGTCCAACTATTAAATCGAACGTGTCTGTCCCTGCCGGAGGCAGACGTGGAAATCGATTCCCCGTTCTTCTCAGGCCGCGTACTTGCGTCCTGCATGGACAACCCCTTGTGCGACGTCATTATAGGGAACATTGAGGGGACTGGTGATGCCAATACGAAAGACAATCGGAGCATCAGACGAGAGGAGCCTCACGAAAAGGAACCAGTCATTGCAAGCACGGTGCTTGGACAAGGCAGCGTCCGCGTCCCAGAAGACCTGCGCGGTCGGAACCTGCCATCGTCTTCGCGAGCTGCAGCAGGGTTGAAGACCCACATGCGCACCAACGCAGCAAAAAGCGAGGCTCCGACAACAATGCCGCAGGTACCTACCGTTGCTGACAGCCCCTGCAATATCACCTCTGCTGACTTATGTGCGCTTCAGCAGCAAGACCCTTCTCTCCGAAAGTTTTTCGGCGAAGTCGGCAGAAAGGTCACACTCAACGCAGCGGCGATCGAGTTCGTGAAGAATGCCGGTATTCTTTATCGACGGCATCAGTTGCCCTCCGGAAAGGAAAGAAGGCAACTCGTCGTCCCCAAGGAGCTCCGAGGCATCGTCTTGGACAAGGCCCATCAAGGAACCCTCGGCAATCACAGGGGTATCAGGCGAACCATGGAGCGCGTCTGCAAGGACTTCTACTGGCCTGGGATGCAAGCTGACACTGCACGCTTCGTAAAGGTGTGTCGCATGTGTCAGACGGCTGCGCCTAAGCACCGAGCAGCCACGGCAAATCATGGCGGAGATCGAGGCATTTCGGCGTGTTGCCATCGATCTGGTCGTCCACCTCTTGCCCAGCACCTAGAAGAGAAACCCCTCCACAGGGTTCAAGAAGCCACACGCACCCACCGACGAAGTTGCAGGTGTGCCATTCCCTCTAACTTTTCTGTTTTATTACCGACTGCTCGTGCCGATTAACCTTTACCAGCCACTGACAGAGTAGGCACGGAAGAGGGCACCTTTGTCCGTTTTTTTAAGTAGGCCGTTTATTCTATAGAGTGGATTTAAGAGTGGCAAATGCTGTTTCTTTTGTTGGTTAGTTTGTTGGTTGGTTTGTCCCTTCCATTGGGTTAGAGACTGTTTTGTACTGTTTCGGACTGTACTCTTGTGCTGGTGCTAGTGGTGCTTGAACGTCTGACACAACAGACGTGCTTCAGCGCCATACGTCTCGTCGCGGCCATGAGCGAACATTTTTGTGTGCCGAGTTTTGTTTCCCCAAACAAACCTCTCGAGCAGGGGGGTGAATGTGATGACTGGCGTCCCACGAGTGGGGAAACACCCGGACGACGGCGCAGAGCAGGTGCTTCGAGAAGAAGAAGAAGATGGTGACCGGGCCCATTTTCCTTAGAGGGTGTGTGCCAGGAGGGGAGTATCATCATCATAGAGGGCTGGCCTGGGAAGCGGAGCGAGCGGCGGAGGTTCCGGAGGGCAGCTGGACCAAATCGACAGGCAGGCGTTCCGAGGCTTTCGTGGCTTTCAAGGTTCGGTTATCGTGGTCGCTCCAGCGGGGTGATGTCCACGGGCCTGTGACGCGGAAGACCGACGTCGCCGCTCGGGAAGTTGTCAGATCGCCGCGACGACCCTGGGAGCCGCAGTTCCGAGGCAAGGCCTAGCGAGCGGAGCCAGCGGCGCGTGACTCAGCGGAACCGCGACTGGTCCGCCGCCTTCCGAAACCTTGCGGTGAGGACGTCAACGCCGTGGCCACTGAGCGCCATCACTGTGCGACAGAGCCGAGAGCGTGGCATTGTTTTTTTTTCCCCGCTTCTCTCCCGAACTGTAGTGGGTTGGACCTGTTTGTATTTTTTTATTTCGCTTGTGTGCGCGTTCCGTTTCCAATATATTCAGTGTTGTTCAAGACCATGGCGTCAACTTTCTTGTGATCTTCCTCCGCGAGTCACACACCCGTCTGCTTAACCCCAACGTCCTCACACGCATAACCTGTCGATGTTTGGAGGGGCCCAGGCATGTAACATGTTCTTGACATCAAAATTGGTCTATGTAATGCAAATTTTTCATTGCGCTCGGAGTGACATACAGCGGTTCCATCGGGTTTTCGCAACATTTGTGTGATCGTCTACCATGGAGCCAATTTAGCGTTACAGGCTTTTTAGACACGTCTGCGTTGGCAGGCTCGGCTTAACCCATCCCTTTGTACGGCAAAAAGTTGCACGGTTCTTCTTTTTTTGGGGACTCCACCCACACAGTTATTCGCGCTTTTTTGCAAGTTAACGTAGCCGAGGTTTTGCCTAATGTTGTCTCATCAGTGTTCTCGACCAGACCTTGTTTGTGGAGGTTTATGTATGAAGTGTACACTTCAATACAGTTTTCGCTGGTTCGTTTTCCCCCAGATTATATGTTGCGTGTGCCTCGTGATAATCTCTACGAGGACCTAATTTCTATGCTTTTCCCAGCACCACTTTATAGAACTGTTTATTCTAACTTGTCTGTACACGATGGGCTCTTACGTTTCCGCAAAATGCTGCTTTCTCCGTCAACAAAAACGTTCTTTTTAAAACTGCACAGCGAACATTTGCCTGTTAAGACGTGGCTGCGCAATGTTTTTTTTTTGTGTGTCTTCTGCAAACTGTCACCTGTGAAAGGTACCGGAAACTATTGAGCACTGCTTCATAAATTGTAAAAAATGCCATACTATTTTAGGATGTCCCGCAAAGAACTCTTAAGAGGGACTTTGAAGAGGGACCTCGTATCACCCGCAGACGGTGATGTTTCATATTATTGTTTTTTTTATTCGCTCTGCATAGCTTATGGAAAACGCCAATACTGGATAGGCACGCTAAGCCTCTGGTTTCTTCCTGAGCACACTTCTGCCGAATGATCATTAATCTTAAAGACGTTAATGACCAATATGAGTCTCGCTTTTACCTGTGTCCCCTCCTTATTAGTTGTTCCCTGTTGCCCCGTTTTAAACCAAGTGTTGTATTTACTTTTGTTTTTCATCTTGTAATCAACTCATTTGTTTGTGTGCATAGTGTGCACGTGCATAAACGACATAGTTAATAGTGGTGTACAGGGTGTTGCGACGATAATTGGAACACTTTTAAAATTTTTCCTGAGCAAACCGCCGCTCTGTTCGCGCTCAAGCTTCACACGAGGTCGCATTTTGTGGTCTTTTTTGTTTGACACCGGGAACAACTACGGTATTACCTGTTTATCGTGAAAATAAATAAAAACGATTTTCGCCTATGGGAAAAATGGCGGCTGATTTGGACGTTCGAGCCCGAAAACCGGGTTTTCTGATCGTCAGCTAGCTCATTCCTAGGTGCATTTTCTGATCGTCTGCTGCACCATTTGGCGCCTTCCTACCGTGAATCCCAAACGTGCGTTTCGCTCTGCATACCCCAGGTGGTATCATCGTTCCAACATCAACTTGCGCTGGCTCGCACGTCCCAATCAGCCGCCATTTTCCCACAGGCGAAAATCGTTTTTATTTAGTTTCAGAATATACAAATAAGTAGCATCGTTGTTCCCGGAACAAACAAAATAGACCACAAAATGCGACCTTCGTGTGAAGTTTGAGCGCGAACAGAGCGGCGGTTCGCTCAGAAAAATTTTTAAAGTGTTCCAAATATTGTCGCAACACCCTGTATGAGTAAATTATGTAATATAAGCTGATGATAGTACTTTGCTCTTTTCGGGACCCGATATACAAGCCTTGATACAAAAATGCAATGTAGCATTAAAGGAATTAACCGTTTGTTCAAAATTACATCAAATAAAAATTAACCCTCTTAAAATTGAAGCTATTATTTTCTGTGCAAAGAATAAAAATGTTAATCTGCATCAGATGATATACAGTGACGACTAACCTGTAAAAATATTGGGGTCTATTTCACTTGCCATCTCAGCTGAGAGAACCATACAGGCCATCTCTGTAAAAAACTTTCGGCTATTTGTGAAACACTATCCAGGTCACGGTTCTTACTTCCAGTGAAGGTTAAACTTCAGATTTATTACGCATTATTTTACTCACCACTAAATTAGTGTTGCTTAATGTACAGCAATACAACTAAGTCTAAGATACAAAAAAATTCAGGGTCCACAAAAAAATATTCCGACTGATAGCAAATCTTGAACGACTCCATACAACACAGAAGCGTTTAAAAACATGATATAATTAAAATAGAGTACATTTATTAATTTCGCCTCCTCCAGACATACTATTTTTCTTCTCCCGGTATCAGAAATTTCCTAACCTCATTGGCTGGCTTACAATACCAGAGTTCAAATAGAAACACACGACGTCATGACGTCTGGAAAATACCTTCATTCCGTACTAATTACAAACTAAATAAGTTGACCCATAACCTTCCTTCAGTTCTGAACAAATATAAGAACATAGTCAAATTCTCACACAAACAACTTCGAGAATATTTCTCGGATTTGTAGTATGACTCTCTTGATTACTTCTGTTTCCTTCAGTTGAAATTTTTGGTATACATATTTTTGCAATTAAGCTTTGAATGTCCTCCAAGAGATGGTATTCTCATCTTGTCGTTATTTTGTGTGCTTTTGGGATGTATTGTGAATTTTTGAAAGTGTGCAAAACATTTCTTCGTTATGTTGTATCAATGCTATTTTGCTATGTTCAAGTGTAAACTTGTATTTTTGTGATCATGCTTGTCGCTGAGCCTTGTAGTGGTTTCTTGGGCTCCGTCAAGCTGCACTTACCCAGCAAAACCCGAAGTTTTAACTGGGAATAGGAATTGATTTCATTTTATTTGATTTGATTTCCCACATTGACATGTAGACTGTAGCGTAATAAATACCATGTGGAAAACAAAAAAAGAACTCGTAGCCGAGTGGGTAAGACGATTCACTCTAGCTCCGTTGATCTACCAGACACAGCTTCGAATCCTGCCGGTGCATGCGATTCCTTTTCTCTCTACTGTTATGCTGCGTTTTGTGAAACGCCGGAATCAGCGAATTTCTAAACATCTTCGCTGTTAAAAAAACGCTTTTGGTACGTCTCTCATCTGAAACCAGAGTACCCATCCTATCAACCCTAAATGGAAGCAAACTTATCTGGGGACCAAAAGGGTCATGGTTTGGGCCTGTTGGTGATGCATAATGGAAACTGAAAGCGCAAAATAGACACGGAATATGCATTGGAAGGAATATGCATTGGCTCATGCATTGCTCCGATTCTTAGTGATTTGTTTTTATCCAAACTAGATAACATTGTGGCTAGCCGCCTTGACAGCATGAATGTTGTTCGTGTGTTTCGATTTGTGGATGACTATTTATTCTTCTTAGATTGTAATTCTGATGCTCTAGAATGTCGCGCCCATGATGTGTTATCCGTTGTTAAAGAAAATTTTAGGCCCCTCGAATGTACTTTTGAACTTCCGGTTAATAACTCTATACAGTTTCTCGACATAAACATGACATTTCACCCAGATCACACTTGTTGGGCATACCAGCCAAGGAGCAGCAAACCAATCCTCCCTTTTCATTCCGCGCACTCTAAATTGGTGAAGAGGGGAATCATAAACATGTGTTTTAACAACGCTATCAAGAAATCGTGTGACCATTCAATGGCTACCAGCCTCCGTCAACAATCGCAAAGATTGTCAAACTCGGGGTATCCGGCTCTGTTGCAAATCGCTGTTACTGAGTCCCTGCTAAAAAAGTTGCGAGCCCGAACGCAGGGAGAGCAGCCGGCCTCACTCGAAAACCGTCCAAAGTATGCGGTTATACCTTACCTCCACAATATTTCCCACAACTTGAAGAAAATTGCCGGACGTACCAATATTAGAGTGGTTTTTTCTGCCCCAGAAAAACTGGGCAAGTTATGCATAATGAGTAATCCCTGGGGTCAACGCCGTAGCCGTTGCGGTATAAAACATAAATGTAAGCACACAACATGCGCAGAAAACGTGGTATATGAAATTCCTCTTTCTTGCGGCAAACGTTACATTGGGCAGACTGGTCGCTGTGTTAATGACCGGCTTCGCGAGCACTCTAGCAATGTCAAAAACGGGAGTGGCGGATGGTTAGCGCATCACTGTTCCACGTGTCACCACAAACCGCACTGCGAACCGCTCTTCGACAAATGTATCATAATCGGCAAGAATAAAGATAGATTAACAAGAGAAATTATAGAAGCTGAAAAAATAGATAGGTTGCAGTCTCACTGCGTGAGCACACCCTCTGTATCCCTTTCTCAAAAAGAACTCTGTTATCTCAGGCGATTATAAGTGTCTCTGCGCATGTGTGGTAGTATGCAAGTGGAAAGCGTGGCATGTATATATTGTGGTTTTTTCCAAATACATTTTGTTGGTAGTTAGCGCTCGTCCTGTTGTCCCCTTTCTTTGTCCGTGTCTATTTTGCGCTTTCAGTTTCCATTATCTGGGGAGAAGGAACTGACCCTGCCGCGTCACCACGATCCCGAACTATGGCTTTTTCCTCAAGGCCCCTAAAACAAGTCTCTTAAATTCTTTCAGCTTGCACAATTTTCATGAAATTCTAACGACATTCCGCTTTCTCTTTATATCATTCCCAGTACAAGAGAACAGTGACAGAGTTATCCCTAGTGCGAAGCTCGAACCTAGTTTTCTCGAAGGAGCCACGTATACGACAATGTCTAATAAGGCCAGTAGAACCCCCCCCCCCCTTCTCCTCTCTAAATTAAGAATTTAGATAATACCAAATCTCTCGCAGAGCCTCCTTTCAAAGACGAATCTGGTTCTGTCAGGTGGAGCAAATATAAATAAACTCGCACCACCCAGCGAACATATTTCAGCTCAAGATACGTGTCACGATGAAAGTAGCAGGCAACGCTTGTGCTTACACCTGGCTTGTGTTCTCGAGACGCCGCCGCAGCCCTAAAAAGCTTATGCGGGTGCCTGTTCCATATCGTGTGTAAACATTTCAGACACGGCCTCCAGGGCCTAGGGGAACCAAGCAAAAAAAAAAAAGGTTTGAAAGAAAGGCGAAGGTATAAGACACAAAAGCTGGAAGTGGGAGAGTTGGTACATTATGCTAAAAAATTACTCGGCGCTAAAACAGGGACGACGAAGAAGAAAGGAACACATCGGCACTGTGTTGTGTGTTACGTGTTTCTTCTTTGTCCCTGTTTTAGCTCCCAGTAATTTTTTTACCATAAGACACCAAAACAAAAAAACTTTCATTAACTCAACTGTACTTCCTGTGGACTTCTTTAGATTGACCAATAGCAGTGTGCAAACTACAAAAGAAGAAGGTGCGAACAAAGTTGGGCTCAAAGAAAGCGAGAGGATAAAAAACAGATCCTTTGTCTTCTTAGGAGGCTAATCCGTCCAGAGGAAACTTGAAAACCATGGGCGAGCGCTGGCCTGACCCGAGAGCTTTCTACCTACGTATACTTGGTACTAATTTCGTCGCACCATACATTTCTCTCCGATGCCGTCGTTCGTGCTTGTTTGACGGCTAATAAATAAATAAGCTTGGGCAAGGCGCAACGATAGTTTTAAAAAATCGAGGACACAGAAGCACTTCTTTTGTGTTGTGAAGGCGAAGGCATTATTGTCCAATTGAAAGTGACTGAGTGCTCCTTCCGGTTAGGCGCTGCGAGTAATTGTGGCCATTGCGCCGCTGAGCAGGGTAGCGGGGCGCGTGTTTGATGTACCGCCAAACGCAGAACTTGCCACACGAGTAATTCTCCTCTTTCGACGTGGCTGTGAGTTCCTAGCAGCGCGCTTCCCGACTTTTAAGGTCTGTCTGTCTGTCTGTCTGTCCATCCGTCCGTCTGTCCGGCCGTCCCTCGATTCAACCGCCCAGTCAAAAGTTGAAAGAATTATCTAACGCATCCTTTATACAAGCAAAACGTTTCAAAACTACAAAATCTGGTAGCGTATACTTCCCTGGGTATATTTTTTGCAGCGCAAGCACTAAACAACGCGTTCGAAACAATATTTTACCACAACATACAAAAATGGCTGGCACTCATACCTGGAGCCCGTGGCTCTAGCGTCAGGCCAAACAGTAACAAATTGTCTCAACAGATGGCGCGTCATCAGTTCGAACGCGGATAATATAATTAAGTCATCCTCTACTGCATTTATCATGGAAGGCCCGAATAGAGGGACACAGCGCGATAGGTGTGCGGGGGAAAGAGGAGAGGCAGTAACGTAGCTGCAGAAGACTATCGTGTTTCGCCGTCGTTTCTAGCGAAGTGACAAGATACGCTGCCAGTTTTTAATTATTGCATTGTGAAGCTCGCGTTACAGAACGCCGAACGACCTTGCTGTGGAAGGCTCCACAGGGAGACATTTATCTTCCCCTGCCGCCAATGCCGATACCGGACTCCGGCTTTTCGGGGCGCAGCACCTTAGGACCTCGCTTTATTTGGGGCTTGGCGTCTGTGTACACAGTGTTGCCCATGCGTGAGGAGCATTGGATTGTCTTGGATTGAATTGAAATCGATTAGATTGGATTGGATCGGAGTAAATTGATTTGTATCGGATCTATTTATTTATTTATATATTCATTCATTCATTCATTCATTCATTCATTCATTCATTTACTCTCAAGGCCGAAGAATTACAGAGAGGAGCGGGTATACATCGTACAAAAAACAAGAAATACAGCAGAACAAAATTATATGCACCCCATGGCAGTCTGAAAACCATAAAAAGAAAGAGTGCGTGATATGAAGAAGAGGCAGGGTGGTTGTAACAACAATATTCAACATGGCTGCGTCTTTGAATGACGCACACACACACAAAAAAAAAAGCTAACAAGAGAAAACACAGCGTCACTGAAATTGTGAATTTACGCGAAATGGTTACAGAGGGAGTTTTTAAACAAAGTGACGTCAGTGATAGCACCGATAGGGGCTCGAATGTGGTTCCACTCATTTGCAGTTTTCGGGATGAATGATTCAAAGTTCAATTTCATGCGGGCGCTGAGAACGCCCACTTTAAACTGATGGTTATTGCGTGAGGAAACGTACGATGGGGGCTGAAAAATAATGTTTCTAATAGACGGGATACAATGAAAAATATAATGGAACAGGCAAAGGCGAGAGATTTTACGCCGCAATGACAGAGCGGGTAAGTGAAAATTGGCTTTCATCGAGGCAACACTGGACGTACGATGGAAGTTTGACATGATAAAACGGGCAGAGCGATTTTGAATCGCCTCGATGCTGTCAGCTAGGCAATTATTCTGAGGATCCCACACTGATGACGCGTACTCGAGTTCGGGTCTGACTAATGTTTGATAAAGCAAAAGTTTAAGGTTAGTCGGAGCCAAAGAAAAGTTCCTGCGCAGATAACCTAAAGTGAGATTCGCGTTATTTTTAATGTAGTCGACATGTCTCTTCCAAGAGAGATCGTTAGAAATATACAAGCCAAGGTACTTGTAGGACGAAACCAGATCGAGATTGCGTTGGTTAAGTGTGTAGTCGCAGGGTACATTATAAGAAATACAACGGGAAATTCGCATATCCTTGCATTTAGTAGTTTAGCTTCATTAACCATGCGTCGCACCATGATGAACTGGGATCCAGGTATGTCTGAAGGGCAAGATGATCTGCGTTAGTCCGGATTTCACGGTAAATTACACAGTCATCGGCAAATAGTTTGATAGATGATGAAATGTCATTAGGTAAGTCGTTGATGTAAATAAGAAACAGTAAGGGACCAAAAACTGAACCTTGCGGAACGCCGGACGTTAGAGGACTAGTCGGGGAACAGTGGTCGTTAGCAGTTACAAACTGGGTGCGGTTAGACAAAAAACATTCGATCCACTTTAAGACGTTGGCATTGATATTTAGCATGTTTAGTTTCAGGAGAAGTAACTTGTGGTAGACGGTAGGTATCAAATGCTTTTGAAAAATCTATGAAGATACAATCAACAGTAGATGAAAGATCAGCGACAGAGAATAAATCGTTAGTGAAGGCCAGAAGCTGTGTCTCACATGAATAACATTTCCTAAACCCATGCGTTACTTTCAAGAAAACTTACAACGTGAGTGTAAATTACACGTTCTAGAAGTTTTCATGGTACACAGGTTAGTGAAATGGGGCGATAACTCCCGGGACTATGAGCGTTTCCTGATTTAAACAAGGGAACCACCTTTCCCACCTTCCAGTCTTCTGGGAGAACACCCTCTTCTGATGACTGCTCGAAAAGTCTCGACAGTGTAATTGAGGAATTAACGTCAGTGTTTTTCAAAAATTTAGAAGAAATACCATCGACACCTGGGGACGACGAAACTTTTAAATTTTGGATCAACTTGCGTATGCCGGCCCACTCAACGTGTACAGAATTCATAACAATGAAGTTGCGATTGAATTGGATTGGAATTGTATATACTGTACACACGCGTTGTCACTCCTTTACATGGGCGAGTGGGCAATGCCACGGGTGATTTACGGTAAGACCGATCCCCAGTGCTTCGCCCCCTCGTCATGATTCACTTTATGGAGATGCGTGATTTTTTGTCGTACAATTGGTTGTTTAATGTTTATGCATTAAATAGTTCAGTACGTCTCACAGGCTCGTGTGTAACGTGCCGAACCCTTACTAAACCTACCATTCACTACTCAAAAACAACCTCCAAAGACGCTTCTTTTGTTCACTGCAGCTCGTCAACGCTCAGGTTATAGCGTCGTAGAAAACTTTTAGGGCACTGCTGCAAATAGATTTACGCCGCCACTGCTTCAATGCCAGTGCTGTATAAGACTTGCCATCCACGCACACGCATGCCAGCAGTTCATTGCGCTCAAACACGCACAGCACGACCAAGTTGTTTGGCAGGCCTCGGTTTCAATCACGACGTTTGCCGCTAAAGCAGAACGATCCCTCGCGCACACAGAGCAGGCAATATTTATTTTCCTTGTTCTTATGCGCCTCCGCTCTGGTAAACACGAACTAAGCCTCTGCTTGCACGAGCCCCTCGGGTGTCGTGGAAGCTCAATGGCCGAAGACGTGGCATCCGCAAACGCAGACGCGGGATTTTCTCTCGGTCCTCTTTTTGGTTGCCCTAAACACCGGAGAACCATGCAGAGGCCATTCCTTCTCGTTCATGCTGACAACGCCAACAGCCGCAGCGGGTGAGAAACAAAGAGAAACGAGGTGGGGTGTTCGGAATGCCGTGGAAAGGATTGGCCGTGTCTCTTTCAGACTTCTGCGTAAACATACAAACGGAGTGCTTTAAACGGAGTGGCTATGTTGATGCACAATTATATCAGCGTTCTTCGACTTTCGCCGACACGTAGACATAGAGGGAAAAGCCAGCGATACTACATCAGTAAGGAAACAGACTTCGGTAAAACTGGGAAGGCGCGTAGTCACGCCGGTACGTCTTCGCGTAGATATGGCAAAGGATGGCCGTCCTCAGCCATTGATGAGCAGGGGCATCATTTAACAGCGGAGATTGCTAAACATTGCCACTAATCACCACCATTATCATCATCATCATCATCATCATAATACGTCATCATACGTCATCATCGTCGTCGTCGTCACCGTCACAATCATCATCATCGGCCTTTCTACCCCCACTGCAGGGCAAAGGCCTCATAAATCTCCAGTTATCCCGGTCCTGTGCTAACTGCGACCGATTTATCCTCCCAAACTTCCTGAACTCATCTGCCCAACTAACTTTCTGCTGCCCCCTGCCACGCTTGCCTTCTCTCTTCAATGACGGGTAACTATTCCGCTCCTCAACAGGCTCGAGTCTGGCCCACGGAGCTATTGTTTCCGGCAGCCCCCACACCTTTCCTAACCTGTCAAGAAATCACCCACTTCCAAGCCCTCCCACATCTCTAAGCAAAAGGGAAGAAATTACGCTGAGACAAATTCAAACACACAATATGCTGCAGCAGAATGGCGAGTTGGGCTAGTCGGTGAAATTGAATTTTGAAACCTTCAGAAAGCGCAGCACTGAAAAAACTCGAGACGAAGAAAGGGAATACAGGATGAGCGCTTCAGAAAAACGAAGTACATATTCGCCCCAAGATCGAACAAAGTCGGCTTCTGGCGGCGGCGTGACGAACCGCTCCTAGTGTGGATGGTACTCTCGCGTCGTCTGCTCGTTCACGTTGTGCGCGGTGCAAGACGCGTACTGCACGCGATAAATAATGAATATGGGAGCTTGTTTGGCACTTGACAGTGGCATAGTTACCTCTGATTGGGGATTTTGTCTAAAAACGCAATAATCAGCCGCCGTTTGGGGGATAACGCGCTACGCTAGTTTAGCGCCACGAAACATCGTCGCCGTTGTGACCGCTTAATCGTGAAACGCGTTATAAACATTGTTTCGGCCCATTGCCCTTTTCTTATTGATGAGTGCAGTCGTTTGCCGTTTCGGGAACGTCAAGGGGTGCTTTTGGAAGGTGGCGTGGTGGTTATTTAAAGGATAAAAGTTTACTACACGAAACAGTAAGAAGAGACAAGGCCTGTGCATACCCGTACAGCCGGTAAAACGCTTGTCTATAACAGCGATTTCAACTTCAACCAGCTACATCCGAAAACTGCCGAAACATACTCGTTCGAAACATGACGGAGACAAAAGCGAAGGGCTAAGACTTCAGAATTCCGTAGTAGTTTTATTCAAATCCCGCTCCGGCGGGGCAGCAGCTGAGAGTACGAACGCTGTGTTATAGACAAGCCTTTTACCGGCTGTACATTTGACACACCATAGTAAAACGGCGCTGTGTCCTTTTAGGAAGAAGAAACAAACAAAAACATTTACACTGTACCCGACCCGTGCGCTATATCGCCCATGCATTACTGGGGACGTATTTTACACACGCAAGCGCCTGTGTGATCGAATTCTTCCACTACCCTTTATTAAAAAATACCATTTTTGACAGTCGTTGCGTGTTGGTAATTTTGTGTATTATTTAAAATACGTTTCTGTGGATGCGCAAGAGTATTTCAGGGGGATGTCTTGGTAAAATTATGGAGTTCTGAGTTGATGTCTGTCCTGTATTATTTTGTGTGTCATTTTTATATACCCCATTTTCAAATCACATGAGTCACCTTGTCCAAAAATGTGCTTCACTCAGCATAACCAAATGCCTATTATAGTGAGGTCGGAGCCACTTAAGGCTTACCTAAGTTTAAAGAACAAGAAAAAATTGCGTAATATAATGCACGTTGTTGCCCACACCTGTGAAGGGTGTGTAACATGTCTCGCTGGACTTTTTTTCCCACGGTGCTCGCTTTAAATGCCATTTTGGAAAAGTCGAACCACAGTTCCTGGATAATCTCGGGCCAAAAGGTGGGTTACTCCGTTTTCAAAATAATGGCGCTTACTTGTTGAAGTACTGCTTTTTAACCGCTACGGAACACGACGCCTAGCGTACTACTGATTGCAAGTAATGCTGATTGCCAATATTTGCTTTTTCCTGTTACCTGGTTTCTCCCTTCGCTGCGTTTGGAATGTTGGCACAACCCCTGTGTTCCCTTTCTTCGCCTAGCTTTTTTTCAGTGTTGCGCTTTCTGAAGGTCTCAAAATGAAAAAAACACCAAACAGGCACTTTCGTACACCCCGTAAGAAGGCATTTATCGTTCCCGACACAGTACGCAGCCGAATGCAAATTCCTCAATCAATTAGGTATACTCCGGCGTATCATTGTCGATGGCAAGAAAAACCCCGACCTACCACCCCTCACCCCTTCCAAATGCCCTTTCCCCTGAGCAGTGGGAGATACGGTTGTCTAGCGGTCATCTGGAGGACCAAGCACTTCTTGTAACCCGGGCTACGACGGCGTGGTCAACACATGGCTCATTAACTAAGGATCCACCCCTACTCTCTCTCTCTCTCTCTCTCTCTCTCTCTCTCTCTCTCTCTCTCTCTCTCTCTCTCTTGCCTTCTCTAGGGATCCACTCTGTTACCCCTAATGACCACCGGTTATCTTGCCTTCGCATTACATGCCCTGCCCACGACCATTTCTTTTTCTTAATTTCTACTAATATGTCCTTGACACGCGTTTGTTCTCTGACCCACTCCGCCCTCTTCTTGTGGCTTAACGTTATAATCTTCTGATCGATTTCTCGCTGAGTCGCCCTCAGTTTAATCCTCAACATTGTAACCCTCAATTTAATCCTCGTTCACTGTATCGAGGAAAATAAATTCCGCATGGCGAAGCAGCGACGGCCCTCTGTAGCGCCCTTCTATTCGAGTTCCCGTGATATACGTGCAGCGTATAGTTTTGTGGGCACACTATAACACCGCAGGAGTGATGGTGTTTGCTTGGAATGTACGTTCTGTAACGGGCCAGTTAGGGCGTAAGGCTGAAACAGAAAACAGTGCCCGAACAGGACTAAGAAAGGCGGTGCACGCCGCCGCGCTGCTTGGTGTATGGTATTTTGTAGTCATATTTGAACGTTGTTTTTCCGTTTCAGCATTACCCCCCCCCCCCCCCCCCCGGAGTTGGCCAACTCCCTTTCATTGTTACTTGTTCGACGTTCAACACAAGACCACACAGAGAGTTTAAAAAAGGGGATAAAAGCTGCAGAAATAGATTCTCGGTTTATTAACTAGCTCAAAACTTTGAATGCTGCCAAAGGCTGCGGTGCATGCACACGGGGTCCTAAAACACCGATGTGTGCTTGCACGCGGGCGCATGCGTGTGAGCGTTCGCATATGTGTTTGTGAGAGAGAGAAAAGTTCGCCGCTTTTCAATGTCACTGCATGTGCAGCGTGAGGAAAGTTTGACTGCCGCGGCTGGCAGGACTGGCGCATCACAACGTAAGGTAGGAGCAGTCATCTATTTAGCACAGACGCTGATCGTCGTCGCGTGAGCCCGCACCCAAAAAGTTGAGTGATCCCTCAAGCGAAAACGTGGCCAGCGAGTCATTGCTTCCCTTTCGTCTCTTCGTCCTTTCCCACCCGGAAACTTTTGCTTGTTCTCCAGTCTTCTGCCACGCAGCTCTCATCGGCGTTTACTTTACACTTGCTGTCTCGCAGCGAGTGAAAATCACCAGCGGTGATCGTATACCCATATATAGCACCGAGGCTGTATATATAAGCACGCAGTGAGTGGCAAAGCTGCTCTTAAGTAGGGGGCTGTTGTAAGTGCCAGATGCCGCTCATGAGCTGTCAGCCACCAAATTGGATCCCGAACGCCTGAGTGCTCTGAAGAGGTGTTTGTGACGGCTGCTAATTTACCGGGTGGCCCACTTCTGCGACGATAAACGACGCATCAAGTACTTCTCACGGAATTCGACTGATTATATTTATTAGGGAGACATCGCTCTGTTTGAAGTACGCCGCTCTAACTTTATCCTGCCAAAAATTAAAGTATTCGCAGGGCTTCTAATTGTACCGCGACCCTTTCAAGGTCGACATGTTTACAAAACCTCGGATTCCTTGTACTTCAGAGAGGGTAGGGTGGCGGAGACGTCCCGTTGGTTGAAACCCATTTTCCGCTCCGCATGATGATAACCCACAAGCGGACGCTTAAACTGTTAGCGTGGGAAAATGTACTAGGAATAACCAGTGATCTCTGCACGTAAAACAGTAAATAGCAGCAACTGCATGGTATTTCTCTGGCGAAAATAAACTTAGAATAATGATCATTTAAAATCTTCCAGCTAGAGCAAGTAAAAGCTCTTATGAGATCAAGATGGCTGCGCTTTCTTGAGCGGTGCCTTCGTAAGGCTCCAGTGTATACGTTTGTGTTGCACGTTACATGTGGGCGTTGTATACCAACGGGAAAGTTATTTTCAAGTGCTGGCCAGAACGGTGGACGTATTTTACAGCTTCATTACTTAGAGACAGTCTAGCCGTGATTGAGTCTGGCTTGTTTCTTCCGAACTGAATACAACTCCCTATCTGTAACTAAAAAATAAGTTATCGTGACCGATGGTAAAGAATCGGGGTGTTAACTGGATGTTGTGTGTGGGTATTCCATGAAGAGCGCATATTTATTCCGCCTTACTTCATCTTTAACATCTGAATGTTCTTCTGGGCGTTTATGGCTGCCGGCTTTCCTTTCTGTGTTCATTCAATTGGGTTCTCAATCCTGATTATGATAATCTTTAAGCATTGAGAGGCCTTCGGTTCTGGAACTTTTATTGTCGGTGGTCGCGTAAGAGGGTTCGATACCGGTCGGGAGCTCCTGTAGACGTTCGAGTCACAGTCGGGGTTAAAAACGGAGGCCTTTTCTCTCAGGAGGCCTTTTCTCTCAGGAGGCCTTTTCTCTCAGGTGTGGCCCGCTAGTACTCGAGAGTACGGATTCCTGAGTGAGTTGGTGTCGCATTGCAGAACATTTCATAGCGCATGCGGACGAGGACAAGAAAAGAGAACAGAGACACCACGGAGTGCTCGTAGTCCTTGATAGGATACACTTACATTAGCATAGATACACCGGCAGGTGGGAAGAACTACTGCGTCTCAGTAGCTAAACTTACAAAGAAATATACACTGGTTGAACTTCAAGATATATATATATATATATATATATATATATATATATATATATATATATATATATATATATATATATATATATATATATATATATATATATATATATATATATATATATATATATATATATATATATATATACATATGTATACGAAGTAAAAAGTCCCTGTCAGGTCGGTCAGCGTCTCTTTTTACATATTGCGATTAGCTCCTTGCTCCTGTACAAATTATAGATCATCCTTGGACGACTAGAATCCGGCGAGTTTGTTCGGGATGACTGCATTTTATCCGTGTTTCATTCTCGACCGTCCTTGGTTTTCATCATTCAAGTTGGAATTTGTAGGCATCATTATGCCTTATTGCGAGCCAAATATTATACGCCTGGCTGACATCCAACACCGAACTTTCAAGTGAAGAGGTAAGTAAATCTCGTTAAATTATGTAATCAGGTAATGTTCAATAAAGATTGTCAGTTTCGAAAAAAACGATGACAACAGGTGGTACTTCCCTGTTTACAGACTTTTCAGTCTGTTTGTAGAGGTCAATTGAAAATGTGAAACTTATCAGGAATACGTGTTACTCCTAATGCGTTGAACGGCTTCTGCATTAGTAAAATTGGCAAAAGCGATTTTAATGTTCTCATATAGGCAACGTGATACGCCTTCTGCACACCGGGTGGTTTAGTTTAGGTTCATTTTTTGTTTCTGGAGACAACGGCCGCTACTTTCTAGTAAAAACCAATATGGTTGCGTTATGCAAGGCAGTAAACGCACGCCTACACAATGACAAAGAAAGCAGGAAGCAACGAGAACGCTACTGCCTTAGTTGGACTACTGTTGCTCTGGATGAGGTATTGTGCGGGATTTCCTAAAAACTTAGTCCCCATAAGAGTCCTCTGGAAAAAAGTTAGGAATTATTTGACAAACCTAATAAGACTGTGGGAGTCTGAGCTTTGTCGAACGTGGCGCTCTGAAGCAGCGCAAGAAGATTGAATGATCGAGGCGCCTTGTCTTCCCGTAAATTGACATTCCCTTGCGAAGGCCAAGAAGAAACATAATTGCAGTTCGAGAAAGCTGAAAGAACGTGAAGAATAAACAAAGAGGCCGTTAGGAAAGTTCGCCGGGCTCCACACGTTTTCCGGCACATAATAGTTTCTTAAAGGGAGTTATTCAAATGAGACGGGGAAAAATGTCCGGCTTCGGTGCCTGGCTTTACCCTGCTGTAATTAGAAGTTTCCAAAGAAGAGGGAGGCGTCGCAGCTCCACTGTCGGGTAGAGGCCTTTTGTCACCCATCGAAGCTTCACGATCGAGTATCCAACGTGCGAGTAAAACGTAACACGTGGGGTTGGGCCTCGGCATACGAGATTCGTTTTTACTCTTTGGTTTATTCGACAAAAGCGTATTTAACCTAATGTTATCAAATCATTTTACAAACATTCTTTTGTTTTTTAACTAGGCTGTAAGTTTTTGTACAGCGAAGCTTAGCTTCGCGTCTGTGCGGTGACAGGTATAGTTGAATAGCAGTTGAATCGCGCCTCATAGACTTTAGCGCCAGATTCCTCTCTAGTGTATATAGTAAGAAACTCTACACAAAAAAGGGATGCGGTGATGTCATGGGCGAGTCATGCATAGCCTGGCCAGTGCTTCCTTTCAGCCGTCGTGCGATGGAAAGACGGATAGAGGACGCTGGTCCATCTGTGCTGAACTGGTTAGGCAAGCTTCCGTTCGCATAACCGAATTCAGAGCACTTATTTTCCACGCCCTCCTCCCTCAACATGGCGGACTTGTCTAGCCTCGAACCAGCTGGCGGACCCGTTAACGGACCAGTTAGCGAACATGGCCTGGGAACTTCTCGACGCTTAATGTTGCGTTTCAATGAAGATTTTAGATGCGAAGCATCTCATACTCGGGTCAGTGTCCCTCCCTCCCTCGTTGTCGTTGTCCGCCGTACGCACTCTACTGCGCATGCGCGTCTCTTCAGCCCCGTGAGCGTTTGGGCTGACGCCAGCGCAGTTCACTATAAAAAGAAATAGTTAGGTGGCGCCCGGTTTTGATACCACGGCCGCAGTGGGAGGTAGGTGGCGCTCTTCCCACTGCGCAATAAACCGAGACGGCAGCATGTGCTACGAACGCGCCTTATGTCCTTCAGTCATTCAAACTACGTCAAGGAGCTACTGATACAAAGAAGGCACGCGAAGCTGAACGGCAACGGAAACGAACTGAAAACTGATGGGAACTTCAGTCGACCCCATGGCTGCTTCGCATACTATACTCAGGGTTCCCCTACGAGAAGATGGTTTAATTTTTCCTCCTCCTTCTCCGGCCTTAGCCGAGCTAAGCCGATTTTTTTCTTGTCTGAGCATCCCTCACGCACTACTTGGCTGAGTCATGGGAAATAAAAGGCCAGTAAAGTACGTTGTTGGGCTAGTTGATCGATCATTATTAACACATGTATAGCGCAAAAAAGACGAAGGACAAAGAATGCACGAGGACGATTCCTTGACCTTCGTCTTTTTTGCGCTATACATCTGTTAATAAATAAAAGGCGGCCACTAATTCGCGTCGTCAAAGTGCCAGGCCAGACCGTTTCATCACATTCCCATCGGCTGCGTGTAGCCCGAAACTTTAAATCAAAATTCTAACTTTCTGAGGCATCCTGACAGCACATCCACTCACGTAGATTAGCCAGTAGCAATTACTGTAGCCCTCAGAAGCTGATGGCCGAATAACTAATATCCATCTGGCTGTGACGTCAATGCACCCGGTCACACAAGAGATGCCCACTCAAGCATATTGGCCAATGACAGTGAAAGCTGTCCTGATAAGCTCGCGGCCAGCTTAAAACTTCCAATTCGGCTGTGGCGTGACCTTACCAGCTTACAATTCTAACATATCTACTGAAAAGATTGGCCATAGAGAGCAGCCGTCAGTGGCTCATGACCGACTCCATAATTCCCGCTGACAGCGACGTCAGTATAACTATCCACACGTATGCTTTCACAACTTAGCGAGAAGTTATGCTTACGGATTCTAGCATCCTAAGAGGAAAATGTAACCTCATGGTGCGCTTCTACTCAGGCGGTTGCACACGGCCCGCCAGGCAGTTGGTCCGAGTTCGGCTACCGGATGTCCCTCCCATCGCACCAGAAACTGGTGTGCCTCGATGCACGCGCGCCACCGCCGTACTGGCTGTGCATCGAGACACACTAACCAGACGCTGGCAGAGACCGCTGCGAAGAACAGGTCGGTATAATTCAGTGGCACACATGGCAGCAGATTACATTGGAGCCCTGCACCAAGGGTATACCGCTCCTGCAGAACTTCGGGGGCTGTAGCCTCACGGCGCAAGACGGCGGTGGAGTACGCTCCAATCGTGCATATAGAGAACCCAATGTCTTTTTCCAGCTCCGTCCAGTCCACTCGAGGCTGTTGTCCTATGTTGTTCTTCTGTCCCGTCTTGAGCGCTGTTTTTTGTGTGAAGTATGAACCAACAGGCCCAAACACTTCCATTGCTTAAGTCCTATGACGTCATCGCATTCTTCTGTTGTTCGTTCGCATCGCTGCAGATCCATTTTTCTTTCACCCAACCAGTTGCTGTTTCGACGTGCACGGTGCTGGGAAAAGGCAACTTCGCCCTAATTTCGCGTCCCCTTTTTGTTGTTGCGGAATTTTCTAAGCTGAAGAATTCCTGTTGGCATTGGCTGAAGCACGTCTTGTGCAGTTTTTTGCACAGCGCGCACGCGGGAGGGCAGGAATTCTGTTGTGTTAAGCTATACACATTGTATTGAGTTGGTCACATTTTTCCCAAGCAAATCACTTCAATTTCGGGCATGCGTTCGTTCTGTGTCACGCTTATCTGCAGTTTAAACATATGGCGTGGGTTTTCAGGTAGTTAAAACAACACTTCTTCGACCATGAATATCGTACCACGTAGGCAGCCCGTTTACTGGAAAAATGACGTAAGTCAACAGACCTCAGTCAATGTCTGGGAGTACGAAGTCGCTCTGTCGGTCTTCGCTGAAATTCACTCGAGCTTTTATGGCGAGTTTGAAGTTCCATCGAAAGTTTTCATTGGAGCTAATATTTATCATCACGCACTGTGTTCTGCACGCCTCAAAGGTCTTTGCGGCACTTCATTAAGTTAAAACGTTAGCCTCAAGAACAAAACTTCCTTAAGCAATTTCTCATTCGGAGTCTACATAATTGAGCGGGTGTTTGCAAAGGGCTCCTCGGTAGCTGCCAAAGTTTCTCTCCGGCAACTAATAAGCGCGTTCCAAACGGCGAGTTGTCAACGTGGCTGTGTGCTCAATTCACTCGAAACAGCGTTGGGCGGCGCCGTTTGTGACGCGCTGCTCTATGAGCAAATCGCTCTTCAAACTTTATTTGCTCCAATTATTCCGGAAGAAATGTAAGGACAGTAACCTGTTCGCCCTTGTGTTAACGGCGAAAGCCACTCGGAGGACAGAAGCGTGTTTCTCGGGGTCGTTATTCCATGATTGTTTCATGAAGAGGAAGTTCGCTCACACTAGCCGCAGTGAACAGAAGGAAAGCCCCGATCGTGTGTTTCGTCGGTGCACGCGCATGCGCTCTTGGCGAAAAAAAAAACAAAAAAAATTCCCTCGCACTTCCCCGAGGGGGAGAGTGTGTAAGTGCGAATGCACGGTTGTTGATTGCGCGATTACGGTGGATATCGTGATCTTGGAGTGGAGAGGAGGCGCCCAACACCCGCAGTCACTGAGCGGAAAGAGGAGGAGGAGAATAGCGCCCGCCGTTACGGCTAGGGGTACACGAGCGCCCTCACGCGTCGGAATGCGGAGCGCCCGCTACGCGAGCGAGAGCTCTCCCGCCCGAAGTGGAGAGGAGGCGCCCAAAACCCGCAGTCACTGAGCGGAGAGAGGAGGAGGAGAGTAGCGCGCGCCCATCTCCCCCCGTTGCTAGGGAAGACGAGGGGGGAGACGAGGAGCGCGCGCACCCGCAGCTGTTGCTATGCGGACAACGGCGGCGGACGATTCAGGCTCGCTTAAGAAGTGCATTCGCACTTAAAAGTTCGGCTGCAAGGTGCACTGAGCAGCCAGCCGAGGCCTTTTTTGGAAGGCCCGGCTACAATGTATACAGGGTGTGTCCCCCTTTGAAACGAGTGCGGTAAAAGGGCTGCCATGTTCCCGTTTACACACGACGTCGCTAGGTGACAACTATTGATTGATTGACTGTATAATAACGTGCCGACGCAACGCAGGCGATGAGGCGCGCCGTAGTGGAGGGCTCCGGATTAATTTTGACCACCTGGGGATCTTTAGCGTGCGCCGAAATCTCGTACACAAGGGCGTGTTCGCTTTTCGCCTCCATTAGAAAAGCAGCCGCCGCGGCCGGGAATCGAACCCGCGACCTTGTGCTCAGCAGCGCAACACCTTAGCCACTAACCCACCGCGGCGGGTTAGGTGACAACTAATAGAGAGTTTTAGCAGTCCGTCCGTTCCGTCGTGTACGTAGTTACCGGGTTGACCGGGAGCTGACTGGGCACTTGCGCATTAGTCGCGGTACGGTAGGGGGATTAGTTCCGTGGGTCTGCTTTCGCCATGTCCGCGCCTCCTCGCCCTTCCCCCTCGCCCTTCCGCGACGGCAGGCGCAGACGGTACCCGGTCAACCCGGCAACAACGTAACCAACGGAACAGACGGACAGCTAAAACTCTGTAATGTCACGGCGTTGTGCTGCCGGAACACCTGCTCAACGCGTCTCTCACTGGAAAAAAAAGTGTTCCCTAACGACGCGACGCGTTGTTTCCGAAACAATACTAAGACGTGAAGCTACTCGTATATTTCCGGCTTTGTAACGGCACTCCTCGTTCGGGTTTGCGTCACTCGTAACGGTTTTTTTTAAACATGTTCGCAGAACTCACACCGATTTCTTCCGAGGTGTTCAAAGATATTTTGATCTTACTGCAACAACAACCTCCCACAGTAGTTTTGGATGATAGGGGGCCGCATCGTCCTTTGCCATTACATCTCTTCGAGGTGGTAACACGACAAGTAGCGGTTTCTTGTCTTAGATTTTGGTAGTCTGCGCACGACGAGATATAAGGTGCTGCCCCAGGCTATGATTAGCTGGGATGGGTGGCTTATGCAGCATTTAAATTGAAATTTATAGAAATTACCTCGTCTAACATTTACGGGGACGCATTTAATGGTAACGGAGCTCCTGCAGTTTCACTGTGGACCTTAACGGGTGCTTACGGGGCTGGTTTCCCCTAGTTTAGAGAACATGTGCGCAAAGTATGAATGAGACGGCATAACTGTTTCCTGGGACGGGCTGAATCACACGCCTGATGCCAGATGCAAGCGTTGTTTCTTTTCGTGCGGCGCAAAACAAGAATAAAACACTTACCGTATACTGCCTGCGAGATTTCAAGCCCTGCTGCCGTATGTATTATGGAGTAAATATTCATGACCTTATTTATTTTAGGCTGTGTGTTCCCCATGCACCTCGTAATCTTTTCTTGCTTATTTATTTTTGCATGCATGGCACTGCCCTATATTCAGTGTTTCCTTGCCTGCTCGTTATTGTTAACGTACATAAATGATGACGATGCCACATTCTACTCATGTGGGTCTTTTCTTTATTGGCTTGGTGCACTTATATTTCAATACTAACAATGTTCGAAGCAGAGATAGTGAGGCCGAAAAGCTGTAAAAAATGCTGATCGGATTAGTACATTGTTCTTTTTCGTCGCGTCGAGAAGCTTTTTAAGGCGAAGGCTTTGGGTGCCTTATTCTGCAAAAAAAAAAAGCATTTTTGTTGTTCGGTCAACAGAATGGCCACCGCTGTAAAAACCAAATAAAAAATGCTCAGTGCACGCAAGTCTGCTGACGCGCTTTGAATGCGAAAGCCTGGCAGTATTATTCACAGCTTGTTTACTGCTGCATAGTATTCGTCTGAGCAGGCTGAACAATCGGAAGCAGCCACTAAGTAAAATTTATTCGTTAAAATCATCTATTAAAGGGACCCTGCAACACTTTTGATAAGCGCTTTCACTCTTTCCTTCGCGTCTGAAACCACTGCGAAAGCTATAGTTATCGCCAGCACTGCGTGAGGTGCTCGTCACACCAGATACGCCTTCCATTTCTGCTTTGTTTTTGTGGCTTTTGTTTTAAAGTTGCTATCAAAAAGAGTTCATTGTTGCAACTGAAGGAAAACCGGCCAATAACCGCTACATGGCCTTAGTGACGCAATTCGAGCCGTCGAAGAACTTCAACACCAGAAGATAGAGAAAATTCTTTTGAGTGTGTTTACAAGTTACCTGATGGGCATAGAGCAGTAATTTTTGGCTGAGGTACTTTGCGACCCCCTCATCTTAGTACTGGGTGTGTTGGGTGACTGCGTTCTGCAACCATTTAAGATTTCAATAAAAGTTTAAAGAAGTGTTGCAGGGTCCCTTTAAAAGTATGCGCGCTTTCACCCCAATATGTGAAGGTATTCGTTAGCAGTTTAACGCGTAAATGTAAATACAAACTGTCGGCGCGTGATTCGTGACCCGCAGTGGCCGGTGCTGGAACATCAAATAGGCGCATCTCACATATCCTTCTCATTCAGCTACCCGTGCTCATAAAACGAAAGTAATTTCTTCGTACAAGTTTTTTTCTTGCGTCGTGAATTCGCCGTGAAGCTGTGCTTCGCTGCTAAAAGCCCGTTGATGTTGCGCATCGCACGGCTACGATTCCTGATTCCTGGGCTTCCGTTTCATGCTTTGCTGAGCGGGGCGTGTATTCTGCAACGAATGTAGTAATAAGTTATCGCGTTTCTAACCAACTCTAAATTTCGAGCCCCACGTTATAAGCTCGGTGGTGTTTGCACCTCAATCAGGAAATGCATGCGCACAAAAGGGAATACGCTACCACACACAAATAACAATCCCGGTACTAAGTCTCTCTATGGGGACGCATTACGACTTGCTTTATCATTAAAAAATTGTGGCTCCAATCAACGCCGTCAAGAGGGTTGGACTGCGAAGCTGTAAACAAAACCCACAACGATTATCCATGCAACGTCAGTTGAATTCTCACACGTGGCTCTAAAAAGAGTGAAACCAGAGGCAAGTGATATGCACTTAAATTTCTATTTTTATTACTTTCTATTACTGCACAATGAAATTCACGCCTGCTTTATGTTCTTCTTCTTCTGGCTATTCTTCTGGACTCTTTGCTTTCCGTGGTCTACCAAAGGTAGCCTGGAATGACCTGAAGAGGGTGCTACACCGGTCTCCCTTTTTATATATGAAAGTGGGGTGACGTCTCTCCGTGATGTTTATGCTGTTTGGTACTTGGCATTCGGAGTAGCTTACGCAACCGTTAACTTTATCAGTATGGCCAGTCCCCCTGGGTAAGTATGTGCCTGCTGTTAATGAGTATGTGGACGCCTTCTTAATGATGATAGTTTTCTGCGGACATCGCCACGAAAATTTGCTTAGGGGGTACAGGTATGCTAGCCCGTTCTTCGTTTTTACATGTGAAAGTGTGGTAACGTCACTATGTGATTTCTATGCGGTAGGGTACTTTGGCACTCGGTTTAGCTTACGCAACCATAATCTTCACCGGCATGGTCAATCCCCCTGGGTATCTATTCACGAGTGCTTTATGTTGTTGTTATTCTTCTGGCTGTTCGTCTGGCGTCTTTACTTTCCGTGGCCTACCCAAGGTACTTGGAATGAACTGAAGGAGGTGGTATACCGTTCTCCCTTTTTATATATGAAAGCGTAGTGATGTCACTACGGGATGTCTATGCTGCTGGGTACTTTTGCACTCGAAGTAGCTTATGCAACCGTAATCTTTGGCCAGTCCCCCTGATAGGTACATGCCTGCCTTCTTAAAGACGATAGTTTTCTGCTGACATAACCAGGAAAACTTGCTTTTATGTGTGTTTTGTATTACTGCTTCGCAGTAATAAAAAACACACAGGATACCCGTGCAGCTTATACATTAGGCGCCCTCGATAAGCGCTTCCGCCTCTGCTTTATCCAAGTATTCTTGCATGTCTTCGATTCCGTAAGGATTGTGGAAAAATGCGGTAATCAACGCTGTAAGAAGATCAAGCAGGGCTCAAAACGGCTGCGGCCAAACAGGAAGTCTGCCAACGGCCTTAAAGTTTGATTTTATGCGCGTGCACAAGAAATCGGCTGTGATTACCAGGAAGTCAGTGGAAGTACGAAGGAGGCGCGAGGACATTTATCAGTTAGACAACGTTACTGTTTGGATATAGTTTCCGTGTTTTAGGTCGACACAAAGCGTGAACACAAGTTGGCATATATATGTAGATTGCAGTGCTAAGAATACAGATACAAATTGCGGAGGCAGAAACTTTTATTAAAGCAGCAAATGGCAGAAGCGTGACAACCATTATAGTCGTTCTTTACGTTTTCTATAAGGCGATATGTTGCGCCAAGACTTATGAAGGACGTAATTAAAATGGTCGGTGGATACGGCTCCTTACGTTTTTCCTAGAATAACGGTGGTGTAGGGCCATGTGTGCGTGATGTAAATGTATCGGGCAGCAGGACTAGGCGACTCTTCTTAAAGGTATAGCTCGCCGGTCTGTCCGTCCGCCCGTAAGCTCTAAAACGATGCGCTGCTCAATAGCCATAGGAGCTAAGCCTCTGAGGCAAACGTACGTATAGGTGTTTGCACGGAGATTAGCCTGTGGAATTAATTGTAACGCACTATCTCACTCTGGAATTTCTGCATTTTGTTCTCTTGGAGGATGCGCAAGGATCATAAGTTGAGGGTGATCCGCAGCTCGCATTAAAGATTCTACCTGCAGCCGAAAGTGATCTGTTCACTCGCTTTTATTCTCCCTCACATCTCTAAGCTGCGTTTACGATGCCTTGATATCGCAAGTGCGATAGATAAACAGCAAGTATTGAAGGAACAGCGTACTGAACGGGAGTGAACTGAACCGTATATTATTCAAACGAACCCTATAAACCGTGCGGATACGAACCCTATGAACCGTATGCGGTAAAATTCACCATATGAGAAAGTATCGCAGAATACGGGTTCAAAAGATGAAAAATCGTGTTTTCGAGCGTTAACGGCGCTAATTTTGTAGTAATAAGCCGGCAGCACTGCGTTCGATTGCATGTGCGTGCCCACCAAGACACACTTACAGCAATCCAACCAAGAAAGCCTGCAATCGAAATGGTGCTCACGCTTGACGAGGGAGCAGTTCCGCTTGGCTGGCCACGTGACTGTAATCGAGCCTAATTTTCCTTGGGTCTAGGGGTCTGTTCCTCCAGGGGCCCTGTGAGATGCGAACCGCAGTCATCTTTCACCCGACCGCCACGAAACAGATCATGGGGTTCTACGCTGTATGTCTGCTGATAGCTTCTTTCAAGGGCTCGGAACGCAGCTTGGGTGCAACCTTAATGTGCACTACCCTGTCCTCAGAGCCATGACTAATTTTTCGATGGAGGTGGGCTCGTAAAAGCAGGCATTTAAATTCATATTTAGGGAGTTAACGCACCGAAGCTTGGGCAATAAAACGTGCCGTAGTGGAGGGTTCCGAATTAAGCTTGACCACCTGAGGATCTTTAACGTGCGTCTAAATCTCTACAAAAAACACGCATTTCCACGGTGTAGTAGTTCCCTATAGAATTCTTTCGCACAAACCATGATTATATGGGCGTGAACTCAAATGGGTTTTCGTGCCAGCCCAGTGGCGGGGACACAATTATTAATTTCTGGCTGCAGTGTCGCACTGCCGTTTTTTCACCTTCCTTTGTCGTCGAGACAAAAAGGAAGCAGTGCGCAGAATAACAAATACTTCACAATTCAGCTGAAGTTTGAGGGATGAAATAGTTCTCCAGTTGAGCCGTGGCGTTGAGCGTTACAATGTGCCAAGCAACGTCAAAGTCATCGTACTTCGAGATGAGGGTACCGGTTGACGGCGTTAAAACTCTAAGCATATCGTTAGGCCTAACGTCAGGAGGTCGGTTCATCATATTACCTCGCGTCGCCATTCGCCATCGGTTGGGGCAGCGCCGTACGTTCGCTCGTGGCAGGGGTTTTCTCATAATGGTGTATCTGCTGCACGCCTAGCAAAGAGTACATTAGGGGAAACGTGCAGGTCTCAGTACGTGTCTCTAAGACATATTTTAAAGGCGCATTTACTATGTTCACCTTTATTTGGATAGAGCCATCGAGCCGTGGTGGTTTATGGGAAGGAACGCTCGTCCCGTATTACGGAGACCCCGGTCTCTACGCCCATGCGGCTCCAAATTTTGCAAATCTTTTGCTCTACCCAATCGTTTTGTGTTTATTGTTCTTGCGCAGAGCGTCATCTTGTAAGCCCTTTTTTTGTGCCGACTCCGGATTTTCGACCTGCCGAGCAAACTAATGCTCTCGCTTTAATATATGTTATTGCTAAACATTAAATTACCCACCGAACGGTAAAGCCGGCGTCTATAGCAGGGTCCTAAATTCCTAATGGCTGTGTCGCGTTCTGTAACGACAGACAGACAGACAGACAGACAGACAGACAGACAGACAGACAGACAGACAGACAGACAGACAGACAGACAGACAGACAGACAGACATAAAGGAGTCCAGAGTAGGCCGACTCCATCAAGCTCCCCGCGCCGATTACCCTAAGCTCCTGCTGATAGAACGTTCTTTTTTGCATTTTAAAGCCTAGCGGGTGTTAATATTCCTAGCAGAACCAGAGCCTAACAAAGGCCCCTGCACGTTCCTCTTTCTGTTTTCCTTTCATTTTATCTACCTGCACAGCCAGGACATTTTACATAACAGAGGAACGAACGCACTCACATGCCCACGTGTGCAGCAGAAGGTTCGTCTTCAGTCACTCGAGCAAGGACGGGGTGGTGGTCGCAGCAGTAGAGCGGCCGCCGACAAGGAGACCTGTCGCAAGAGCAGCTAAAGCGTACTTCTATAATGAGGAACCACGAAGGGGGGTAAAACGGGAGGCAGAACCTCGTGTCATGCTACCGGCTCTCTCTCTATGATAGTTGGCGATGATGCTATCGGGAGCGGAAAAAAGCTTCCGCCTTTACGTGGGTCGATGAGGAAGTTGCAGGGCACTTGGTCGCTTCCAACTTGTGCCTGTTCGCTTGTTTCCTGGCCCGAGGCTGGTCCCTTCAACAGATGCATGAAAACAGCGGAAGTAATTTGCAACCCCTTAGTTTGTGATATCTGCCCGTCGGCTGTTGGGGCGCCCATCTTGTGCTCATTCATTTTTCTGTTCGGTTTTATACTATCGCGTATTTACGTTCGCTAGCTCGCAGCGTCTACGTGTCAGTGTATGCATTCGTGCACAACCGACGCATATGCACTTTTTTTTTTGCGTGTCGTTTGCTAAATGTTTTGGCCGTGATAGCCCATAACAGCCTACAAGGCACAACCCTCGTATATAATGTTCTCCATATAGTGACAACCTCTCGCCATCTCTCATGTTTTACGGCGCTGGGCATTGTTCCAGCGATAATTTACTGGTGTTTGGTTTTGCTCTGGTGGTTTGGCGCGGAATGGATGTCTGGGCCGCAACTTATTTGTTTGTTTTAACCAGTACGAATTCAATGCCATTCCGCTCTTCAAAGGTGGATGACCAGCGGAGCTGTTTGTGGGTTATTATTTGGTCACGAACTCCCGCTCAAACCACCCAGTCGCGCCGGCAATATACTCAGCAGGATTGTAGCCACGCCGACGTCTTGCGTTTTCTTCCTCCGGCCTTCAGGGTTCAGACGAGCATCCCGCTTAAAGGAGCCATGAAGAGAAAACACAAGTTTGGTTCATTCCAAAGATTGCTTCGTTAGAACCATACTGACACCACTTTCAAGGTAAACTTGGCTCAAATATGCCATATAATTAAGAAAAAATGGAATGGCCATGCAACCCACTAGCTCATTTCCCGCAATAAAACCTATGAGCTCATACCAGCCAGCTCTGCGATTGGCGGAGGCCGGCGAAAGCAAACGCAAATTTGGCAGAGCTTATAAGCTTGCCGAACGAGCTATTTGCGCTTAAATGTAGGGCACATTTTTTTTTAAGCAGTAAGAGTAGTGGGACAAACCGTGGAAGTTACGAAATCACACGTAAACATAGAAGTACCGATGCGTACTGCTGTTGGTACTGCGCGCACTATGCTTGGTGTAGCTGCACAGGACTGCGGGGCTTTGGGGTTGTCTCAGACGACACTGACCGATTGACGAAAGCAACGGTGTCTTACGTGACCATATTTTTCGAGCAAGCACTATGTTTCACGAAACGATTACTTTCTCCCTGAACAAAAACAAGGCAGGTTTAAATACGGTCAAAAACAAACCAAAGGCAGAAAACGGCTTGCCGCGGCACGGTGGCGCCATCTACGTTCAGTAACGGTAAACAAGGCCCTCTGATGTCATCGCAGACGACGAAAACGCACGATTTAGCGGGAAAATCAAAATTCTAACCTAAATTAATTTTTCAGCGAATAAAACATCGTTTGCATTCGAACAGGCGCTGAGGGCACTATAAAACACGAAATCTTTCGAATAACATAAACCCCTATTTTGTCTTCATGGCTCCCTTAAGCGGGCGAAATTATTTCATATTTGTTGTATTTCTATAATGCAGACATGCAAAAAAACAAGGCACCTTTTCTCCGGACTCAACCGAGTAGAAAGTAAAACGTAAACGCGTAAGGCTGGTAAAGTATTAGCCTTCCCGTGAACATATAACGAGGTTGTTAGGCTTACGACATTCAACAAAACCCTCGATGGTGTAACGGGCTCATCAGTAACCCACGCCACCGAACATAAACTTGGTTTTCTCGAGTGGAAAGCAACTCACGTCGGCGAAACGATAAGCAGCTTTTTTGATAGACCTGACGAAGAAACGCAAATACGTACGAAGGATGTAACAAACAGGCGAAGGCTTAATAGCGTCAACTCGTTTCGGGGACTTCGTTATCGGCTGAACTGCTCTGATATCCCACACGTGGATGCCTCCACAGCGAACAAGAATTTCGGTTGACCTCTCCGTCGAACAAAGCCGGCGCCGAGGCTTTCCACGAAATAAAGCAGATGGTGCGCTTGGGATGGCTTGCCGCGGTGATCGTATTATTGCCGGGAGGCCGCTCCCTCTGCCATGCTTTCCATCAAGTTCAGATGCATGCATTCAAGCATACTGACGAGGAGAGCGCCCGACTTCGCTGCAGACAACGCCCACCACGCGTGTGAGCTCTATGACTGCTTTTGGTGTCCCTTAACTTAGTGTTCCCTGGCCTCTCCTGCCCTAGAGACCAATCATTTCGTGCCATCATTAGACTGGCCTTTAGCCGGTATTATAATCGTTATAGCCAGACATAATTTTTGGTTGGGTTGATCTGGGCTTTTTTTTTTCGAAGTCACCTTGCGACGGATGGGGCACATTCATTGGCCGGAAGAAATGCTTGGCTCGTTGTGCGTAGGAGATGACGGGTGAACACCAGACTGCCCCATTATTATGGTGAGGTTAACCGGATATCTGTGGAGCCGCTGATGCAGCACTGGGCCGCCTTTTCGCGGGTGAAGGCAACGTCCCAGTTAGGGCTTCTTATCCTCGTTTGACGTTTTGCATAGAATGTGTGTGCACGTGCGCTTCCACAAGAAAACTAATATATCATACCGTCCCATTCAAGTGAAAAACACGCTCAGTTCACGCTTAAAAAACAAAATCACAAAATCATCTCACGGCAGTATTTGAACCCAGAACTGAGAAATGACCTCACGGATAAATTTAACCCAAGCTACGAGAGAAACGTTCCTTTGAGTGCGAACAGTTTGCAGTAATTCGTGCTATAGGTTACGTGAGGTCTGTTGCATCCGGGCGGGCGTCCCTGCGACGGGCTCCGTCGTGCAGGTGGTAGCGTTGGGGTGAGCGGCCAGCAAATGTCTCTGCCTTGGAGATGACGACCAGAAGACAAAGGCAAACTTAACTGGTTTACTGCATGGCGCGAGATCACCCCAATACAGGAACAATTCCCTTACGGGCGACGTTACAGTACCGTACTCGAGCAGAATGACAGCATTGATTCGCTGCTCCAAAATGAACGAACTTCTGCGCTTCGGGCCTCCCGCATTTATACCCAAAGCGCTAATGGTCTAACATGTTTTCCCTCTGCTGTTTGCACGCGGCTAGACATGGTACAGACACACACAACGGTCTGTCCAGAGTTCCTGATGGGTCGGTAGTAGCGGCGCACGTTGAGTCCTAGAGAGAGAAGAGAGGAGGTCTCCGCAACGGCGTCCGCGTCCTCCGGACAAGTCTCTGCGTGCCACGCCTGCCGCCGCCGCCGCCGAAGTTAGAATCATGGATACAGGGAGGCGCCCGCGATCCGGCCGTCTCCAGGCACGTTGCGGCATGTTGGGATTTGCTGGCTGTCGCTGCAATCTTGAGTCACCGACACAGCGGCACCCTCGTGGAAGGAGCACGTAGTGGTGGCTCTGCCACAAAGCAGAGGAACGCTGCACGAAGCTTGCAGCGCCCGCATAATCGTAACAAGTCACGTAGAACCTGTATAAGTCAAATCACATCCTAACTCTCATGCATATCACAAAGCATCCACACAAGCATGGAAATGAATCCCGCGGAAAGCAGGCTTTCTTGGCAGTCAGAAATGCGTTATTCGAAACTCTCTGAAACATGCAAGCTTGGGACAGGCCTCTGTCCCAAGTATATACCAAGCCTTGGACAGATCTCTGGACAGACCTCTGTAAATGTATACCAAGCTTGGGACATACCTCTGTAGCCTGGAGGAGGGACACAGGAACAACGGCGGATTCCTCTTCCTCACCAGGGAGGGCTACGGGTACTCGCAACAGTTTCTGTACAAACATACTCGTGGCACCGACACAATAACTCCCTCTGTGTTCGTTGGTATTTCGAGCTTGCGGCAGTAACGACATCCTACAGAAGTTCCGTGTGATACGGTCTCCACTGGGTTTCACAATTACATTACTATCAGGCAGTAACAAGAGGAACAGTGTTGTTCTTTGAACTCCTGAGGAATAAGAGAGCCAGTCGTCGGTAACAACTGCGCGTTTTCAAGCCTTGCACCGGCTGACTTGCGCCGTTGGTGGTGGCGTACGCTGAAACGCTTTGCGGAAGAACCAACTTTATTCATTCGCTCTTCGGACGCAGCTTTCGCTCTCAGTCCGCAGCTGGCGCGCGTGCAGAAGGGTCGCGCCATATCACGCCACAATGGGAGAAAATCAGCGTCGTCCCTCACATCACGCCACATTGCCGGGGCGGTCACTGGCGCTCGTCCGGCACTTCACCTTCCAACGCGTCGTGGGTAGTCTGCGCGTCGTTCGCTAAATGGGAGAGCGGGCTGCTGTTGAAGACCGCAAACGTTCCCTATAATCACAAAAGAATTATCTGCAATAATGTATACCAAACATTTGCGTTCGGGCTACGACCGGCTTTGTAGATAGCGATCTGCCCATTGCAGCCGGCGACGATGGGAGCCAGCGTCCCAAAAAATCGCCGTTTAGGGAAGGTGCACTCCATCAGGTGGGGCTAAGTTTAATCCCCAAACTCGCCGGTTTCGCTTTACCCGCAGTGGGGCCTACGACCGCTCGCATAAAATGCAGCGGTCGTACCAATAAATGCCGATTTTACCGATCCCCACATATAATACCGACCCGTAACGAGAATACAAGGTTACGTCTAGCCTTGTTTCTTGCTATGCAAAAGCCGACGCACAAAAGTTATCCACACTTTTACCATATGCGCCTGCTCGACTAGCATTCGTAATTTTCAAGGATTTTTGTTTATTGATACATGCGGAGACTTTGACGACTTCGCTTTACGTCGAGGAGTTTTCTTTCGGGGTTTTGGGGCGAATATCGTCTTTCGGGGCGAATATCGTCTATGCACGAACAATAGTTCACAGGGGATCGAGGCTTGAGTTTGTATAAACCCCAAAAACAGCGCCACTCTGTGCGGGGAAGCACCGTCAGTCTTGCGGAAAACAATGTATTTCAGCAAAGAGAGCACTAATTGACGGCAACATTTTCAGCGGCGCTGCGGGGTTTTCGTTATAACGTGAGTGCCACGTTTATAGGAGCTCGTCGGGTGGCAAGCCCAACAAATGGCAAAGTTGAGATGGCAGCGGTCTTTGGTCTGTGCTCGCTGTGAGAACCAGCTATTTTATGAATATTTTTTGAACCCCTGCCCCGGTAAGCGATCGGAACCTGGTGCAAACAAATTGCCTTTACCGTGCACCTGCCGGGTTTCCCAGCTATACGCAACAAATATACAATCGCGTACGATGTGCTGACTGAAAGTAGGATGCAAAAATATTGCAATATCTTTCAGCATATTCTTTCGCGAACGAGTTTTTTTCTGTTTTTGGCTAGGTTTGTCGCCGAGCCTAGCCTAAGTCGACTATAAGCTACAATCATTATGACGGAACAGCGCAAACTTAACGGGAAGAGAGAAGGACACAATACCAGCCCTTACGTACTGTCCTTCTCTCGTCCCGTTAAGTTTGCGCTGTTCCGTAATAATGAGTGTATACCAATTAGCCCAGTTCATGAAATCGGTCCCAAAACAGGTCTATATAAAGTAGTATGATGGCGGATCGTTCACCCACTCTCTAGATGGCCCCCCAAAGACACCCTTTGTGGCTCCTGAACGCCTCCTATTGCATGCCCCGATCATGGTCGTATTGGAGTGTCCTCGCCACAACTTTCAATGTGCATACCGTGCTAAGTGAATCCTCACAGTGTAGTGAATACTTTATATGAATCATCTTCCTCTGCCCTTTTCCCCATGTCCCCCAACAGGGCCTATTGGCCTCCTCCTATAATAAAGTCATCCATTCCATTCCGTCTAACCTACAATCTCGGCATCACACTCAATGCAGGTACTTTTTCAAAGATTACTGTTCATGCTGCTACTACAGTGCCCCAGAAGCTAAATGCCAAGACTGCGCGGGAAATGTCCGACGCGCGCTAGTTTATGTTTTATTGTTGTTGTGTTTTACTCGTGCTATGCGTCTAAGCCAATGGGAATTAACCACGTACCGAGTGCTTCTTCCTGCTTTTCCTTTTCTTATGCATATATGGAACCATGCGCGCAAAGTTCTACTGTTTATTTTTTTCTGTTCCATGCTATAGAACAAAATGCGCTAAATATTTCTTTTTTTTTTCGTCTTACGCGTGTACGCGCGCTATCAACCGCGTGGAATGATATGCATGGAACGCGTTAACAAAAGGTTAGAAACTGTGTACAGTTTTTTGCTGACGATATCAGGGTGGGTACTCTTCGGTGGACGCCGGCCGGGTGCGTACTATCGCCAGCCTAGCCAAGTACCAATTTCGCGATAAAAAACTTTTATTTGAGCCCAGCGCCAATCCCGCAGAAGGCGTGCACTTCCCCCAGTGTGATTCGGCAAAGACTGAGTCAAGCTCATCGAGAAAAACATGAAGACCCGCCGCGGTGGCTCAGTGGCTAAGGCGTTGTGCTGCTGAGCACGAGGTCGCGGGTTCGATTCCTGGCCGCGGCGGCCGCTTTTCTGATGGAGGCGAAAAGCAAAAACGCCCTTGTGTACGAGATTTCGGTGCACGTTAAAGATCTCCAGGTGGTCCAAATTGATCCGGAGCCCTCCACTACAGCGCGCCTCATCACCTGCGATGCGTCGGCGCGTTAAACCCTCACAATCAATCAATGAAATCAAAGACATGAAATAACAACCATCGCAGTCCGAGCAAGCGCGTATACAGGGGGAAAATAGGGATTGAAGGCAGCGCCAGCCGCAGGTGCGGTGGCGTCGAAAAATCTAAAAAGAACCAAAGAGGCAGTACGAAATTCACGTGGGCAGGTCTCTATCTATAAAGCCGGTCGTGGTTCGGGCAAAGCTCAGCAAAATGGAAAGTTTATGTTTTGGTCGATCGATAGCTTTGCGCTGTGATTTTGGTCATTGGGTATTGATTTTGGCAGAATTGCTCATTTTGCGGTCACTGCGTCTCAATTTTGATCGTCTTCGTTTTCATTGAGGTCAAACTTTGCGTGCACCCCTGTTTCCAACGGGAAGGCATTCGTTTTTTTGTGCGTTAGCATTCTTTTCCGAATACCCCACAGCCCCAGCCATGCAACTCCTTGCATATGCATAAAAGTGCATAATTTGCGGAGTTTACGTATTTTATCCTTATGATAGTGTAAATAATATTTCAAAAATCCTAAAGAGATTTTAAAAATCGAGAAGTTTTAATTAAAAATAAAAATAAAAATACCACCGCTCTGGGGCTGTCCGGTCCTGTCCTGCGCCCAGTCCCACAAATCTGCACGTAATATCGGCCAAAAAGTATACGAACCATGGCGTGCGTAGCCAGAGCGGCTTCGGAGCCTCAACGCGGCGCTGCTATCGCGCTCCGCGCACTCATGCTTACAGTGGTAGTGGTGGTGGTGGGGATTTATTAAGAAAGCGGTGAAGAGAAAAGAACGGGGGTTATTGTTGAACTCAACGGGGAGTTCACCCTCATGCAACCCAGTCCAGGGAAGGGAAGGGGGGGTTCCAGGATACGAAGACAGAAAGAGAAGGAAGAAGGAGGTGAGTGAGGGACAGTCTATGTCGCGTTTGTCTCGTCCAAGGCTCGACGGCTACAAACGATGCACTAGTCCTGTCACAACCAGGAAGTTTAAGAGATACTGGAAGACCTCCCGTCGGAAGGCGTCCGGACCCGTTGGGAACAAGAAGTCTTCCAGCTTGTGGCTTGGTGCACCGAGTCGCTTGAGGGCGGCCCGGAGTTCCTCCCTCGCGGTGTCATGCTGGCGGCAAGAGCACAGTAAGTGCTTGAGCGTATCGGGCTCTGGGTCAGTGTGGGCCGAGCAACCAGCAGCCCACAAGACGTCAGCTCTGGGGTTCCTCAGGGGAGTGTCCTCAGCCCATTCCTCTTCAACCTCGTCCTGGCTCCACTCCCGGACTGCATCCCAGCTGGGACTATGTTTCCAGTGGGGATGGCAGTCTCGGCCGTGCAATATCCATCCAGAGTTTCTTCCGAGTTCTCGTGTCAATCACACACATCCAGCCCACCCGTCGGCGCGGCGTAGAGACCGAAGCCCTACCCAACCATGGCTGCCATGGCGTCCACCTCGCCGGTGGGGTAGCGTTGCAGCCACGAAGTCACTTCAAATGCTGCCCCAATCAAGGGGAGGGGGGGGGGGGTGTTTAGTTCGCTCCAGTCTGAACGGTAGGAGCGGCCAAGAACGACAAGATTTTCCCACGGCAGCCGTATTCATACACAGCAAAAACACAATCGGCTACAGATGACACACCTTCAACATCTAAAAAGCACTCGTAAAATATTGAAACGCGCACAGAACAAGCTAAATTCGGGCGATGTCGAGACTATACGCCCGCCGTCCGCACGTAAACAAAGCCGGTCACGTTTGACAGTCGGGAGAAAACTGAGAACTGCTTCGCTTACTTGGTTTGGGCTTGCGCTGAGCTGCACTGGAGCCACCCTCAAACCAAGCAGCAAACACATTTCAGTGGAAGAACAGAATAGGCCTCCTGCGCTGGAGTTTTGGTAGGGAGCCTACATGCGCCGCGCCTTCGTCGAAGGCGCGGCGCATGTAGGCTCTCTAAGTTTTGGCGACATGCAGCGCCCCTAGTGGCCGACGCCTCTGGGTAGTACAAAAGCAGACGACCCTCGCCGCCCTCCATTTGTTTTCAATTACAAGTCAGAGTGAAAGTTGGTTGTACTTAGTTTAATCGCTTTGTGGCGCGTTTAAATGACTGCATACTGTATGAAATAGCCCTTAAAGTAGTTGCAGAGGCTTAATAAAATAATATCCGCTAAAACGTGCCCATTTATCGGCTTTCTTTTGAGCGAGCTGTCGCGGTCGTCGCGGCGTGGGACAGGTCGGGTGGTCTAACTTCCTGACGACCATTACCGTTATTTCTTCTTGCGTGTTGTCGACAAAAGGAAAGTTCACGAGTAGCATAAACACAGAACGCTGCTGGTAACTGCAAAAGGTTGCTTCAGCGGGAGCATGCAAGCGAACGCAAGAATGGACCCTATGCGAAATTGCTTGGTGATCTAGCAACACTGATGTAAACAAGACCGTCCGCCATATTGGTACGGGCGACGATCGCGAAGTCTCGCATTGTTTACTGTGGAAGAGTAGGTGACGGTAACGCGGTATGGCTCAAACTGGACTGCGTTTTTCGGGTCCCGACCACGGATTGTGGACGAAGGACTCGTCTGCGCTGCCGACTGTGTCTGAGGACTCACACCACTCGTGGTGCCTCGCCGAAGACCCATCCGAGCCCAGCGCAGCAGGGCATGCCGCCTAGCCACCGAGCCGCATTGCTCGCCTTCATCGGTGCGGACAAACACGTGCGACTCGCAGTAAGTAAATCTTTGTTGTTTCCTTGACGCGAGTTAACCGGTATGAGCATTTGTACAGCACTTTGTTCACCGTTGTTTACCATGTAAATGCGTAGCGGGGACCCTGTTGCAGTAACCCTGAAAGAGGAAAGCGACAATCGCCAGACCGTACCGCTAGTGGGTGGATTAGGTATTTTCAAATGTTGTACATCGAATTTACGGGACGATTTTTGGCGAAGATGTTTACGGAAAGGTTGCGGCCGTTTTCCGTGACGGTCGTCCGCCCGCGCGTTTGCCGCAAAGCATTCGTGCTTTGCGGCGAAGTCAACTACAAAAGTGCACATGCGCCTTGAATTTTCGTTTTTGTGTGTGTTTTCATTATTTATTGCGCATGTCCTGCCGCAAAAATCTGTTTGTGCGTCTGGCTTGTCCTTTTTTGGCAGTGGGGTGGTTGTGATAGCTTCTAAGGCGCATGTTTTGAGTGTGCGCGAACAGATAATACCGTAAAACCTCGTTAGCTCGAACTCACTGAACTAAATTTTTTTTTAAAATTCGATCGGTCATCGGTATAGCCAGAATGTTTACCTGTTTATCTGGAAAGGTTTTGGTAGTGAGTTCCAGGTAATCATAATATTGCTTGCTTAAGTTATGACGAACACGAATATGCGGGTACTGGTATCATTACCCACGGTGAGGTTCTCTTGAAAGTACATTAACAAATCATGCAGCGATACTTGCACGCTCGAACTTGAAAAACAATTTTGACATCATTGCTGTTTGAGGTGTAGATTATTGCCCTTGCATCAGTGTTAAGCAAGACACAAAATCTGGTCATTTTGAGTCGAGATGTTCCTTGCGGCCACTGCTTTCTGCTCTGTCCCTTGGGCATAAACTGTAGCGGACTAGTCCTGTTCTTCCCTGAATGCTATTTACTGTTACTCTCTCTGTTCTTGCAGGTTGGGCCTCATCCATGTGGTCAGCAGCTGCTTTCGCTCCCAGAGAAAAAGTGACCGGCCCTATGTTGTGTGCCTCACCTCTGAGACGGACAGTGGGGCGATTGTGGAGGCAGCGTGCGAGTGCCCGGCGGGTTGCAGTGGAGCATGCAGTCACATCCTGGCAGCTGTACTCGTCCTCTTGCAAGCCCAAGGTTTTAAAGAGGCGCCACCGGAGCTTGCGTGCACAACTGCCACAACAGTGGGGACGTCTGAGACAGTAGGGCATCAAGCCAGCGAGTGTCCAAGACATTGACTGAAGAAGCCCGCAAGAAAATGGCCCCTCCCTTCCCTTGCCAATGCGTCTGTTCGGCGCACGTCGAGTGCAGGAGCAATGCGAGCAGCAATAAAGTGCCTTGCAAGCGCTCGGGAGAAAACTTGGTAGCCTTTGGAATGGGTTTTTTGCCTCAGTTTTGCTGGCCTCACCCCCCCCCCCCCCCCCCCCACACACACACACAGTAACAGAAACGAGGACTGGCATGTCACCTGGAGGGTCACCTATGAACTACCAGCTAGCATTCAAGCAACATCACGCCGTGGTCATCTCGCGAGCACGCAGAGGCTGGGCAATGTCGTGTTTACTATACCGCTGCATGCAGGGGTGCGCGAATGCTGTTCCATTTATATCCACAGTTTGCTATATTGCACGCGCTATAAATCAGCGAAGTATTTTAATTTACTTGGATTTTCACTGTGGATACAAAAAAAGCAAAACCACTCAAGCTGATGCGCGGTGAACTGATGCAACTCAGGCCGTTTTTTTTTTTTTTTGATGAAAACTTGAAAATTGCCTCACCTACCTACATCAATGGCCACTATCATTACGTCGGAGGCATGCATGCAGTATGTGACAAACTAGAGGAGTGAGTGTGTATTTTAGTCGCAAAATATTCGACAGTAAATACATCGCGGCTGAAATGACAATGGGCAACAAGTTAAAAAATTAACTTGACACTTGACGTAAACAAACCTGTCAGCCCGGCAAATCGGGAACCAAGTGCAGAAACTCGAATTTTCCAACGTCAGATCATCATAAAACAGTGTACGCCACTTCCGCAACGACAGGCGGCTAAATGCACCGAAAAGAAACTAACAACATACTCCGATACCGTGCGCGCCCGCCACAGAGGAAATTTTCAACCGCGCCGTGACGGCGTAGAGCGGCAAGAAAAGTTTACAGCCCTAGGTAAGATAAAGGCTCGTGTAGGGGCTAAGCGGTACCATTTAACAATGAAATGAAGCGGGCGTAGAGCCACAGGGACGAGTGAAGAAATAAAGCCTAATTTTGACAACGTGTGGTTCTGTTTCCCCGCTCGAGCGCCGCTGTCAGTCATAAATAGGTGACGCACGCTCAGGCTTCATTTATAATACAAAGGCTGAACCACGGAACTCCAACGCAGCTGTACTTTTCATCCGGACAGCGACTACGAAATCCCGCGCTTAGCGAACCAATGACAAATACTCGCTCCCAGCGCAACGCGCTCAGCGTGTCACAAAGGTTGCTCGCGCCGGCGTAGTTCGCGTCAGAAAGTTCGTTCAAGAGCGTGGAACTTCACGTGCCTTTTCTCCATCTGGACCGGTATTTCCTCGTTGCGTGCACTGCGGCACGCAGCAATGCTACGGCATTGTAGTCCATCAACAAGTGCGGTCAATGCCCGCCTTCTATGTTTTGCTACTTGGTTTCGGTTTCAAACGACCGTACCAAAATGGCGGACCTAGTTACCGGAGTCGACGTGAGATGGCGGGGCGCATTTTGCATAGGGTCTATTGCGCAGCCGACTCAGCTGACACTGCTGGCCTGGCACCGCCTTGAAAACAAGTGGAAATTTTGTTTTGTATTCTCGGAAACTAAATGGTTCTTGTGTAACGTTTTACGCGGACGATTTACGAACGGCAGGGTACAATACTAGCGAGTAGGTGAGGCAATAGCGTCAAATAAACAAATTAAGCGCTATTAAATGATGCAAAACAAGCACCAAATCGCACGCCCGCTGCCTGCAAAGATGTGTACTTCTATATTTGCATAACATAACAGCCGCATACACGGCGCGAGGACCCACATATTTATCTACGATCATCACTGATTCTGTTGGTTATCTTCTAGTGCAGGGGTCGTCGCTAACAATCTGAACACCGACACGCAAGTTTTGTCCTCAAATGGAGTTAGGCAGCGAGACAAGAACAGAGAATTGGTTGCTTCCTGTTTAATTGTCCCCCATCTTCACACTTCACCATAATATTGTCAAATATTATTGGCAATTCACTATTTCTTTCTTTTTTTGCGTTCAAAGCCCCCCTCCCCCTCCCACCCGATTTGCCGTCCAGCTCTCCGCCGTGTCGGCTGCATGCAACTCGGCCCCACAATTGAAAACGTTGCTGACCGTCATTCTAGCCTATTAAATGCGAACTGGGAATATATAACGCAACAGCGTAATTAAGTAAATTGAGAGCAAACAAGGAAAGCGAGCGACCTCTCAGTACGCCCGACCACCTTATTTTACCGCCACTAAATTCGGAATCGCAAAACAGATTTCACGCTTCTGACGCTCGCTGCATTTTGTCACTGAGACACGCAACAAAACGGCAAGCTAACGCTGCACCATGTATTCGTAACGGCGACGCAAACGAGCACTGTTTAATGAAAGTGCACGCATAGTGCGCAGGTGCGTAAAAGAGTGGCGCACCCCAGCAGGCGAGCCAGCGGTCCGCTGGACTCGCTGGCTTTTTAAAGCATGATCATCGCCGATTGCGTCCCTCTTATTTTTTGGTCGGCTGTTGTTGAAAAGTCATTGTCACCTAGAGTATTAGCTTAAACTAGAAGTTTCACTTCAAATGGTCAGTGAACCTGCCAGTAGGAGAGCGCCGTCACCGTCCGGGCACTTTCGTCGGCGCTGTAAACGTATTTAGCGCTGCAGAGCTTTTCCCCCTGTGAGGATTGGCCATAATTCTTGGAAAAAAGTGGACCACGCGCTGGCGCACGAAGTCGTGAAGGAGAAAGAAGAGGGCTGGAGGTGGAACGCGGTTCGGGCGGCAGCGGAGACTCGGAGCTGACGAGCGGGCAAGGACCGGGGGCGGACCCGCAGTTCCTGTGATCCCGTTCGAGTAGTATGAGGCGTGTGAGTCGGGGCCCGCCAACCCGTGTGGAACCCGCAGACGACCGGGGCGTGACCGTGCGACTGGCCAAGGCTCGGGATCACGGACAGGGCTGCATCACCGCTGCACCCGCCACGTAGGACGTGGTGCATCTTCTGCCGTCTCGATCGGGCAAAGCTGGCGACAGACGGCCAGCGCTCGACCGTGACTCGGACTGGCGACGACCCGCCATCGACGTCGCCGAACATCCACCGTCGAGGTGGCTGTGAGAACATTTTTCTTTTCCCTCGGTTGAACGCTGTTTAGGGGTATCGGAATCGTGTGTTTTTGCTGTTGTGCTTCGCAATTGTACCGCTTTTCCGCTGACTCGTTTCCTGGTGGCGCTGTTAATATACTTTCTTTTCTCTTACCCTCTCGAGTACCGTTCTTACGCGTCGTACACCCACAAGGCCAAACGAGTCCATCACACCCCCTAATGCCAAGTTGATCGCCGCAAGAGACCGGACTCGTCGGGGATGGGCTGGTGACCATGTCGCAAAACAATCGGGAACATCGAGCTCATTTTGCTTCTGTCACTACGCGATCCTATGGGACCCGCGCAGCTTTGTACTACCCAAAAGTACTGCCCGGAAGCCGCTTGCGCAGCGCCCCCTGGGCAGCGCAGGAGGCCTATACCGAGAAGATTGGAGCCGCCCCGCCCTGCTTTTAGAGGGGGAGCTTTAAGAGAAGGCTGGGGAGAGACCGGAGTTTTAAAAGGAATAGCTGGGTTATCTACTTTACGCAGCCGAGGCCATATTGCCGCTCAATTCTAGTTGGCGTTGCACCCGGATGTTCGCACAAGCAGAGCTTTTTCAACGTGAGCAGCCTCAACTGGGCGCGCTGATAATGCCAAGCGTGCTCTGCTCGATTGCACCGGTGTCACTTGAGGCTTATCGAATTCTGTAATATCACCACTTTGTTAACTCGAGCAGCTGAAAACTTGTGAGCGAGGTATCTCGCGTCTTCTGGAATAGCACCCCAGAGCTCATCTTGGTGCAAAAAGGCCACCGGGATCCCACCACGGACATTCACGTCATGTTGGATGGCATCAATATTTCTCCCCCTCCCAACATCAAAATTCTGCGAATGACCGATAGAGACAATTGTAAAAATACATAACTAATCCAGAAATTGGACTCGTCAACCACTCAAATTGTCAGGATGCACCGGCGCATTGCCAGCTAAAAACACGGAATGAAGGAACAGGACATAATGAACCTTTTTCAAGCTTTCGTCATTTCACAAATTACATACGTCGCCCCCTACGCCACCCTCCTGACCGCAGAAAGGTGGGAGATCAACACCATTATACCAATGGCCTTAGATCAAGCCCTCGGACTTCCAACAAGCACCTCTACTTCTCGCTTGATGGCGCGAGGGGTGTACAATACCATAGACGAGCTTACAGAGACGCACCTGGACGCTGTTATGAATCATCCCGCCGCTGGGCTTTGTTTCAACACTCCTCGGCTGTGCGGCGAAGCCTCCACTACGTGCGCCTTTCAAGCAGCCCGCCTTCCCCCCCCCCCCCCCCCCCCCCCCTCTCTTGTAGGTGACTCACACTTGCAGCCGGCAATTCAAACGCGTCGCTACACGTCTGGATCGGTGACGGCGTGATCAAACTTCGGTAGCGTGCCGACGCAACACGCCGAGACTTGCCCAAGGTCACGGAAGCCCCACGTCCGTTGCGGAGACCTCCTCTCTCCCCTTTCTCGGACTCAGCGTGCACCGCTACTACCGACCGCGTACGAACTCTGAAAAGAACGTTGTGTGTGTCTGTGCCGTTCGTGTCATGTGCAGAATCTAGAGGGAACGCTTGTTTTGACCGTTGGTGCTTTGGGTATAAATAAGACCCCTCCAAGCGCTGTAGTTCATTCCTGTTTGAGCAGTGAATCAATGCTGTCACTCTGCTCGAGTCCTGTACTGTAACCTCGCCCTTCGGGGCATTGTTCTTTGGCTTCGGATCATCTCTCCCTATTAAGTAAACAAGTTACGTTTGCCTTCGGGTTCTGGTCTTCTTAGAGGCAGCAACATTGGCTGGCCGCTCGCTTCACCACGCTACCAAACGCATGTCGGAGGCGACGGAGCTCGGCTCGGGTCGGCCTTCGCTTACGCAGCAACGAGTTGTCAGCGGTGGGATGATAACGTCGCAACAACGCCCAGAAAGCGCTACTAAGCACTACACCAACTGGCCAACAAGTACTTATGGGCCTGGGATACGTCCCTTTTATGGAAATGGAGACTGCCGAAGACATGCCACTGGAAATTAGATCGAAGCTAAAAATTTCCCCACTGCCAAGAAATATGAGCCCTCAGCACCATTAAGTAAAAAAACAGCCAGGGCACAAACCCTTGAAAGGATGTACTGTCACTCAACAACAACAGCATACACACGCAGCGGACTACGCACGTGCAAATACCAAAACAGCGGTTGTCGCCACCCCCACTGGTTTTCTTGCAAGTGTCGCCCTTCGCCAGGATACCATCCTCGAAGTAGAAGAAGCGGCACTCCCACGAGCCGTAGCCCCGACCCAAACCAGGGTCAGAAAGTACATAGCTGGAACGATTCCCACGAAACCACTACGAATCCTGGCCCAAAACTCTCCTGAAAGTACAATCAAAATCATTTGGACGCCTGCCCACCCATCCCTTCGAGGCAATGCAGCGGCTCACGGTCCCACCCGAGATCTCGCTCGCCGGGCACAAGAGGACGACGAGAGGGCCAGACACTCACTTTTTGCATACAATGATATCACCCAGCACTGCATGCTCACATGACGCACTTTCCCGCCACCGGCACAAAAGTTAACAAAAAACAAGGAGTCACCCTTGGTGGTGGTGATGGTGGTGGTTGTGGGATCAGGCGGCGTTAGCCTGGCTGGATATGCCGGAAATTGCTCCGCCCAAGCTCCTCCTAATTAGCCAAAGGTAGTGTCCTTTTACCACAAGTTTGCCAGCTCCGTCTCCTCAAGGAAGCTTAGGAGAAGGCGTGACACGTCTCTTCGCAGCATCCAATGTCCCCTTGGAAAGACGATGTGGTCCAGAGTGCTGTGTGGGGCTGCCAGCTTTCGAATCACTGAGAGCATTGCAGTCCGCTCGACGATTCCGAACAAACACATTTTCATACCTCACACGGCTGCACGTCATTCCCTCCACGTTACACTACCTCATGTGCACGCGCTGCTGCGGCTCAGAAACACTCTACCATGTGGTTAAGGCGTGCCCTTCAAATCCAGCCATTGCACCAATTCCTAATCCTGTATAATCTATAATGTATTGGTGACAGTTTTCTTTTCCGCTAGGGAGAGGGGGGACTGACCATTATATGCGCGCGCGCGCACGCTCGCACTAGCACGCACATATACTCACGCTTACAGACAGAAACGCGCACTTGCAGACGCACGCACACTCACAGACGCACACACGAGCTCACACAAACACTTTATGCATTTATTCGCAGTAAGATCGGTGTTCCGTCGCCCGGTGTCGAGAGCCCACCCCTTGTCTGCTATTGGACCGTAACCTTGAGCTCCGCTTTGGAGGTTTCATCCCTCCATCACTGCACCTATCACCGCCACCATTAGCTGTTTCAGTACAGCGCCTCTAGTTCCTAGAGCCCGCGAACCAGGATCAACGACCCTACAAAGCACTTCAAGTGCAGTATCCTCCTTCCCTACCATTCGCCCTCTTTCGTGTATGCTTTGCTTCTTCTTTTACCCTGGCTACGATCTCCAAGACACGTGGACCGCCACTCCAATTAACGGGAACGTGTAATCAGAGACGACGAGAAAGGCGACCGGGAAATAAGGGCTGGTCCACTCCCTGATTGGACAGATTCCAGCAGTGCCACGTTGTACCGGCTCTCTCGTCCAAGTGGGTGTCCCAAGCAGTGTATGACGTGAACGACCTGCTATCGGTGTCGAATTCGTGCATACTAAACGGCGAAGCTTTGGACGAAAAAAGGACCAAGTAACAAGGTGGTCTCAAGAAAACGAAAGTGCCTTTTAAGAGCACCTCTCACACAGAAAGATGTGCCATTGTATTCCAACCAGACCCTGCTTCGGCCTTTTAAGCGGAACATGGTGTTGGCCAGTTTTCATTAGTGAAACGCTTAGGTTGCGCCAGTGAGGCCCGAGAGGAGGTACGCAGGGAGATTAGTTTAAAGGACGTTTCTAAACGTCTTGCCTGGTTTAATTCCCTCGGAAGAGCGCTACGAGGATTTTGTTTCTCCCATGTCCAACCGCGCCCTCACTAATTTATTATCTCACTCCAAGAAAGCGCACTTCTCTTTTGTGCTAGTCCTTCACGTAACCTCTCGAACAGAGTCCCAACTTCTTCTCCCCCTCCCCTCTTGGCCTTTCTTATGGCTGCGAGGCTGGTAAAACACGACATGCCTGTTCTTGTCTCGCAAGCTTTCATTAAGACCCTGGCGTAATTTTTTCTGGAATTTCTAAATAGCACTCGCTGAGCCCGGGGTTGGTTCGTCCTGCTTTTTCGGTCACAATAGCGCGGGCCCATTTCATTAGTTATTCCTTTCACGCCACTAGTCGCATACTTTCCGGCTGATTACCAAAATCTTTTTCAGCGATAGTAGACAGTGCCAGGTTCTAATTATAATGCTGATGACTGGTATAGAGAAAAACTATTGCTGAAGTCTTCCACGACGTTTTAACTTTGAAAAGCTGTGCGAACGTAGATATTTGCTTCACATTTTTTTACAGTGCTGGAACATGACGAAAGGAAACAATGGGAAGCGCGTCGTGTTACTCACAAACCTGCCTTCATTTTAATTTAGCCACATTTAGACTAGTGAACAAAAATCCCGCTGTGTCATCGCTATCAAATCAGATAAAGAATCTGATCTGCACGCGTGGACGTGGTAGAATTGGCAGCAACTACTTTGTGGGTGACCTAACAACAGCGTAAATGCTCGTTCAAGAAATAATTTATCTTCCTCTCCCTCCTCCTACTCCACCTCCTCCCCTCACATCCGCCATAAAAGGGGCGCATCATCCTTTTCTGCTGCTTGTATGCCATCATTGTGCACAAACACTAAGTACTGTTCAAAAGCCAATTCTGCGCAATACCTGGGGTGGCGGAAGGAAGTCGTCGTTTCTCCGTCTTTCTTCTGTCCCGCACAAACTTTATTCTACGCAACTAAACCATGATTCCAAACAACGTGGTGGCGCTGCGGTCTTCAGCGTTCAAACTGCACGGATTCGTCAGGCGACATTGAGTTTCCAGTCAGTGCAGGCCCGACACTTCCAGTTACACACAGCGCCACCCAGTGGTTAGCTTTTAACACTTTCACAATCTTCTTGACCTAGTCTAAATAGGAGCTTGCCGTTCGGCTTTGGTGGCCTAGCGGGTAGCGTCGCGGCTTCGAACCCCATCAAGTTTACCTTTTATTGTTTTATTTCCGGTACATTTCTTATTGGATAAATGCTCCCTTTGATCTGGTCTACCTTTTTTTCCTAGATAGAGGCGGTTTAGTACTTTAGGTTGGTTTATGGGAAAGTTCTGCATCGTAACAGAAGTTCCCGGGCAGCAGTAACTTGGAAACGAAATGACGCATTCGTCTAAGGGATGGCTGCAGTTTTGCAGCCACCGCTATTTTGAAGACAGTCGCTTCTGCCGCCAGATCCATCACTTGTTTGGCGCCATGCTCGAAAGTAGGTCCCTCAACGTACCACGGACCACAGTAGTGTGCGGGAAGTCAAGTAATTACACCTACTATTTCGGGACGCGGTTTCCACACTGATTGATGGTTAAACACTATAGGCATTGGAAAGTTATCCGGTAAAGTGATCATGAAAGTGATCCGGGCTAATTCCACGATAGACTGTGGGCCAACATGTATGTAGAGTCGTATCTGTTTTTTTTTTTTACATTTTATTCCCGGATACACGAAGATTTCGCTGACGTCATATCCGTCACGGAAGTGACTCTAGTACAACAAAGCAAGCGGGCTGTAAAGGGTACAGCTCTGCACACAGGGTCTTCTTGCGGGGAAGCAACCTTTAGTACTAAATAGTACGCTATACTTAGGGTTGTTCGTTTTCGGGTTTTATAGTGTAACACGAAATTGTTTTATGCCGCTATACCCCAAGATTTCACTGACTTCATATCCGTCACGAAAATGACGCCAGTACACCCTTGCCGAAGCGACCCGCGAGCAGGACGTCGCTCGCCAAGCACACCCACAAGACAGCCGTTGACCCGTAAATTATGCTCAGCTACGAATATCGCAGCACATTTCACTTTCGTGTTTTACTGATTCCTATGACAGAGGAATTAACCACAGTTTGTGATATTTCGGTGTGTTATGCGCTCGACAGTTACTCGCCCGAAGGTAACTCGGTTTCACTGGAAAGCGTGTACATTGCGAGGAAAAAAAGGCTTAAATGTGAGGCGAATGACGTGCTGCCTCCTGCAACTGTATTTTTTTATAACTATGGAGACTTCGGAGAGGCAAAGCAACAAGCTATGCCTGAAAATGCATTTCAAACCGGAAACTATACTAAAGTGCACAAACATTTCACGTACAGCAACAGACGGACAAACTTATGAAATCCCTTAAGGCATCACAATCTTTGTCCATTTTACGGCCCCTTTATTGCAAGCAGTGAAAAGACAATGATCAACTTGCACGTGGCAAGTAACGTGCGCCATGTATTCCTACACCCATCTACAAACTGCGTGTCATCGCGCGAGAATAATCGGCAGACGCACTTAGAACTCCTTACATGTAGGAAGGCGAAAGCCTTGTACTCCCGCGGGTGAAATGTTCTCGGGCAATATTTCTGCATGTCTCTCATGTACGGGAGATATCTGTACGGGAGGATATTCGGGACATGAGTACGGGAGGCTGTTTTGTGTATGGGAAGCTAGCTACTCGAGGTTACGACAGTGGTGTCGCGGGTATTATCCGTGTTTTAGCGTGAGCACTTCATGAATGGCTCATCTAGTCCGGTAGCTGTTGTGCCTCCGTAGCCAAGCTAACCGGATGACGCCAGTTCAACCAGAGGCTTTATCGAGAAGAGCGGACGCCGAACATTGTTCAGTCGGTCAGCAGACAACCCCGGCGGACCCCAGCCACCACCGCACTTTCCATTGCTCCATGTGGCTCTTCAAGTACCCAGGCGTCGCCTAGCAACAGAGGAGGCGGCTGCTCCTTCTTATGTGTTTTATTTCTGAAGCATGTTGTGTACTTGATAACGTATTTCTATGACAATGTTTCTGTCCAAATAACATCGACACCGCTTTTTCTCGTAAGGGGACCCAATAAGCATTCGCCTTAACCAACATATATTATTAAATTGTTACCTTAGGTTCTTCTTGCAGGAAAAATGTGAAAAAATGGTGGGCAAACTTCCAAATACCAGATATTTTGGAGTACCTAAAGCATGAGGTCACCATAGTTTTATGCTTTCCAGCTTTTTAATTTGGCGTGTGTGACTGAATTTCTCTATCAAAAACAGGCATCCTTATTACTTATTAATAAAAATGTCAAGTAGTTCAGAGATTACCCCCCATATTCTTATTTATGACTATTTACCTTTTATCTGGCAGAATCACCCTTTATATTTTGACCCTTGGCGCTGGCTCAGTAGCTAAGGCGTTGTGCTGAAGGTTCTAAGCACCCTGTTTCGATGCCAGCCGCGGCGGTCGTTTTTGTAATGGAGACTAAGAACGAAAACGCCTGTGTGCAGGGATTTCAACGCAGGTGAAATATCTACAGGTGGTATATGTTAATTTATTCCTGCACTGCGGCACGCCCCACAGCCGTGGTGCAGCTTCGCAACTATAAAAATGCGCAATTTGGAACAGCCGAGCTTACAGCGACCGCGTAACTGTGGTATCTACGGTAATACACAGAGACCGTTGATAGCCTTCTTGTAAAAATATGCATATGCATTGATCGGAAGACATTTTTTTTTTTTTCAGAGGTTAAGATCAGCAGCCATATCAAAATGTGAAGGCCGTAGGGCACACATTGGGGGTGCGCACAAGCCACGAGCTGAAATAATTACGCAGTAGCTAAACGAGGTTACGCAATAATGTAGCCGAAACACATCATCATCTCTGGTTATCGACGTGTGCCGGTCGATGGCCCAAGTTTGTATGCGAGGGATCGGAAAGAGAGGGAAAGCATTAACAGCGGGCCTTGGCTTTCTTCTGACAAGCCGCATTTCTTCTGCGCCGCCTGATCCAGTTAGCCGGGTGCATTTGCGCAATCCAGGGCGTCCGATTTGCTCGGCCATTAAGAGTATATGCGGACGGCTGGTGTATGTTTTTTTTTTCGCTGCCCCATTCCCTACCACGGAACGAAAGAAAAGAGGAGGAGACGGTAACCTAAATAGCACAAATAAAGCACCAGCTATATCGCGTAAACAACTCCCCACCCGGCAAGCTTCGGGAAGAAAAAAAAAACCGCATCTTCTTTCTCGACTCATCGGCTTCTCCTCCCCGAGCATAAATATATGGCACGGGCGTTGCCATGAGAAGCACTTCAGGAAATTGCTTATATGATCAAAGTGTCTGATTTTTCTGATAGCAAGCTGGCCAAATGGCCGGCGCTCCTACAAAAAGCACTCGATTGCATGTTGCTTCTTAGTGGGCCTCTAAACTAGAAGCAAACGAAACCTAAGAGAAAGGCGCCTACACGATGTCGGTTGATGGAAAGCATGCCGGCGATCCGGTGGATATCCTTTATTTTTCCTGGATTCCCAGGCCATCGACATATGTAGCCTCTTTTTAATATTTGAACGCCATGCGTTACGCATGTATTTCTTTTGATGTGAAAACAGTATTAAAACCGACGTTTATGTCTTTAAACGGGGGTGTACAGAAACTGTCCAATTTTTCCGAAAGTTGTCTGGCGGATAAAAAATAAACAACAGAAACAATAAACCTTGCAATGGAAGCAGTTATGCGAAACTGTGTCTACTCCTGTCTCCAACATCATCTCTGGTAGTTCGAGGGGTGGAAATATTCCTTTTTACAAAGCTATGACCGCTGGTATTTTTTTTTTTTTTTTTTGCTCTTCACCCCGCAATCTCTTGAGTGTTTTTTTTTTTCCCACCGTGTCCCGTTTTTGCATTCGGTAGGCTAATATCCTGTAGGCAATGGTTCTCCTACGCGTGTTGTCGCAGCGGTCCAAAGGGAAATCGTTGCCGATTCTACTTAGGCGAATTGGGCGGCGCGGCAACAGACGAGTCATGCAGAAGGCTCCAGTTTGAGGCATGTAGTCTCTCGAAACGAGCGAACGAGATCCTAAGAAGTCTCGCACAATGAAGTTGTACGTTAAAATAAACAACAAGATACAGTTTGGTAGTGACAGAAACCTTGTTTTTATTGATGACACCCTGAATAGCACTTTTCAAAGCCATTAAAATGCGAATTTTCGCCAGTGTAAGAGCGCAGTATTCCTTGTGCCAGACTCCTCACGAGGGTTCTTTGACGCGAGTGCAATAACGGAGTGTTCCTGGCTTCCGAGGGGTCTATATGTCAACAGGGCCGCGTAAGAGCCCGCTAAAAAGTGCGGGAACCGGATCTGGAAGTGAAAAGTAAGAATACGCGAAACCATTGTGGAAGAGCAGTTATACCGACTTCAATGCACAGTCTTGGTAAACATTCCCCCGGCCATATCCAAAAATACTTCGCTACAGGCAACTCACTGAAGAATCCTAACCACCGGAATCAAACGATGTATTTTATACTACTATATAGTTAACGCAAGCGTCATTTCTTGTAACCGTAGCTCAAAAACTCTAATTGCAGCCAAGCGTTAAGCTTCAGCGTTGTTTGTGGCCACAGAAACTTTGGCGTTGATTGAGTACTGTCGACCAGACCTGTGCATGAACATACAGGCTACGGATTATAGTTTTCTGTCCCTCGTAGAAGGCCGGCTTGGATTCCATATGCTATAAATTGTTATTTTTGAACATTTTTCCTACGCGCTTAAAAAGCGCATTGAGGAGAATCTTTATGCTATTTACTGTGCCAATGCGTAGCATTTATGAGTATATTGTGGTTATTCTCTTCCAATAAATGCGCACATTGAGATTCCTATATACTGCTGAATTTCTGTCAGCCGATTTTACACTCTTTATCGAGACTAAGTGGTGGCACCGGTTACGTCAATTTTAACAGCCTTTATGATCGAGCTGGAGCAGAATGTTTCTGAGTTGGTGATGAGTGGACCCAGCTTTCTTATTGCTGTAAACGCTGACCACAGTGGACAGGCTACCAGGCAGTGAATTTTTCCCCTTACTTTCTAATTACTCATACTGCTCAAAATAATATATAAAAACGCCGTGATCATAATAAAATAGAGGAATCAACTGATACTACGAGAGGTACGTGCGATTGACGCGATAACTTTAAATACCATTGCTATTATCTCGCGTTACGTCTGTGTCACGTAAGACTGGAAAACATGGTGTAGAGATAAGTTTAAAATTACTTTCACAGTAGTATTCAGTATGTTCAGGCCAAGCCTCGTTCCGAAACCAAGAAAGGATTTTCCTTTCTCGTCCTTCTGCTTCAAAAAGCAGCCAGTAATGAAAACATAATTCGATCTTTGGAGCACAGTTTATCCAGACATCAGTCTACGACTCCACTTGATAAATTTAATTTATGTGCATCCCTAGCACAGCAGTCTAACATAAACATTAGGCTCATGTTTTGTAAGCGCATCGCAAAACAGTCGACGACTTTGGCGTAGTAGTTATTTACAATCTGTCGAGCTGGCCAGCACTCGTGGAGGGTACCAAGAGCCCGATGAATCCACTCGTACCGCTGAAACTCCGTGAGTGAGTCCGTGGCCGCCAATTCATAATTAACGTGCAACAGGACACGCACCAGGCAACTCCGGCCTTATTGTTGGTTAAGCGAAATAAAGCTTTGCCAAGTTTCATGGTACAAGCACGTGCTTCCTTGAACCTATTGTTCGGAGTCAAAATAACGGGCCGACGGCGACAGTCAATCGCCTCCGAATGACCGGATAACGTTCCCCGGAGCGCATTCCTAACTCACCAAGATGAAGGAACGAAGAGGGTGGGGGCATCGAAGCTCGAGTTAATTACTTCGTCTTAACGCTGGCTAGTTTCGCGTGTGCAGAACGCCACACAGAAGCGGAGTGGAAGCTATTAGGAGATGTCGGGAAGCCTGGGAAGTACAGGCTGAGGGTGACATGCGTTCGAGAAGATGCTCTGGGAGTAGATTGTCACTCAGCGCGCTACCATGGTCCCTACCAAGAGCCAGGAGAGGCAGCCGAGAGATTTGCTGCAATGGGGAAAAGTGCTAATCAAGGGGTGGCGCTAAGGGAACCCGATCGAAAGCCTTTCGCCGAGAGTACCAGTTCGGAACGGAGCTATTGGACTTAGCTTCTGGCATTGTGCGTCAAACGCCAAGAATGCATCAGGAATTGGGTCATTCCACTCTCCCCCTTTGCTTTCCTATCCGGAAACCCTAACAGCCTCCGTAGGACATAAGAGGACACGTACGTCATTGGCGTACATACGCTGTGCCAGAGATGGCGGTCAACGAGCACTCAACTAGTCCAGCGAAATAAATGCTGTGTACGGCGTGGGAGACTACGGATGTTGAAGATCGTCGGTACCCAGAAACGAAATGGATGTCCGCTGGGTCACTGGTGTGGCTTCCAGCAAGCGTCCTTGCCATCGTGAATATGTTTTTTTTTTTTGTCCACTCGCTTCCACTGTGCAGGTTCACTGATACTCCACAGGTAATCGCGGGTTGCTTATATGAGCAGAGGCCGTTTGGCCAGCTCGAAAAAATCAGCCACTTTTATTATGAAAATTTTATGAAGTTGCATTTACGGCAATGCCTGTGTTATATATCCCTGGGCCAGGCATTGAAGACGATACGCCGCGTGATGGTGCTTCTTTTCTTCTCCAATTTTTCTAAGTTGGGGATATATTTCCGCCGTATTGCTTACGCGAGAATCTAGATTTCTTTGAATACCCTTTATATGCCCACTCTCTCATTCCCTCCCCGCTATCTCTATATCTCTCTTTCTGTCTTCTCCTTCACCCCCCCCCCCCCCCTCCCCCATTGCAAATGCAGCAGCGAAAAGCACACACACACGAGCCGTCTACGTATTTCGTGGATGGCCGAGCAAATAAGACATCCTAGATTGTGCGAATACATTCGGCTAACTCGATCAGGTGGCGGAGAAGAAATGCGGCCTGTCATGAAGAAAGCCAGGGCCCGTGGTTAATGCTTCGCTCTGTTTCCAATCCATCGAGACCTCTCTCACCGAGCCGCTGAGACCGGGGATGTTTCTGTACCCCTTCTCACCTACAAAGAAATCACCCAATAGTACCGAACCACGAGAGCGACCTACCCCAGTCCTCAACATCTTTGATAAAAAGCCAAGAAATCACACTCAGACGAACTCAAGGAGGCACTTTTCCTCACTCAGTTCGCATGCATTTACTCTTACACAATACTCTGATAAGTGTAAATTCTGCCAGGAGCCTGGAACTCTGGCCCACATATTATCCAACTGCCCAAAAAACTTGGACCTTCCGCCCCTGAACCCGTTCCCTTCCCCTGAGAAGTGGGAGATACTGCTGTCCAGCTGTCGACCTGGGGACAAATTCCTGCTTGTGACCAGGGCTAGGGCAGCCTGGACAGCACGTGGGCTCTTGGACTGAGGAACCACTCTCACATTATTGTGTAATAAAGTTATCTCTCTCTCTCTCTCTCTCTCTCTCTCTCTCTCTCTCTCTCTCTCTCTCTCTCTCTCGCAAGCCGCATTGGTGCTTTAATAGGGCCCACAGGGTTAACAAAAGAGGATAGTATAATGTTTCGGATCATATTATTGCGTAGCATCAGCTACAATCAAACCCGATTATAACGAACCCGGATATAGCGAATTACGCTATACATGAAACAAAAGCAAATCTGTTACGAAAATGCATGTGAAGCATATTTTTTATAACGAAGTTCACACGCGATATATCGAACTCGGTGCACCCACAATTGCCACCAAAATGCGAGGTCTCGGAGCGGCGATTGGGCTGCTGATTGGCCACGATTGAGATGGTGAACCTCGCATGGACCGACGTGATGCCCGGCACATTCTATAACTGTTTCCGATGCACGGGATTCACGACGGAGCCCACCCAGTCATCGAGTCCGGACCAAGACGGCATCATTGCCGAACTGCGCGAAAAGCTCGCCAACGTTCCAGGGCTGAAAGGAGTGTCCTCAGAGGATTTCCTGAGTGTCGACGACAATGTTCCCCGCACGGGGCACCTTGAGCAATCGTGGTGACGGTACTGGCGATACCGCGGACCCCGAGCCCCCAAACATAAAACATAAGCTGGATCCAACCACGGCGATGTGTTTATAGGTGGAGGGTTAGAAACCACGAACGGTGGCCGTCGGAGCCCAGGTCAAGCTCCGGCGGATGGGCTCCCTGTCTGTTCACCAGGCAGGGAGGTCCGGGACCTCTTTGACTACCAAGGTAAGGTCAAAGAAGAAAGTACCCCCGTCTCGCTGCTTTTTCCTATGCCATATGGATAAATCAACCCCCCCCCCCCCCCCCCCCAGACGTGATCGGCCCCCGAAAAGGGGCCGCACCGAAGTTTCTTTTCCACCACTTCCTGACTTGAGGCCTCCGAAACCGAACAACTATGCTCGCTTCATCGTGATGGAATCTGTAGACCAATCAAAACCTCTTGCTTCACAGTCGGTATTTCTCATTTCAAAGTTTCTTGACGGTATTGTTGGAGGGTCGTATAAGGCCAAAAACATCGAACCGGTGAAATTCTTGTCGAGGTCAGTAGCCAGGACCAGACCAATAAACTTCTTGCACAAACCAGCATCGCCGATCTGCCAATCCGAGTCACGCCCCACCGCAGCCTAAACAGCTCCCAGGGCGTGATTTCCGAGTATGACCTACTAAATGAATCTGAAGCTGACCTGCTGGAGGGCCTTCGTAGTCAGGGCGTAACAGCGGTCAGGCGCATAACCATCCGCAGAGACGATAAACAAATACCGACAAAGCACCTCATCCTAACCTTTGACAAGTCCACCCTTCCAGAATTCATCAACGCTGGTTACATCCGATGTTCAGTCCGGCCGTACATCCCGAACCCGCGGCGCTGTTTCAAGTGCCAACGGTTCGGGCACGGCACAAACTCCTGTCGCGGCCGACTTACCTGCGCAAAATGCGCCCAGCACGACCACCCGTCCGACAACTGTAACGTTCAACAATTTCTTTCGTAAACTGTCAGGGCCACACGCGGCGTACTCCAGAAAATGTGAAAAGTTTCAATTAGAGAAGAAAATAATCAACATCAAAGTCACTGAAAACATCACCTTCCCAGAGGCGCGAAAGAGGTTCGCCTCTTTCCCCCTGGGGAGGTACGCCGACGCAGCTCGCCGGGGGGCGGAGCGGCGTCTGGTTTTGGCGGGGGCCCAGTACCGCGAGTCGGACTTGGTCCCGCCCCCGCCCCCCCCCCCCCCCCCCTGGGTTGCCTCTGGCAGCCGAACCCGCCTCCGCGCCGCTTGCTGAGGCAGCAGCGGTTGTGGTGGCAACCTCTTCCGTCGGGACCGGTGCCGCTCCCGTCCCTGCCTCCCCGTCCTCCAGTGCGTTGGAGAGTGCCATGGACACCGTGGGCCCCGCACCGGCTTCCACCCCCACCGCACCGCCCGTGCCACTTCTGGTGCCCCCGACACCTGCGGCGGTGGCGGGTCAAACGAAGGGCCCCCGAAGGGGGGCCAATTCCGGTGGGCCCGGTTCGACGGGCACACCCAGGACATCGGACGATGAGATGGACGTCGTGCCGTTCTTGCCTGCGGTGCACCGCAAGGAACGCGTCCCGACGCCAAAGCCTCCCGACAAGCCAAAAAAGGCGAGAGTCACAGCCCCGAAAGACGACACATAAACACACACACTCCAGTAGCTCTCACACTAAATAATGGGAAGAGAAAACATAATTCAATGGAATTATAGAGGCCTTCTTAAAAATCTTCACGATGTATACGAAATACTGCATGCTAATCAGCCAAGTGTAATGTGTGTTCAGGAAACACATCTGAATTCCAAGCAAAGAAATTTCTTGAATAGTTACATGGTCTTCAGAAAGGACAGGGATGGCTGCACACACTCTTCTGGCGGTGTGGCCATAATTGCCCGGAAATCTTTAGCCTGCCACCCTGTCAGTCTGAACACTGTCCTTGAGGCTGTGGCAATTCGAACAATAATATTTAATAGGTTAATAACGGTATGCTCCATATACATTCCTCCTGATGTTTCACTTTTAAGCTCTGACTTCGAGGCGCTGGTTGACCAGCTGCCCGAACCATACATCCTGACAGGTGACCTTAATGCGCACAACTCTCTTTGGGGCTCTTCTCGCATGGATGCCCGAGGTCGCCTGATAGAGAAATTCCTTACATCTTCAGGAGCATGCCTTTTCAACAATAAACAGCTTACATACCATAACATAGGACACAACACATACTCATGTCTTGACTTGGCGATTGGCTCAGCAGTTGTCTTTCCTCTCCTTGAGTGGGGTGTGGGCACTGACCCATACGGTAGTGACCACTTCCCCACCTCACTCACATACATAGGTAAAGGCCCATGCAGTCCATCTTCCCATAATAGGTTCAATGAAGCACGAGCTAACTGGAATACATTTACAGAGACATCCAAACTACACCACACATCCATAGGACACCTACACGTCGAAGAAGCTACCCAACTCCTCACGGCGCACATCCTCGACGCCGCCGAAAAGTCCATTCCCCACGCCTCTGGTGCCCCGCGAAACCAGCGGAGGCCGTGGTGGAATTGGGACTGTAGGCGGGCGCGAGAGGCCCAGAACAAGGCGTGGGGTATCCTTCGTCGGTACCCCACGTCGGGAAACCTCCTCTTGTTCAAACGGGCCAAGGCGTTAGGAAAACGTGTGCGCCGTGAGGCAAAACGAAGGAGTTGGCGTACATTCATAACATCAATAAACTCCTACACAGACACACGGAAAGTATGGACGAGAATACGCAAACTCAAGGGGCAACAAACACACAGCCTGCCTCTGGCCAGCACTACAGGGGACACACTCGAAGACCAGGCTGACACACTCGCACAACACTTCCAACACGTTTCTAGTTCAGCACACTACACAAACACTTTCATGAAACACAAACAAATGGCCGAAAAGAAGCCTATAGTAGATAACAATAGGTCAACATCTTCTTATAACTCAGAGTTTTCACTGCATGAGCTGAGGGCTGCTTTGAGCACGTGTAAACCCTCAGCTCCAGGCCCAGACAACATCACATACACAATGATACAACACCTGCACGCAGACACTCTTCTAACACTCTTACACCTATATGACAAGATATGGCTTTCGGGGCACGTTCCACAATCTTGGAGGGAGGCCATTGTAGTGGCTTTCTTGAAGGAGGGAAAGGACCCGTCCTCCCCCTCAAGTTACCGTCATATTGCCCTGACGAGCTGCCTGTGCAAGCTCTTCGAGAAGATGATAAATCGCAGGCTCGTGTACGTCCTTGAGTACAACGGTCTTCTCGAGAGCTGCCAGGCAGGCTTCAGGGTGGGGTGATCGACGAACGATCAACTATTAGCTCTTGACTCGTACATCAAGGATGCCTTCGCGCACAAGCAGTATTGTTTAACTGTGTTTTTCGACCTTGAGAAGGCATACGACACCGCTTGGCGTTATGGGATCCTTAGGGACCTCAAGTCATTCGGTGTGTCGGGTAACATGTTGAACGCTCTTGTCAGTTACTTGTCAGACAGAACGTTCCGAGTAAGAGTCGGTGGTGCACTCTCAAAGGTTCACGTACAAGAAAATGGTGTGCCACAAGGTGGCGTGTTGAGCTGCACTCTCTTCATAGCAAAAATGAACTCTCTTGGTAAGGCACTGCCACCTACAATCTCTTATTCCATGTATGTAGATGACGTCCAAGTATCCTATAAATCATGCAATATATCAATCTCCGAACGTCAAGTCCAGCTTGGTGTAAAGCAACTTGCCGGCTGGGCAGACAGGAATGGTTTTAAATTGAATCCTGTAAAAAGCTCCTGCGTTGTGTTCTCCAGGAAGCGCGGGGTCCATCCGGACCCAGACATTCATCTTAATGGCGTGTCGCTTCCTGTGAACAAGAAGCACAAGTTCTTAGGTGTTGTGTTTGACCACAAACTCACGTTCATTCCCCACATCAAGGAACTTAAAAATAAATGTCTCAAAACAATGAATATACTTCAGGTTCTCTCCCACCAATCCTACGGTTCCGACAAAGAACTCCTGCTTCGCTTGTATACTGCGTTGGTTGGGTCTCGTTTAGACTATGGCAGTGTGGTGTATGGGTCGGCGACTAAGACAGCCTTGCGAATTCTGGACCCAGTGCTGCACTTGGGCCTTCGTCTTGCTTCGGGTGCTTTTCGCACTAGCCCTGCCGAGAGTCTTTATGTCGAGTGTGATAAGTGGAGCCTTGAGAACCAACTAACGCACATGGACTTGCTTTATGCTTTTAAAATTTAGTCGCTGAATAATCATCCTTTTTATCCTGTTTTTAACGATACATCAACATCTCTGCTCTTTGTAAATCGCCCATCCGTTCCTCTGCCCTTTTCACTTAGAGTGAGAGAGCGATCCTCGGATCTCAGTGCTTTGTTTTCAGATGTGTACAGGTCATCCTTTTCTAACAGTTTACCGCCTTGGCAAGTTCGCCCTGCGTCGTGCGACCTTTCTTTTATGAGACTTGACAAAAATCGTGTACCACGAGCTGCAATACTGCAGCACTTTCTGTCTTTGCAGTTTAAGTACACATGTGCAGAATTTTATAATGACGCTTCTAAAACCTCCACTATGGTGTCGTGCGCTGCTCATGGTCCAAATTTCAATGCAGCCAGAACCATGAGCGTGCACACAACATTTTTTTCAGCAGAAGCGTATGGAATTTTACTGATTGTACGACACATTCTTGAAACTCAAATTCCCAATTTCATCATCTATACAGATTCTTTGAGTGTTGTTCGCGCACTGTCATCGCACAAGCCCCCCAAAAACCACATAGTTAATCTTGTATTCAACACTATCATGTCCGTGTATGCACAAAAGCATGAGCTGGTCCTCTGCTGGGTCCCAGGACACGTTGGGATCGCTGGGAATGAGTTGGCAGACGAGAGGGCCACTGCTGCTGCACTCAGGAACACTGTAGACATTACAACGATACCCTACACAGACCTCAAGCCACACATAAGACAACACCTGCGCAGAACATGGCAAACACACTGGGACGAACAGACAGACAACAATCTACATGTAATAAAGCCACACTTGGGACGGTACACATCTGACTCACACAACAGACACACGGAAGTCGCCTTGGGTAGGCTACGGATAGGGTACACGCATGCAACTCACTCGTATCTGCTGACGGGATCTCCTAGGCCCCAGTGCGGCAGGTGCGGAGAGGCCCTATCCGTAGTACACGTACTAATAACATGCAAGGCACTTCACACAACACGACACAAACACTTCAGAGAACTCTACAGACAACATATCCCCCTACATCCATCGCTGTTTCTTGGTGACGATGCCATGGTTTCTGTGAAACGTGTCTTTGAGTATTTGTCAGACATTAAGTTTTTAAACCTCATTTCTTATCATGCATAATCAAAACTGGCCCTATACACCAGCCATGCTCATTCTCATTTTGTAATTGTACTTTTGTTTTTGCTGAATTTATTGAGTGTATAAGGTTTCACCCCTCATATATGACTATTGTTTTGGCGCTCTTTGCCCCAGTTGGCCTTGCGCCATAAACATACAACCATCATCATCATCATCGACGACAATGTTGCCGTCACTGTGAGCCCCTCGAGCGCACACACCATCGCCGATGTCATGGCAGCTGGTGCTGCTGAAAGCTCAGATGAGACTCAGGATGTCACAACGTAAAGCCGTCCTACGCTTTATGAAGCGCTTTTGCCAGTCGATGTTCTCCGCCAATATTGCTCCAATATTGAAGGACATGAGCTTGAACTGGTGCAAACGACATCTCGTGTTGAGAACGCGATGCCAGTTGGTGCCGCCAAAACGAAGCGACAACAAAAATCATCCCTTTCTTGCGAAGTAGGCAGTTAAAACGGAAAGTGGCTTTATTTCACGCAACAAATACATTGTTTTGTGTAAGGTAATGGCATACTTTACGTGTTCGTTTCGTTATGTGGGAATGGCCAGTGGGGGGGGGGGGGGGGGGGGGCGTATTGCGAACTCGTAACAAAAAAAATTGTTATAGACGGGTTCGGCTATATCGAATTATGGGATATATCGAACTAATCGCGGCGCATATTACAGTTCGCTATAACCGGGTTTGGCTACTACTTACAGATGTCTGCGCATGATCTGTGTAGACTCTAATGCACCCATCGCGTCGGCGACGCAACTAAAAAAAAAAATGGCGCAGCTTGCACTCGTGGTGGAGGGCTGGGGAAACAGCAGAGCTGGAGGTCGAACTGGCTTCTCCCCACACTGACAGCGGATCCCACGAGAACGGGAGCAGCCGGACCCCAACAGTGCAAAGCCGTTTTGGACGGCACTGTAAGGCAAAAGCTATTGAAGTATGTACAGTGTTTTATTCAGTAGCAATCGTCGTCTTCCGGCGGCACAGCCGTGTAGGGCAAATACTCTGGTGGAGCGTCCTCCCCCCGGTAGAACTCCACTCCTTTGTCAGCTGGTCCAGTGGCCGTCTCCACGTGTGGATTGTGAAGGGATGGCTTTAAAGATTCGTTATCCTCGTCTTCGGCGCGCCGGATTGGTGACGCGCCGGTGGCTTCACGGCGAAGCCACCAAAGATGAGAGCTCCTCATGTGGCGAAGCCCGCACGCAAGCCTGGACCCTCCCCCTCCCCAACACACGCACACGCGCACGTGCTCGCACACGCATGCACGAACACAAAACGACGCGAGAGGCGCCAAACACCCCAAATACAAAACGTAAACTCGCGTCGCCAGCTCCGCTCGGTTTGTTTAAACCACACAGGTCCGGTTAACTCCTCCGGTCGGCGGAAGAGAAAGTTCGACGGGGCCGTCTAACCATGAACGCTACGATCTATATACACTCCTCTAATAATTCTCGGCTGATGAGCGCCTGCAGTGAACGAACGGTGACCCATGGGTTGGAAATACCCACCTGCGACGAAGACTATTCAACTATGAATGCTACGCTCTATATGACAGTGCTCCAAAAGGTCATGACTGATGACCCAGCAGTGGCCAAACGGTGGCCCATTGACTGCCTACCCGCCCGCAATCGTTACTCTAAAATGACTTGCGAACCAACTGTAAGCCTACAGTGACATATAACACAAAACATTAGCGACCCACCCATGGTTCAACGGTTTGTCTATTATGTGTGCACAAAAAAGGATCATTGCGCAACTAATAACAAACCCACAGGTCCCCCCTATTCACATAGCCGCGGGATCAGCGTGTCACCATTTGGCGATCACCTGCGCTGGCCCACCGGTGACCTTGGCCTTACAATGATGCACGGGTAGATTTGCAGTTCTTCCTCAGCAGCGCTACTGGCGGACGCCACGAGAATGGCAAGCATCTGCAGCCGAACCTGCGGCCCGTGCACATGCCGAGTTGACTACGGGCGTTGCACTGCAGTCGTACTGCTGGTGTCCACTGGGCCAACCAGTTAAAACTAAATCTGAAATTTTGCGTTATCTGCTAAAAGAGAAATTGATAACTGAATTGTGGAAAAAGGGGACATCTGGCATAGGCGGGCCAAGCGTTGTCATCTTTTGACGTCACTTGCAGCGAAGTAATTCATACGCGGCCTATTACATTCCAATAAAGTTTGGCGCGCTTCTGAGTCATTACCGCAATCAAACTGCGCGTAACTGTGTCTATTCTAAAAAAACGAACGTAATAGAACTTGTTTCAGGAGAATGGCCTAGAACCTGCTTTATAGCTCATACACCTTGGACAGAGGTAGGTTATACCATTCGTTACACAACTGCTCTCAATTACCGTATTTGAAACTGGGCACACTGCGATATAGTCCATACTCCGTAAGCCTATACGTCGGTTGTATCATTCATTATGCAATCGCTCTCAACCCCTATACATGAGATGAAGCAGGGAACATTGAGAATATAGCAGACACGTATGAAGTACTTTAAAAAGTTTACCACCCATTCCTAAAGTAAGTTGAGAGAAGTGCGGAAGCTAAAAAAGTGCCAAACCATCTCTGAAAGTGCGCCCAAGCCATCGCCAAAACTTCAAAGACCCAAATCGCAGACGAAGAACTAAACCGTGCGGCGTTTGTTTGCGCACTAAGTAAACGCATCACTGAACGGCCTAACTGAATAGCGATACGTGGTTTAGAGATAAGGGTACACTATTGTAGTCCTTCTTCACGATCGACGAGTGTATTGTCTTATCTAGAACGGTTCCTTTTTCGTAATTTCCATGTAACCGTTTTGAGACAATGGAAGCCCGCCTTCACGCGCGTGCCGTGTGTCCAAAGTTCTTATCAGAGCTTTTCGGTCGATCAACTGGTATAAGGAGAAACGAATTAGTTTTTTTGACAGGACGCAATCGGCCCCACTCAGAAATCTTTCGTTTTAATAAAAGTAGTTGAGTTGTCTAGCATTGTCGCCAAAATGTAACTGGAGTACAATAGCATCCATGTTATTCCATAGTAACTCAGTAAACTACCAAGAACCTTCGAAAGTGGGAAATTACTTTCCAGGTTACTTTTGCGTTTTTTGCGGCAGCAAGTAAGGACGGAAGTTCTAGTACGTAAAACGCGGTCCCGTTCGCCTACCAGAATCACAGTCCCCTCCTAGCTTGTCATCAGAAAAGAGTTGCTCTGCGTACTGTCGCTCAGCACTTGTCTTTTACTAAAAACTTAGAATCATAGATACTTCGTCTTAGTGCTCCCTTTATGCAGCTCCCTTACGAAGACCCGACGTTACGTTTGTGTCATACCCCTGTTAATGTTACCAGAACCACATTTACAATAACCGCGTCCTCCATCGATCTATGAGATGAATGTATCAGTAGGCATTTTTCTGCGTGCTTAAAAGTGTCAAATCTGCGTGAGCCTGAACCAAGCTTACCTTCTTGACAAAACTGGGATTTTTTGAGGCTCAGATGTGGTTTATTGGAAAATTTTGTGTTCCTAAAACCATAAACTTTTAGCCAAAGAAGTTTGCGTCAGGAGGAGAAAAGGTTGCATGCAACATTCGTGAGCTGCATGCAAGAGCCACAGGTTTGGCACCCCTTATCTCGACGATTCCGTTCCATGCTCTCTCTGTTGCCAAACGGAAACCACGAAAGACGAAAAAAGCGTTTCAATTGACGCTTGTCGAATGCAAGTACAAAAGCAATCTTTAGGTTGGTTTGAAAGGGGCGGTAAAGACAAAATGCAAGTTTGTTTTATTAAAAAGTCAGCTTATTCCAAATAACAACTACACCAATTTTATCGCAGAGTAATTTAAAAATGTGGTTGATCCCTCATTCATAGAAATCGGTAAGAGACGAAAGTGAGATGTGCCTTCACAGGATCAGTTGAATGTTTATTCTGCAGCGATATGAACTAAGCCAGTGCCAAGAAACATGACCTGGGCAATGCCTTGCTTCGTTCGATGGTGTCGCTTGATTGGGAATGTGCAACTAAAACTCTGATAGAAATATTTGTAGTGCTGGCCCATGCTACGTCACTGCTGCCCATATTACGTCACTGTAGCGCGAAGTTTAAAAGTTGTTCAGTATTCCTTCCGTTTTTTTTTCGGGTTAGGTTACAAAACGTCTTTCGAGGCTGGAGTTGAGGTGTGAGGTACCAAAGGAAAAGTGGCACAGAACGGTGACGACAGTGATTTATGTATTACTGTTCTTGCGTGCTGGGCACAGTAACGATGCGATGACGCAATCTCATGCACGACCCATTTGTCGCACGGCTGCACTCTAGCATCGTCCACCCGAGGCATTATTTTTCTAGACAGATGGCCTCATCCTCGACGTCGTCCCAGTCACCCGCCGTAACGAGTGCCGTCGGGAGCGAGACGCCAGCCCCGCGTACTGATATGTTTCTGCTGTCGCAATACCTTTCCCGTGGTCTAGAAAGTAGAGTAATACTCCTATCACCTGCGCAGGCGGGAGGAGGTAATGAAGCAACCAGTGGTGCGGACCACCGGGGATCTTTCGCCTAACCCGCCTCCCCCGACTAGTGCATGCACATGTATCAAGGTGGGGATGTCGCTTTTTTTTTTTTCTTTTTGATGATTCGCTTTCTACCTCGTCATTGGAAATCTTCTGTTTTCTTTTGCTTGTTCTTCGAAACTTCCGTGAGTTTGCGTGAAAACAGCGAGATTCACTACCACACAGCAGGCGCTGCTTCCATTTTTGCACCTACCCAACCTCTCCATCTCTGAAAAAAAAATATCGAACTTGCTTGCTTCCCACCAAATGTCGAACAGTCCTGTGCCACCCCGTACCCGTAACACACCCACTTCCCCCTCACGTTGTTCTCCTTCCCGCGCCCTCGTCCGATAAAGAATTCAAATTAACATTTGCTGAATTTTATTGAGCTTTTCCGCATGAACACTGCTCTCCCACCATCTGTTGGGACTTTTATTTTCCGTTATTCCTAAAAGAGCTTCCAGAGTTATTTTTTATCGTTTATGAGCAGTTATGTTCGATTGTTTAAATCCATTAATCCAATAATTATGATTCTACATTAGCCATAAAAAATACACTTGCCTTACTTTATTCATTGCTAAGAATGCTTGCAGTCCAATTTCGGAATGCTTCAACATGTATTTCAAGTTATCACTGTCAAATCTGAACAAAATAAGACAGCTTGATATACAAAAACGTACTTGAAACAACGTATTTATTTGCAACTTGATGTTCTACCGTGACATTATGTACGTATTGCTTCGTGAATTCTAAACGTGAGAAAAACAAATTTCAGCACTGCTTTGCTACTCAGATTGGAATCGAACTTCACAAGTAGATTTTAAAATGTAGGGTGGCCTGGTGGTACCCCTTGTTTATCCCTTTAAAGAAAAACCTGATCCAACCCTTACGGCAAAACAAAAGAGCAAGGTTTTGCGAAGTTTCTAACCATGGAACTTCTAAACAGAAGCTTAACGCTCAACCTCTAGGCTACGGATGCAAACAACCAGCTGCGGAAAATAATTCAGTATAATAACCGAGATTGCCTACAAATATTGTCGGGTGTCTTTTGTTTTGGCCTATTTGAGAAAGTCAGGCAGTGATAACGCGTGTTTCTTACGCACCCATCTTGGAGGCGAGGCCAAGTGTGCTACTACTGCAAGCGATGTAATCAAAGCTCTTGTTTGAGTCAAGAAAAGCTATCGAACATCCTCGGTCTCCCGAACACAAGCCACGGTAACTGTCGCGGAAGCTATATACCGCGAGTCACGACGACCGAGCGACCAGTGCTTCTTTATTGGATGTCATCGAACCAACTACTCATGATGACCGTGGCGCGTGCTAATGCCCGCTTCGTCGTCTTCCTTTTCTGCATCTTCCCGTGGGCCCAAGATGATTACGCGGCTGATTCTAACAGGTAAAGTTTTTGCGCTGGACGGTTTATCACGTGACCCGTTGCTATCCGCACCAAGCACGCTCTAGCGACGCAGTCGACGCCGTGGAGTATCATTGTAAGTCGTCCCAGTTTCCACTGCATTGGCGGAGCGTTGTCGTCATACACTATTACGATGTCGCCCACCTTCAGCTGTGGTAAAGTAGCCCGGGGACAGCTGTGAGCTGAACGCAGTCACAGCAAGTATTCGTTCCTCGATCTGCGCCACAACTCAGCCGTCAGCCTTTGATGGTAGCGTGCTCGTCGCCGTAGGTCAGCTGGGGTTGACGACGTCTCGTCGTTCACCGCTAACTCTTGGGGCATGCAAACCAAGCGCCTACCTGCCAGGAAGTGGGAAGGCGTAAGTGGCACAGTCATCGACGTATGTTAGAGGTCGGCTATTAATAACAGCTTCCACATCGCAAAGAGTGGTGGACAGAGCTTCGGCAGCAAGGCTACTGCGCCCTAGTGAACGTTTGAGAAGGTCCTGAGAGCGTCTCATGGAGCGAATGAGACGTTCCCACCAGCCACCCAACCAAGCGGCTAGCTCAACAATGAATTTCCACTGAACATTGAGTCCAGTCGCATATTCCTGAAGGGCTGACGCAGAGGCCTTAAATGCCCGAGCGCAACTATGAAACGACTGAGCGTTGTCAGAGTAAACAGTGTTCGTTATGCCGCGTCTTGACACGAACCGACGGAACGCTAGTGGCGTGGTAGCCGCTGTCATATCCGAAGTCAGCTCCAAACAGAAAGGGTGTGCTGCCGTGATTCTGTCGTTTGGCAATGGAACAAACGGTGCAGTTTGGGCACTCAGCCTCCGGCGTCTGCACGTCAGGCATTGGGCCAGCACCCTTTTGACGGTTTGGCGTCCCTTCACAATCCAGAACCGTTCTCGTGTCTCCATGAGCGTGGCTTCGACTCCACCGTGAAGAGTGCGGTGATGGGCCGCCAAAACAATCAGGTGCGTAAACTTGTACCGCGCAGGTAGCAGAATCGGGTGCTTGACGTCTATGCTGCAATTCAATTTGTGTAATCGGCCTCCTACGCGTTGCAGACCTTCGTCATCCTTGATGGGTGAAAGCCGAAGCACCGCTGATGTCGAAGGAATGGTCTGACTGACTGAGAGTGCGCGTACTTCAGTGCTGAGTAACTCTAGCTGGACGTGCCGCATCCAGTAGCGTCCGGCTTTCATAATCTCAGTTGCTGTGAGGTGACCGCTTGCTGATGGCCCTCGCCGCTGGGCATTTTCAGAAAACGTAGAATCCAGGCCGTGACCCGCAAAAGGCGCCTGAGGGTGCTGTAATTTTCTACGGTCAATAGCTGTTCGTGCTCCGTGACATCGCAAGGTCAAACCAAAGTTTCCTGTGACACTACGAGCTCCTTTGGGTCAACATCATCATTGTGCGCGTCAGGGAACTCCTGTTTTGGACCTAGAAGCCACGAAGGTCTGTGCCACCATTGGGGTGAGTGCAGAAGAGCCACCGCCAATATACCTCGTGTGACTAAATCTGCCGGGTTGTCTTTCCCGCTGCAATGGTTCCAGTCTGTAGGAGCAGTTAGTCGTCGTATTTCAGCCAAGCGGTGTTCTACGAACTGGTCACTCTTTGTGGCGGCGCTCGTAATCCAGTGCATCGCGATAAGAGAGTCCGTCCACAAACTGAAAGGGGGGGTCTTCCAGAATTGCAGTTGTTTTGGCATAACGTACGAGTCGTGCTCCAATGACGCAAGCAAGAAGCTCTAGCCGAGGCAGGGATATGGGCCTGAGAGGGGCATATATATATATATATAATGTGCCTGTGTTTGTGTGTGCGTGCGTGATGCTCCTTTTTCTTTTGCATATGAAGACAACTCGCATCGGCGAAGCCAATCACTCGTTCATCGGCTGGCAGCACGAGCTCAGTGACAGCGACTCGCTAGCTCTTTCGGCAGATTTGTTCAAGAACAGCGTCGTACAGTCACCGGAGAAACACAAGCAACAGGAAGGCTCCTGGCTCTGTAATGAAAGTCATCTGTCTCAAGCCCTGACACAAAGAAGATACGGCGGCTGAAGTGGCCGCTGTGCCCAAAAGAACGAAAGTCAACGCTGGTCGACGAGAAAATAAATGGTCCCCCATGATCGCGCGGAGAACCGAGAGAGAACTCGAAGTAGAAAAGAGCGAGGAGCAGCGGCTCCAGCAAAACCGCCAAGCAATCAATGCCCCAAATCACCCGACGTCTCGTGCCTAATTTTCTTTCTTTTTGTGTGTGTCTTGACTGGCTCTGAAACTTTGGTTTGTATCGTTCCTTACTTGCATATTCGCCAGCCTCTCATGCGGGTTTGCATCGCCAATATAATGACCGCCGGTTCAGACCTTTGTCGACTAGGTGGCATCGTAGTGATGTGCAACGTTCCGCAAAATGATTAAGACGACGCTCTTACATCTCATGCCGGAGAGCAAGAAATGGTGGCGACTCCGAGTCGCATTAGAAACATCAGATGGAAAATAATTATGTGTCAGTAAGAAGAGTGAGGGAAGTCCTGAAGGGCCTGCAACAGTTTCTTTGCCAGATTCAGAAAAAATAATACAGTCTGAAGTCCATGTGTTGCCCTGATAGAGGGGGCTGTTGGGAGCTGATGGAGACAGAGATAAGCGAGGAGATGAAGGATATATAGCGATGAAGAAGCAAGAAATAAACACGTGTGCGGGATATAGATATAGACGAATTAAATTCAAAACAGAAAAGGGGTCACGGGCACATTCTTACGCACACAATAAAAAGACGAAGTCCAACTGCAACCGCCTTTACGAGTTGTAAGAAATCCAGACTTTGACATCGCTTGTCAACGACACGTGCTGATTGAGAGTAAATATTTACAAAAACATTTCGAGAACTCTGTACTCATGCGCTGGCATTCTGAGCCGCTTCGCTTAATTTTGAGTTTTTTTTTTCCTTCAACCAATGGTCTACATTTAGACTCTCATAACGATTACATGCGTAAACTTCGCCAATTGCATGGTGGATTACATGGTGGGGATTACATGGGGATTACATGGTGGCCTTTTCTCGCAGTTTGCTATAGGGGGTGGGTTTGTTTTGTTTGGGCTTTTTGATTCGTCTTTATCGTGTGAAGGCCGGGTATTTTAGATGCGAAGCATCTCATGCTCGGGGCTGTGTCCCTCCCTCCCTTGTTGTTGTCCGCCGCTTACGCAGAAAAACAAAAACACGCGTTTCAATTCAGCCAAGAAAATGTAAAAAACTTTGTTTCTGTGAGCGGTTACTATAGTACGTATTTGAAAAATACGGAAGGTTCATAATCATCTTCCCCAACAGCCAATTTAGTTCCGCTGCAAAACTAAGGCCTCTCCGAGTTCATTCTTTGCCACCGATTTTTATTATTTAGTGTCTCCATCGAGTTATTGGCCTTCCTCTTCTTCAAGTCTCGTTTCGATTTCAGGGTGAGCGACCCCATTTTTGATGAAAAAATCCGGTGCAAAAAATATAAATTCAAGCCATACTTAACCGGATAAGGGCGTGTTCGGCTCTCTAGAGTAATATTTGCACTGGATTCAATACTGAAATGAAACTTTCATCCTCATCCACCTTTGGCAGCGGCACAAAGTGCCTTGGTAAAAATGCATGCCGCTGCCCCATACCACAGAGGAGAGGCAGCAGAAGAGGCAAGCACATAAATAAAAGTGTAAATAGAAATGAAAAAAAAATAGAAATTGAATGTGAACAGCCCAAATCAAAGTTTCAGCAGCAGCATAGTTTTCCACACTCTTCCATCGCCTTTCCAATTTTCAGCGCCAGCACTCCAGACTGAAACGCCCGTCGGGATACGACGCAGGACGAGTATACGTTGTATTACAATCTTTGTTGCGCTTTCCAAAAGTTTGATATCGGCCTCGCCAGGCACGCCTGTATCGCGAGCCCGTGCGATCAACGCAGTGTTGGCAGAACGACTGTATTTCAGCACCGCAAGAAGCTGGCTGATTTTCGCTTCGTTTTCTCTCTATCCCTAAAATGTCCCTGAGAAGGAGGAAAACTGTACGCGGTCCGGGAAAGTAACTCCACGCCTATCAGTCTGCAGAGTTCGCCTCTTTCGAGTATTTGAGTCAGTGTAAAAGTCTGTATAAGGCTGAAGATACCAGGCGGTGCTTCCTCTCTCATCTCTCTCTTTTTTTTTTCAGTGGTTGCCGTTATTTCAAGGTCGCTGTGGCTATCGGGGCAACTGTGTGCGGGGAACAAAGGAGATAGGGAGCATAATCGTATACGTTTCTACAAGTAAAGAAGGGTTTTGTCGAAGCGTTTGGTCATGGTGATAGCTGAAGCGCTTTTTTACGGAAACGTTGGGTTTATTTAACTTCGGCCAAATTATGACCTCTTGCTCTCTGTCTTACTGCCTTTTGTATTGTATCAGTTTCTCACCGGTGCGAACGCGGCGCTACCGCTTCTAACACCGTCACCGGCTCAGTTGATGTCACCCCCTCCGGAAGCGCTGAGTCTTTCTCTGTTGTCCTGTCGCTGTCTGCATGCCCATGAATTGAGGGTGAACAGTTTTTTCCAGGGCCCTTTATGTATTTCAGCGCCATAATAAAATGACCACCACGGCGTACTGCAGGCCATATAATCGTGAGCTACGCTCACACCCCACACCTATTACAGCACAGCGGAAATTGATCACCTCTGATGCCGCCGTTCACGAACCTTAGGGCTGCTGGCTGCTTAATGCGGAGGTGCATGGTGGCTCATCGAGCGAAAAAAGAAATCCCACGTTTAATGAAACGCTACGCATAAAAGCTGCCGCCTCAGAAGCGCAACTCCTAAACCCCCGGTGGGTGCTACGCGTCCCATAGAGCCTGCTTCTTGCGGTGGCTTGGCTCGGCTATGCCTGGATATACATAGCGTGAGCTAAGGCTCAGCTGGTTGTTCTTGGGTTTCCTGGTTGTCTAGGATTAGCTTATTATCATGCTTACTGCTGCTAAAACGATTTCCAATACAATCCAATGCAATCAAATACAGTCCAGTCCAGTCCAATCCAATTCAGTGCAGTCTGGTTCGGTCCAGTCCAGTCACTGCTCCTCGCGCATGCGCAGCACGGCTCTTCAGGAGTCACGCGAAACAGCTATCAAGCGGCTCCGGCGCAGCGTCAGTCTGCGCAACGGAGACGCACAGCTGGCCACGCGCCGGTGCTAGTGCGTCTGCCACGGTTATGACGTCACTCCGCTGGAATGCGCAGACCGGCGAATGTGCAGACCCAATTCTCTACACACCCGTACTCCAATTGGATTGGATTTCCAATCCAATCCAATCAAAATCTAATCCAATCCAATCCAATTCTCCCCGCGCTTGCGCAGCACGGCCCTTCAAGGTCCACGCAAAACTGCTCAACCTCGGCCAGTGTAGCTTACGCTACAAAACACATGAAAGGCGAGCGCCTCCATTTTGAGACGGGCCGCGTTTCCACGCACGTCACGGAGCTCCGCATTCTGGTCGCTTCTGGCCCTCTAACCAAGCGATGCAGCAGTCCCCCCAGTGAACCAGGGCGCAATGAATGAATTGTTTCGTAATGTGTTCCCGCAGACATCCCCCAACTCACGGATTGAAATAGGCGAAAACTACGTAATGGGGTTCAACTCTATCAAGCTTCTAGCCACTGTGCACGCATAAGAGCAAACTTCAGTCGCAGCGAAATGCTTTCACATTCACAACAGGGTAAGAATTGCTAAGTGTCCCGCATAGTTTTTCTGCTGGTCTCTTTCGACGCGCTTAACTCGTTAACCTTGGCCGTTTCAGCTGAGACAAGCCCAAGGCTAAGGGGTGCAGATGCTCACAGCGGATGGACGACTGGCAACACTACTGGTTCGCTGTAAGGAGTCATCTCAGGCGATGACGGGAGAAGTAACTACGTAAAGTGAAAGAAAACAGGTCTCTTCCCAGCTTCCCTTCCCAATTTCATCATACCCCGCCTTGAGAAAACCTCGTTGGTAGCCTATGACAAATGCGGAGCGTCTACTCTTTTTTTTTTTTTTTGAAGTGCTGCTTCTCCGGCACCCACCAACAAAACGAGTTTCATGCAGCGTCATCGATATCGAAACCGCCCGCTGTACGTGCGCCGTGAGGGCATTTATTTCAGATTTATTGGCCCCGGTGAAGCCGATTTGCAGCTCGTGCACTGCCCCAAGGGGGTCGTTTTCACCCATTCTCCTTGCAGACGCTGGCAGCAGCCGCCTGCCATGCCTTGGGGAAATCAAGACGCCGGGACCGCCGTGCTATAACACTAGTGTTTTGCTCAAAGTTTTGGAATAGTTTGTTCCGGGCCTAATAAAACTTTGGGAAGATTCCATCGGCAGCTTTTGTGTAATTCGACACTGGTGAAGTCCAGGATGAAGCGTGCCATGTTGCGGAATGATCGATGCGAAATACGGAGGTTTTGTTTTTATCCCGCTCCTCAGTATGTGCGCAGAAGCGCACAAAAATCACGCGCATGTCACCAGGAACTTACCGCTAGTTTCCAACCCATGCGATTACTCGGAATCCCAATCGGACACAAAAATAGCCCGTCAATATGGCTACAACAACTCAAACCTAAATGGAAAACAATTCAACATGCCATACGTTGCCTGTCGAACAAATTTGGTGGAGCAAGCCAAAAGGCGACCCAAACATTAGCACAAGCTGTCGCCATTGGTACTATAACTTACGCAGCCCAATCCTACGACCTTAACAAAACGCACATGAGAATACTTCAAAATCTGCACAGAGCCACCCTTCGCACCATCAGTGGACTGCCCAAACATACTCGTCTTGAGAACCTGCAAGCTGCAGTTGCTCTTCCCCCTTTGGAAAATATCATTCAAGAGCAAGTACATCAATCCCTCCATAAACGCTCATTAACTCATCAAGGTGTCTCCATCATCACCTGGGACAATCTGAAGCCGTTACAACCCAATGACATCCTACCGCCTTTGGCTCCCTGGAACCGCCCTTCTGTCACGGACTCTACAGCCACCCATCCCGTCCCGCGTAACGCCCACCCCGTCCGCGCAGCCCGCATCAACGCCCTCCGGAACAGTAAACGCCCCCAAGAAATTTATATTTACACCGACGCAAGCATAGCTAATCCACTAGTTGGCATCGCATGGACATCACCTGATCTCCCCTCCATCCAAGGCAAACGAACCCTTAATATTCCATGTGCTACCATTCTGGAAGCGGAACTCCATGCCATCATTCAAGCCATCGACTTCCTCATGTTCGACTTTCACTCCTCCGTCCCTTCACAAATACGCATCCTGACGGACTCATTTGAAGCCCTAAAGACACTACAAAGTCCCACATCCACCAATCCCATTGCCAACAAAATCCTGCATCAGATCTCCATCCTAAAATCTAGCGGCATCCATCTTCGCATCGACTGGTCGCCTGGACACGAGGAGTCCTCACCGGGGAACCAGGCAGCTCACTCGGCTGCACGGGAGTGTATAACCTCCAGTCCTCCGCTGCTACCCGACTTGGCTCCTCCGCCTCCTGAGTCATTACCGCCAGCCATACAGATTCTACGGTACAAAAAAGACAAAAAAGACCGCCTCAAGACCCTCACTCCAACCGGCTTTTTATCTGCTCTACCCCCGCTCCCAAGATCAGCCGAAATTTTTATGAACAAATATTTTGCAAATGCTAGCTTAACCCCAGAGACATTCCGTAAATGGTACACCCCATCCCTGCCGCCTCGATGTCCCTTCTGCGCCTCCCTCACACCCGCCAATCTCCAGCACCTAATTTGTCACTGTCCAAAATTTACGCGTTACAGAAACTTCAAGCCTCCTCCAAATGCCTCCTCCTCATACATCGACCCTCGAACGCTGGAACCCTCCACGCTGACTTTAATTGCGCACTACTATCTAGAAAGCGGTCTAGCGCGAGCAGTTTAGAGCCGTGAGCCTGCTCTCCTCACCCCACGTGGCCTCTTCCGCCTTCGTAAGGAGCCAACCACCTTCAACTTGAACGGTTTATTTTCAAGATGTCCCAAGCCTCGAATATCCCACCCTCTACTCCCACTTCCCCCACTTGACCTAGCGTCTTCCTAATGTAATAAAGGCTATCTCCTCCTCCTCCTTCTAAAGTTCACGCATAAAGGTCAGAACGGCGTCATGTAGGCAGAAGGTGCGGGATCACGCCGCCTTTTATCATTATATTGTCACTTAACGCGACGTTTATCCACTTCCCCGAATAGATGACACGTTGGACCGTTTGCGTAACGCTAAATTCTTCTCATCCCTGGACTTAAAATCTGGTTATTGGCAAATCGGAGTTGATGAAAGAGACCATGAAAAAACAGCATTCGTAACACCTGACGGCCTACACGAATTTAAATTCCTCCAATTTGGCCTCTGTTCTGCCCCCGCAATGTCCCAGCGCATGATGGATACCGTGCTCGCTGGACTGAAGTGGCAGGCTTGCCTTGTTTACTTGGACGATGTAGTCGTGTTTTCTAGTTGTTTCGAAGAACATCTAACACGACTGCGAAGCGTTCTGGAAGCGATCTGCTCTGCCGAGCTGAAGCCTCGAAAATCTCACCTTGGGTTCCAGGAGCAAAATTTTCTTGGACACATGTTAGTGCTCGAGGTGTCCGCCCAGATCCGGAAAGAACAGCGGTCATGGCCTCTTTTCTAGTACCAACCGACAAAAAAGCTGTCCGACGCTTCCTAGGTCTCTGTGCCTATTACAGACGCTTTGTCGAAGGGTTCTCCGGAATTGCGGAGCCACTCACGCGCCTTACGAGAGACGACGTACCCTTCATTTGGACAGAAGACAAGCAAGTGGCATTTGATGAACTGCGTAGCCGCCTGCAAATGGCCCCAATCTTGGCACATTTCGATGAAGATAGCGACACTGAAATCAGAACTGACGCCAGTAACGTCGGCATCGGTGCTATCTTGGTTCAGTGGCAGCAGTGTGCCGAGAAAGTTATAGCCTATGCCAGTCGCACACTGTCTAAAGCTGAACGCAACTATTCGGTGACAGAAAAAGAATGTCGTGCCGTGATATCGGCTATAACTAAATTTCGGCCATATTTGTATGAAAGGCCCTTCAGAGCCGTAAGCGACCACCATTCGTTGAGCTGGCTTGCCAACCTCAAGGACCCCTCCGGTAGACTTGCTCGATGGAGCCTGCGGCTGCAGGAGTACGACGTAACGGTTCTTTATGAATCTGGAAAGAAGCACAGTGATGCCGATTGTTTGTCGCGGGCGCCAATTTTGAATGACGCACATGAAACGGAAGAGGATTTCCCGTTCCTCGGGGTCGTCCATACTGCGGACATGGCCCTTTACCAGCAGCAGGACGCGGAACTACGGCCACTTATCCATATATGTCGGCAAATTCACTCATGAGTGCACTCACACACCCCCCACTCACCACTCACGAGTGAGTGGTGAGTGAGCCTCACTGTCGTTTTGGCCTGGTGAGTGCGAGTGCGAGTGAGTGCGAGCGCCACTCACGGTGAGCCCCGTTCACCCCTCGCGAGTGCGAGTTCCACTCGCGGCGAGCAACGCTCAGCACTCGCGAGTGCGAGCGCCACTCGCGGCGAGTGGAACTTGCCACTCGTGAGTGCGAGTTCCACTCGCGGCGAGCCCCGCTCAGCACTCGGGAGTGCGAAAGCAACTCGCGGTGAACCCCACTCACCACTCGCGAGTGCGAGTTGCACTCGCGGTGAGTCCCACTCACCACTCGGGAGTGAGAGTTCTACTCGCGGCGAGCTCCGCTCACCACTCATGAGTGGCGAGTGAACGCGCGCTTCTTGCGCGATGTGCGGGGCTTACCGCGGTGAGCATCACTCGCTGTTGGCATTCGTCGCAGGAGCCGCTTGCTGTGGTAATTGCTGCTGGAGATATATCCACTCGTACGCACAGCCACTAGTTAATGGAACGACTAGTTTTAGCTTCGGGAATATGTGGCTACTCCCCTTTATAATTAAGGCACCGTGGAACCAACTCTCCAGTGACCTGTTGATTGAGGAATACGATTTAGATGGACGTCTGACGCCATAATGCGCTGATACTCTCACTGTCATGACTCATTGGGGGGCTGTTGCGCGCACTCTCGCCGAATGATGTTTCTGGCTCGCAGCGTTTTGTGTTGGAATTAGTGTCGGTAACGTCGTCGCAATAAAGCGATTGCACTTCCCTACCGCTGAGCGCTGCGATGGAGGCATTAGGAAGCACCGTGGTCTAGTACCGTAGTACTTGCTGTACATAATTGGCCAGCTTGCTGCAGCTGTCAAATGACCGGCTGTTCTGAAGCGCAAATTGTGAGTGCCCGTAATCGTTTGAAAATGTATCATAGATTTTCAGACATTCGCGTATCAGGATGGCGAAACGGTTCGGATGGGCGAGTTGCGTGTTGTGGAAGCAGTAGCTCATTTTCGGGGCCTTGGCGTATTAAACGTATCAGTATTTGTCATTACTTGTTACGGCGGCGCTCTGTTATGATACTCGCTTCACGCGGACCTCGTCGTCGTCCGCGTGCCGATGGCGTAGGGGTACTGTGACCCCTGAGGGGTGTGACGAATGCTAAGCGTTCTCGGCAGTCGGATAGCGTAATTTGTGAGTGGGTGAGTGAGTGAATGAGTGCGTGCGTGCGTGTGAGTTCGTATGTGTGAGCGTGCGCGCGCGTGTTCAAGCGCGTTGGTGTGTGTGTGCGTGCATGTGCGTTTGTGTGCGTGTGCGCGTGTATGTGTTCGTGTGTGTTGCGTGCGTGTTCGTGCTTGTGTGCGTGCGAGCGTGCGGGCGTGCGTGTGAGTACGTGTGTGTGTGTGTGTGTGTGTGTCCGATTACTTATTCTCCCCGTTATTTCGTATAAACTTTCGACGTGAACTTGTCTCAGTGCCCGGTGCGGACGCATGACGGTGTAGTTTAGGATCAAGCTGCGGTTTTGCTCTGCGGCAGGCTGGCACCGTTTAGGGAGGGGTACGGGAGGGAGGCGGGCGCCAGGCAACTCGTCTCCATGAGGACGCCCGCGCTAAATTCAGGCGGCGCCGATTTGGCGCGACCACGCGGCGCCGCCTCTCTCCCTCGCCTTGCCTCTGCCAAGTGCTCAAGGCCAAGCGCTCCAGTAGCTTTCCTCCACCTTGCTTGCCGTTTTCAATCTTCTCGTGGCGGTGTTGTGCTGGACACTCTCGCTATGCGCCCTTTTCACCTGGGATTACTCTTTAAATAAACTGTTTGGAGGGCTGTCCAGAGCAAATGACTGCGCAATTTTAGTGGCGCCGATAGCGCGCTTCGAGATAGAAATATTTGTGCACGCTAGCCAGTATTTTTACAGATGGCAACAGCTTTTCTAAGCTTTACTTCCGAACTGGACTATTTCTTTGATGTTTGCCACCGCTGTAAAAATTTTCAGTGTTTATTTTCTTTTGTGGAATCTGAGCGAAATAGCATAGACAATAATAAAAAGTTATGATGAATGGCTTCAGGCAAATTTGCGAAAATTTGTTCATTTCGTAAAAGAATCCAGCGACGATTACCGCTTTGAAAGTGACATATCAAGACATGTGCTTATAATAACCGAATACATACTTACGAAAAAGGGAGACCCCATTCCTGAGAAAGGTAAATTTTAGCTCAAATCAGTAAGTATTTCATGACCGAAAATATTTGTACGTGTGTGTGAGTGGAGGAAGCGAGTGGTGATTGCGAGTGAGTGTGAGTGGCCATTGCAAGTGGTGAGTGCGAGTGCGAGGGAGTGTAAGCGACGAATGCGAGTGGTGAGCGTGAGCGCGGATGAGTGCGAGTGGTGAGCGTGAGCGCGAGCGAGTGTGAGTGGTGGGGATGAGTGGTGAGCGTGAGCGCGAGTGAGTGCAAGGGGTGACGACGAGTGGCGAGCGTGAGCGGGAGTGAGTGCGAGTGGTGAGGGCGGAGTGGCGAGCTTGAGTGCGAGTGAGTGCGAATGGTGACGACGAGTGGTGAGCGTGAGCGGGAGTGAGTGCTAGTGGTGAGGGTGGAGGGGTTAGCGTAAGCGCGAGTGAGTGCGAGTTGTGAGAGCGGAGTGGTGAGCGTGAACGTGAGTGAGTGCGAGTGGGGGGGGGGGGGGGGGGGCCAAGTGGCCAGCATGAGCGCGAGTGAGTGTGAGTAGTAAAGGCGGAGTGGCGAGCGTGAGTGCGAGTGAGTGCGTGTGGTGAAGGCGGAGTGGCGAGTGCGAGTGCGAGTGAGTGCGTTAGGATAAATATATATTTTTTGAGTGAGTGTGAGTGAGTGGCATCCAGTTTTGCCGAGCTATGCACTTATCGAACACCTTCGCGGCGAAAACACTACGCCACCACGCTTATTTCTTCGAGGTTTGGCTTCGTATTCCCTGCGAAAGAACGTGCTCTACAAACGAAGCTACGGCAGCAAAGAAAAATTTCTTTTTGTCGTGCCCTCTGCTCTGAGAAGCGAAATCTTACGAGTTTGTCATGGCGAGCCTTCTGCCGGGCACCTAGGTGTTAGTCGCACGTTCGCTCGGATTAATGAAAGGTATTACTGCCCCAACCTTCTTCGATCAGTACGACACTACGTGAGGACTTGCAGGGATTGCCAACGCCGCAAGAAGCCTCCCGTTAGACCACCGGGATTCCTTCATCCAGTGGATCCTCCCGACGCGCCGTTCCGGCAGGCTGGGATGGATCTCCTTGGGCCTTTTCCAACATCGGCGCCTGGGAACAAGCGGATTATTGCAGCCACTGATTACTTGACGCGTTATGCCAAAACCAAGGCACTTCCCAACGGCCTCGCTTCTGAAGTCGCCAAATTATTCGTTGAACACATTGTTCTACGCCATGGCGCGCCGACGATTATTATTACCAACAGGGGCGCCGCTTTTACCGCCCCCTTCCTACAGGAAGTCTTGAAACTAACTCATAACACTCACCGCAAATGCACTGCCTACCACCCCCAAACCAACGGCCTCATCGAATGCCATAATAGAAACCTCACTGACATAATATCCACGATCTGGAGCACAAAAACTGGGACGAAATTCTTCCCTACGCAACGTTTTCCTACAACACTGCCATGCAAGAAACAACTCGATGCGCACCGTTTGAACTTGTTTACGGGCGCTCTGTAACGACAACTTTACGTGCAATGTTGCTTGTTGATGAAAACAACGTAACAAGCACCGATGCTGAGGCTTTTACCCAATGGGCGGAGAAAGCACGCCAGCTCGTACACGTCCGCATACGACACTAACAAGAAATCGACGCCGAGAAGTACAACAAGGGGCGCCGTAACGTCTAGTATCGACCAGGCGACCTTGTGTGGGTTTGGACGCCGAGTCGCCGCCGAGGCCTTTCAGAGAAGCTGCATCGGCGATACTTTGGGCCTTATTGTGTTCTTCGCCGTCTGTCAGACGTTAACTACGAGGTCGTACCCGAGGACACAACAGCACGTTCTTCACGACGGAGGTCGGACCCAGAAGTTGTGCATGTGGTACGCATCAAGCCGTACTACACCCGTCTTGCGAACCCGCAGCATGATGATATGCGTGGTTACGTGCCCTGACACTCGCCGATCACTCAACGTCTACGTGCCTGTTTTTCGTTTTGCTTCCGTGGCATCGGGCCGATGCCAACTAGTAGGGGGAGCAATGCCGCGACTTTATTATTGAGGGCGAAATCCCGGACCAGATAATGGGGCTGTTTCTTGTTATGGGTATGGGCTCACTGGTGAACAGAGGAGAAAGAAGTAGTCCAAGCTTGCTTGTTCTAGCTGTGGCATCACCAGGGTTTGCCGGCACAAGTTCGCCCTTTTAATAAACGCTTTTATTCTCCTTACTGGAGATCATCGCTACAATATGTGAAAATGAGCGCAGAAATGAGGCGAGCTCTCCATATCCCTCAATCATATTACCGCTTTTGATTTCGTGACACCGATAAGGCGCCTACGAGCAGCACTTCCGCGTCGCCTCATCATCGTCGCGGCTTCATCAATAATTCAGACCTTTGGTTCAACGTGTCGTAGTTACACCTTAACTATAGAAAGGCCACCTCAACAATATTAGGCTCTGCAACGTGGACTTATTACATATGCGCCGACGTTGTTACATTTAGCCTCCCGCAGACAAGCACCCGCAGCGCAGGCTTTTGAACTCCGGGCCTTGCGCGCCGCACGCAGCCCACGCCTCAGCCGCTACGAAACCAAGGAGGATACCTTCCACAGCGAACACATGTCGATTCGAGGCATCAAAGGAGAGGACGAATTCTGGAGTCCTGGCATGTTTACTTGCTCACGTGCAGGCCTCCCAAGAAGCCGCTGCGTCGCATAGGAGCTGCTAGGCCGTGTCGCTGCAGCTGATTGGTTGCAAACAAACGCACGGGATATTGATAGAAGGCGGGTGCGTGCCAGTTCAGGCCGTTTGAAGCATGCTGGGTGAAAAACGAGGCCCTATCTCGTATCTCCGGGGAACTTCGTGTTGTTCTAAACACTTGGCCACGATCCTCGGATCAGTCGGCGAATATTTCCGTTTCTTTAAACGTTTCCACTGACTCCTTGAGTTAAGGCAGTCAGTTAAGATGGAAAATTTGTCCTTAATTGGATAAAAACGTCAATGTGGAAGCAAACTTTATATTGTTTTGATTTGGACAGGCTTGAAAAATACACGACGCATGACATTACTGCATGTCCATGCATGTTAGCAGGCCCCCTGTTCCTCTCACTCGTTCCCTCCGTTTTTTTTTTTTTTTTTTTGGAGAACGCACGCAAACACGCACACGGGGTGAACAAAAATCACGGACGATTATGCCAACGTGTGTGCCCACAAAGACCAGTGTTTTTGTGCGGCTATGTGATTACAATGATTCCCAAAGCCCGATATTTAATGAAGGAACCTCCTAAAGTGGTTGCCACGATATCCTGGCATCATAGGCGGCATCACCATAGGCTACAGCCAGCCCCGTACGCATGGAGTAAATGTTGGTTTAGGCCCAACGCATGCGCATTCGGTTGTTCAAGGAAACTACACACATGAGCTGTCCAACTTTGAGAAGCCGTGGACTCTACAAGACGTGTGGCGGCCTATAAACAACCTCTTGTTAGGTGCTATTAACAATGTCATATTAGATCCTGTTTTGACCTGTTGCATGCCATTGATTGATTGTAGGGTTTAACGCGCCGACGCAGCGCAGGCGATGAGGCGCGCCGTAGTGGAGGGCTCCGGATTAATTTTTACCACCTGGGGTTCCTTAACGTGCGCCGAAATCTCGTACACACGGGCGTTTTTGCTTTTCGCCTCCATCAGAAAAGCGGCCGCCGCGGCCGGGAATCGAACCCGCGACCTCGTGCTCAGCAGCGCAACGCCTTAGCCACTGAGCCACCGCGGCGGGTTTGCACGCCATTCCAGTACAATATATGAAGCATATTATATAGAAAACCATACGGTAATTTAACGCGATTAGAAATTACCTACATTTCGCAGAGGCCGTTTGACATATAACTTTACGCAGCCTATTTGCATTGTATACACATTCCCGGTATGCACAGATTTAAGCAGGAGTCTCAAATGTTTCCTAACATAACGGAACGCTTCGCCGGACTAGTAGATTCATGGCTTAAAATAAAATAGAGCGCAAATGAATAGGGATAATATAAAGGCAAGTAGACACGTATCCTTTCGTGCAGCTTATTGGATCTTGCAAAATATTGCATACTGAGCATAATAAGTATGGCTGGTGGGCCAGCCATTTTGGCGGAAGTGTTGGTTCTGCACACTGGTCGCTATTACCCAAAATATTGCACACTCTGAAGCTGGAGGGTTATGTTGATAGTATACTATGACTTTACAGTATCAAACCCAATTTCGGAAATCCAGCGATATTGGCTTCTCAAAATGGTTTACCGGGTTGTTTACAGCAATGGTTCTTGTAATGCCAGGTGTAACTCAGGCGGAAATTACCGGGGCGTAACCGCCTGTAGCAGCAGGCCACAGTGTAAGCGGCAACAGCGTCACGTATGCCAACGAGCGCGCTCAGCCGCCGGAGGGCTCGTGAGTCCCTGGCATCAGCAGATGGAGACCCCACTGCGTTCGGAGTAAACCTGGTTGACCCCGCGGTGTGATCCTCTCCTTCAACGCCTCCGTGGCATGCGCTCTACAGTTGGTAACCCGGACGTGCTCAACCTGCCAGCGAAGTTGTACAGCCATGTCCAGCAATGACAAGGGCCCCCGAGCCCCGCAAGCAGCCGGCAACGAGATCGCCGCGGTGGCTCTCCACTTGCCGCCGTGTTGGGAGCACAACCCGGCCGTCTGGTTCCTCCAGGCCGAGTCACAGTCGCTGTCTGGCATCAACTTCCAAGAACGCAAGTTTCGCCACGTCGTGAGGGCTCTACCCGCGACTGCTGCAGAAGAGATTGCGGACATTCTCGCCTTCCCCTTTCGCAACCTTCCCACAACAGCCAACGACCAGCTCAAAGCAGCGCTTCTCGAACGTACAGCAGTATCCGAGCGTTCATGCACACAGCAGCTACTTTCCAGTCAACAGCTTAGCAACCGCAGACCGAGCTAGACTCTTGCGGCGCATGACCCAACTCCTCGGCTCACGTGCCCAAGTTATAACGGTGCACTGCTGCGCGAGCCCTTTCTGCAGCGCCTGCCTGCGAACGTGCGAATGGTCATCGCAACCGCGTCATGCATGGATCTCCCTTCACTCGCGCCCCTGGACGACAAGGTAATGGAAGTTGCCAGCGTGTCTCCTCGTGTTGCTGTTGTGACCACGACGCCTACATCCCCCGCCTCCCGCACGACGCCATCTCCTGCCCATCATGGCACGCCTGAGACACCTGCCGAGGTCGGTCACGCAGTGGGGCTGCTGATGCCAGGGGCCGCGTGAGCCCTCCGGCGGGTGAGCGTGCTCGTTGGCCCACGTTACGCTGGTGCCGCTGACACTGTTACTTGCCGCTGCACTCTTAAACAATAGGGCCTGTTTATTGCCTCCTCTCGTTATAGTCTTTCTTAGGCTACTTAAGCCCATAAATGTTGGTCTGTCTGTATGTCTGTCTGTCTGTCTGTCCGTCTGTCTGTCTGTCTGTGACTCGATTCAGCCACCCGGCCAAAGTAAAATTGATAGTTCGCAATAGTCTTATATACTCACCGCCACATGTAAACGTCTAAGCCCGGTTTGTATGTTCATACTTGTCAACTTTGTTGAACAAGAACAAGACATTCCGCAAATATAAGACAGGAAATTAGTACACAAGGGATATTTACAGTGTTCCTTTATTAAAATTTTCATGGATGCTTGGTTTTTCGATAGCAAATGATGTTTTACATCTACTGCAGAAAACCGCCGCCTCCTTGCGGCATATGAAAAATCACGCGGCAACAGCAACGGAAGGTTCCACTAGCTAGGTTCCACGTTCTGCTTGGAACGCACGTGGAGCACGGCCACGGGGTTCTATAAACCTTGTATTCGGCCGCCTCCATTCACGCGCGTCTCCGCCGTACTGCAGCGCTGGCATCGAGGAACCCGGCCTGTAGCAGTGGAACGCGGTAAATTCAAATCGCCTTGCGCAAACCTTTAGTGTGTTTACCTTGGAATGATCGCGACGGTTCAGGAAGAGCATGAGAGGTGAGCGGGAAAGCAAAGGGGGGCATTTCCTTGGCAAATGCCTACAAAGACTATCGTCTTTTGACGGCATTTGCAACGAAAGTAGCAGATACGCGGCCAATTTTTTTAAAGGGTAGCATTCTTTGTCGAGTATCCCACAGCCAGGAGCGTGTAACGCCCTGCATTTCCACAAAAATGCAGATTTCTCGAAGGTTCCACCTGTTATCGTTAGAATAACGTAAATGGAGATAATTGTTTGAACAAAATGTTGAAAAAGTAAAACAAAAATATAAAAAAAATACGGGAAACGTCAAGACGTACACCGCATGGCCTTTCCGCAATAATGCAGATTTCGGGAAAGTTCCTCCTGTAATCGTTAAAATAGCGTAAATGGAGATAATTGGTCGAACGCAATTTTCAAAAACTATAAGGAATATGAAAAATATAAAATCATTACGGGAAATGGCCAACCGTGTAACGCCCTGCATTCAGAATAATGCAGATTTCGCGAAAGTTCGAAATCTAATCCTTATAGTAACGTAAATTGAGATAATTGGTTGGACGAAATTTTCAAAAACTAAAAATAAAACTATTACAATTTTACGGAAAATGGCAAAACGTATAACGCATGGAATTTCCACAACATTGAAAATTTCGCAAAAGTTTCACCTGTAATCGTTACAATAACGTAATTGGAAATAATTGGTCGGACAGGATTTAGAAAAAACAAAAATTTGGCTGGAAAAAATTCATACTCAAGACAGGAGGCATAAGAATGCTACGCATTAGTAGATAATTCTCTGAATTTCTGGAAAAATTTTTGCTTCCACAGACAATTTTCACAAATCTGCGTATAAACGAAGGCTTTCGAAACAAAATTTCCTCTTTCTGTCCCCAGCAGACTCGCACACACGCACACGCGCGCGCACGCACGCAGGCACGCACGCACATGCACGCACCCACGCACACGTACACACGCACACACGCACGCCCGCACACACACACACGCACGCACGCACGCACGCATATAAACATTTTCACACACGTTTGAGCAGGTACGCACGCACATACACACGCGTGCGAGCCTTTTGGGAATACCCTGAATGCCTGCCAGGCTGCTATACAATGGTGCCCAGAAAAACGAAGGTCCAATAAGCTTTTTTTCCCTGTAACACAATGAACCCCCGGCTATGGCCTCGGGATTGCTCTCTACCGGGCTGTCAAGCAAACAGCTATACACCGCTGCTGCACAACGTCCGAGTGAGTGAGACCTGCCATCAACACCGCACACGCCGGCAGTTCAATTCCAATCAAAAACATGTGTTCTGTATTTTGTACTTGCTGCAGGACAGCGCTGTTTTCGAGGCCGCGCTTTCCGTACTTGCGGATCACGTCTGCACTGAAACAACGCATTCCGCGGCACTAAACGCGCGCCCACAACAGTAAATGTTTCCCTTCCCCTGTTTTCTCCAACAGGCACGAAGTGAGCCCTCTCCCCCTTCATTTTCTCCTCTCCAGCCCCTTGGGCGCCATACTAGTGAAATGGCCAGTGGTGCAGCTCTCGCGAAAATGGCTCCCAGATCCCCTCGCAGCCGTATTGTAAGCTGTTTGTCTTATACTAGCCCAGCGGTGAGTCATGTAAGGGTCATAATGGCTGTGTGCTTATCCTGAGGCGCCTTGTTGGCTGCGCTACAGATACACGGAGAAGGCGGGTGAAGATTACAAAAAACTTGCATCGCACTCACTCTACTGTTGCGTTAGTATCAGTTGTTGGAGGGAGTTTTTAACGACAGCCATTATTACTCCTGTTTCTGAGACTGTTATTTGACATTGTTTTCATCAGCATGCCCGCTTAACAAGGGTCCAACTTTCTGCTGTGCCGACCCGAGCGTACCGCACGGATGTGCTTAATTAACAACGTGCCCTCTCAACCGTGAATGTTTAATGACGGGTCGCTATGTAGCACGACCGCCGGTGGAACGGCCTGACAGCATGCCTGCAGGATTTAAACAGTTTACTTGTATCTCAACGAGTATCCTCAAGGCATCGTGAAGAAACGCCTATAAGTGGTATTCATTGAAAATTTTAGCTGTCAGTTGCTTCCCTTCTCAACACTGGGAACTGCCACGGACATGGCCGATGCGCCACGGACATGGCGCGTCTTCTGCCACTGCGCCCGCACGCCGAAGAAAAAACACCGGCGTGCGTCGCCTGCTCCGTTTTAACCCGATTCTCAATGGTGGTGTCAAAAGAGGTGTTAATAATCGCACTCACATTGGACTCGAGTCATTACTTCGATGGGGTAAATTTTGGAATGTGCAACAGAAATCATGTGGTTAGCACGTACAAGTACCGCCATCCCGCGGAGCCCAACGTGACACCTGTCATTCAGGAACGGTGGACGAGCCTTACTGCGCATGCGCTAACTAGATATCAAAAACAAAGGAAGCGACCTTCTCTTTCTGCCGGATGTGACGTCATGGTTCAAAAAAATCGCAACTGTTGTGCGGTTACCTCGCTGCGCTCTTCTCGTCGTGATTATTGTCTGCCGTTGCAGCGGTGCATAGGTGTTTGGCTTGCGATTGTGATGAGGGCGCTCTCGAAGAATTTCTGGAGAGCACTTACGGTGGTGTGCAGAGTGTGATTGGGACGCTGAGTGTGTGCGACTGCCTAATTTGCGCGTAGTACGTTGTGACGGTGACCACGGGCGCTCTGCATCAGTTCTGCCGCCTCGATTTACGACAGTGATGAGTGCGTTCCCGACGAACTCCTGCGGTGTGTTTTGTTAGCGCCGTGTTGAAGCCGCTGGGCGTTTCGTCACCGACGTGCGAGTGCGCGCATGCCTTCAACTTCAAACGGCGTTGCTATCGTGGCCAGCCGCGAACGATCGTTCGCACGAATCAAACTCTTGTCGCACACCACACGGTCGTTAACTAAGAAATAACAAGACAAGACTATTGCGACCTACAAAGGTGATTCCTGCGCGTCGCTTTGGTTCATCGAACCCCGTGTCTTGTAATCGCTGCGTGCTGTCATAAGCTTCGGAACATTACATTCAGGAGGTCATGGTCCTGCTACATATTCTTGTTAAATCATTGCAGAGGGCTCTTGGCGCGCAGAAATGAGAAGAGCCACAGAACCACCGTGGCGGGTAAACTCTTCTTTCGGTGGGCCCCGTAGTTTTACTTTGATTATTTCGCTACTGCTGAGAATTATATATATATAGAAATATATATATATATATATATATATATATATATATATATATATATAGCGAATCAGAATAGGAAATGAGGGGCTCGTAGAAAATAAGACAGAAATAAAAATTGGCATTCAAGAAGACCTCGGAAAGCAAAGGGGAGGATGTAGTAGCTCTAGATTAAGAGTTTGGAAAATAAGAAAGTGGAGAAAAAATACCCGCCAGGTGGGATCCGAACCCACGACCTCCAGAATACCGGTCTGGTGCGGTAACCACTACGCTACCGGCGGGGCTACTTTAGCCTCCACTTTCTGGGGTATTTATGTTCAGGTGTTTTTGTTTCCTGCGCTTGGGGGTGGTAGCCAGCGCCACTCGGACTACTCGGGGTGAAGGACCTTCTTTTTAACCCCCGGGCCGTGACTCGAGCGTGTACGACATGTCGAGAGTGGCCGACCAGCGTTGAACCCTCTTAAGCTCCCTATGGCACCAAGACTGCCAGAACAGAGGCCCTCGCTATGCATGTAGCGAATCAGAATAGGAAATGAGGGGCTCGTAGAAAATAAGACAGAAATAAGAATTGGCAGTCAAGAAGACCTCGGAAAGCAAAGGGGAGGATGTAGTAGCTCTAGATTAAGAATTTGGAATAAGACCGGTATTCTGGAGGTCGTGGGTTCGGATCCCACCTGGCGGGCATTTTTTCTCCACTTTCCTATTTTCCAAATTCTTAATCTAGAGCTACTACATCTTCCCCTTTGCTTTCCGAGGTCTTCTTGACTGCCAATTCTTATTTCTGTCTATATATATATATATATATATATATATATATATATATATATATATATATATATATATATATATATATATAAATGGACCGAAAAACAGACTGAAAGAGCGATACCTATGTAGATAGACATATAGATAGATAAACGCACGGATAGCAAAAAGAGAGAAAGGAAGCGATAGATATTGAGAAAAACAGAGAGGAGATTAGGAAAACAATACTAGAAGGAAATGAAAGCGGGGCAACAACTCGACAAACTTCAGGAAGCCAGCAGCCGCCCAATCAGCCCAGATTTACACAAACAATGCCGACTAAGACAGCGGGCGTGCGCAAACCGCATGATGAGTGTTTATTACCCAGCTTTCGATGACGACCGCGGGTAATTTGCGCCCTAATGATTCTTGAAGCAGGTTACGTTGGGAGAGGGCCAAGAGAAAACAACAGAAGGCGAAAATCAAACAAACCTTAGCCTCCTGCATGGCGTACAGGAAACACGGTGGTATTACTATGCGAGATGGGCTCTCTGGTTTGCTTGTGTAAGAACTAGCGGGGGTGCGTTGCAAGGAAGACGGTTGCAGGCTTTACGAAAAAGTCAGCGCCTGACATAATGAGCAGCAATATTTCGTGGTTAACATTTCGCCGCTGCATTTAACGAGACATTTCTGTGGTTGAGCACGAAGATGAACGCAATTTCAACATCTGCTTCTTGTCCTTTGTCCCTGTTCTCCTGTTCATATTGCGTGCTTATATTTACACATGGTGCTCATTCTCCAAATTAAAAAAAAATGTTTGCGAGTTGTCTTGAAACTTTCGTTTCAAAAAGAACTATTACAAACAGCTGCATTGCCCGAAGTTGTGGGTTGTTTCCATTTTAATGCCTACAAGTTATGATGCCGATGAAAGCTTGAAGAGAAGGATTTTTTACACGGAAGCTTTTCGTGTCACTTTAGGGATCTTCCGTGACCGTCGTCGTTGTTGGCGTTCAAGAACTAAACTTTGTGGTAAAGCTAACTTTAGAGCGATAGCTGTGTTATCCAGGTTCTAACACACGTCTTCAAAATGATCATCGTATGTTTCGCCACTAAGGCGACTTTGTCACTGCGCGGAGTTTTCCGTACTTCCTATCAGTTAGCTATCAGCGAGTTCTACAGGTTTGGGAATGCACGTCCACTGCAAATTTGTGGATTTTTTAAAGGGGAACTACATTTGCACAAAACTAGTGTAACTCGTGTATTACAATAAGCAGACTGAAACAAATTTTACAGAGTTTCAAGTTTCAGACTGCATTATTACAATGGAAAGATTTTGATCATTTCGTATTATAGATAATTATCAGTAGCCGCAATTTTAATACGAATGGTAGGAGCGGCTATACTTCCGAAACTTTTTTAGCAGTTTCACCAGGTTCAGCCAAACTGCCGTGAAACAGATTGTAAAAGTCCCACTTCTCTGTCGGCTGCAGGATGAAATCATAATACTACCAAGCTTCACTAACTCATTCACTCCTGCATATGCTCAATCGCTAGGGGAAAGAATCGCGTTTAGTTCTTCGTACTTACTTGAACTCATTTTCCTCCGAATAGCGGCCAGGGCAATATACCCGTAAAAAATTAAGTTATATCATATTTATGTACCTAATGTTATATATTTGTCTCTCGCTTTATTAAAGAGTAACATGAGCAAGAACTAAACGTTTGCGCACCGGTCTCACTGGTCCCCCCGTGTTTTGAACATGTGAATATACGTTAATTTCTTTTTCACAGCAATGCGTCCAGGAGGCTTTGTTTGCCTTGTAGCCATTCGAAAGCATCTCTGTGTATCCTTGTGTAATTCATCAAATTTTACTCAACATGAAGATAGTTTTTGAGCTATCACAGTTAACAGCTTAATCCTGCAAACCCAAATTGTGGCAGTCATAAAAGTGGAGGTGATGTATTACTGAAATTCGCTCACCGAAGCTTCATCTAGTCAAGTGGGCTCGGCTAGCAACGACCTCCCAGTGGCTTCTGGACTGAGAAGACACCTCATCGCCATGGGCCTCGCAACTGAGAAGCTTAGTCACAATAAAGTTTATTACTTCTCCTTCTCCAGTCCGAGCATTCTCTGACCAGATTTGTATGATCTTTGTGCCTGCAGTCATTCTGTGTGTCGCCCGTCGGCTATTTGGTGCGCCCATCTCTTTCTGGCAATGACGATGCCGGATTTTCGGCCTGCCGAGCCATCTAATGCGTTTGAACGAATTTTTGTTTGAAGAGACAGGCCCCATCAATGTGATGAGTAGCTTAGTTTATCCCAAGGGTCTACAAGTGTTGGGTTCTAAATTCTTGGATATTCCAAAAGCGACCATTTGTGTGAGAAAACAAAATGCGTAAAGATAGTTTCAAATTTCGCGAAAAAGTTTACAGTTGGCGAACGTGGGATGCGCCGTCTTTGACAGCATTATCATGCGCACGAAAGAGAAGTACGTCAAAAACAAACCTAAAAGGGAACGTCCACGCAAAATATTTGACACCAAAAACGCCCTTGATGAAAACAGTATCAGTGCGTTTAAAAATAACCCAATAAAAAGGTTTTGTGTTCGTGAAATCAGGTTACCTCATTATAGTGCGTTTCCTAGAACTGGAAGGTTTTAAGCTTTTGCGGGGAAATTCCTTGTTACGATGGATATTTTAATAACGATTTGCTCTTGGCCCAAGCCATTAGACACTGCTTACAAACGGACCCCGACTAATACGCGAAGCTAACGATTTCAGCCCTTTCGTGTGGGCAAGTCCGGTTCTTCAATAAAAGCATAATGTTCGTGCAAGATTTTAGGTCCAGGTAAAGAGCACTGGGTGGTCTATAGTTTGTCGCGTGCATTGCGCCGCGTCTCGGAAGCCAGATGTTTCTTTGATGAATTGTAGTCTAAAGGTTTCATTTCCCGGTAAGATAAAGTAAATTCTTTTTATATACTTGCTGAAGTTACTCCCGTATCCCAAAAAGGAAGAAACAAAGGGAGGGGGAAATTATTAGCAACTTTTACTGGCCAAGATCTCCCCCCCCCCCCCCCCATCAGCAAAAATGACGTCAGAGATGATTTTGTTTGTTTTCCCCAATTTCTGTTTAAGACATCTTTTTCACACTGATACGGTTCGTTTTATTTTGCTGTTGGCGTTCACAGCCAGTCTGGAAGCATAACACACTGAGCTGCGCTCTTGCTCCGAATGCACGTTGGTCTCGCATTCTCGCATTCGAATGGAATCGGGGCTGTTACGACTGAGCCCGTCGCTGGGCTTCGTCTTATGACTCCTCGGCTGTGCGGCGAAGCCACTACGTGCGCCTTTCAAACAAGCCCCACCGTGTCGGTGACTCATACTATCACGTCGAGACGCGCCCCAAGGACACAGAGGCCCCGCGATTGAAGCGGAGTCCTCCTCTCTCCTCTCTCTCGGACTCAGCGTGCGCCGCTACTACCGACTGCTCACGAACTCTGGAAAGAGTGTTGTGTGTGTCTGTGACGTTCGTGCACAATCTAGAGTGAACGCTGTTTCGACCGTTAGCGCTGTGGGTATAAATAGACCCCGCTCAAGCGCTATAACCCATTCCAGTTTGAGCAGTGAATCCATGCTGTCACTCTGCTTGAGTCCTGTACTGCTACTTCGCCCGTCGGGGCATTGTTCTTTGGTTTCGGCTCACCTCTCGCTATGAAGTAAACAGTTACGTTAGCCTACGGCTTCTTGACTTCTTCACGGCTGCAACAGCAGCTGACCACTCGTTTTACACCACGCTACCACACGCATGTCGGAGGTGACGGAGCTCGGCTCGGGTGCATCCCCACTATCGCAACAAGGCATACCATGATGGGAGTCTATTTTTGCCGACGCAAATGGTCTCCTCCCTGAAGGACAACTAAGTCACAGCTTGGACCAGCGAAAAGGACGCAATCCTTAGTGAAGCTTCAGTTTTCATACGGCGGACGTGCCCCGAAGCTTTGAGTAGCAGAGGCTACGTGAATGCCATACAGAACATAGAGGTGTTACATCGACTACACAGCGTATACACCCCGAAACACGCAAGACCGGCTCGTCTGGATCCTTGTTCTGATGAATAATTTATGAGCGCAAGCAATGGCACCCTGTGATGAAATGCAACAACTATCCCTATCTTGTGTAGCCGTATGGACTTGCGTAAAACGGCAAAGGCAGATCTGGGGAATGAGATGGGGAGACAGAGAGCTCTTTATTAGAGGAAAGCTGAAAGATCCGCCGCCATGTTGTCGCGTACATGGTACTCTGTGGGGATGTGGAGGAGGGAATAGAGGACCTAAATTAAGTAGGGGGGATGAAGGAGCGACAAAAGGAAGGGGTGAATAAAGTTAACATGTAGCTTTGTGTGGGTGACGTAAAAGTCGGGATGGTCCCGCAGGGTGAGGACATTTAATCCTAAATCCCCTGAACGACCCTGATGTTGTGTGAATAATCAAATAATGAAATTAACACATTTCGATGAGATTATGAAGACGACCAGGGCCATAGAAGAGCTTTCAATGATATAGATCCGGGGTTGAGGCACTCGATCTTGTGTACGAGGTGGTTTCTTTCTTCCCCATATGCCGGACACTCTAGCAAGGTGGGCAAAACTGTTTCCGGTGATCCACAGTCGTCACAATGAGGACTTAGCAGGAGTGAGTGCCGCGATGAGAGGAGACTGATGGTATTATCTAGCCAAACTAGAATTCGCTCTGGTACCCTTGTCCTGAGGCCAGAGTCTATATGGCGCAGGAAGGGGAACTCTGTTCAGGTAAAAACCAGAAGCGGTTTTGCGCCTCTAAGGCAGGCTCCTTCGCTAGCGCAGCGGTCTCGTGGTTTCTAAAGAAAAAAATTGGCCGCGTATCACCTCATTTCGTTGCAAATGTCGTCAAAAGACGATAGTCTTTGTAGACATTTACCAAGGAAATGACCCCTTCGCTTTCCCGCTCACCTCTCACGATGTTCCTTTTCTGTCGCGCTCATCTCAAGGTAAACACACTAAAGGTTTGCTCAGGGAGATTTGAATTTACCGCGTTCCACTGCAACAGGCGGGGTTCCTCGATGCCAGCGCTGCAGTACGGCGGAGACACGCGTGAATCGAGGCGGCCGACTTCAAGGTTTATATAACCGCGTTGCCGTGCTCCACGTGCATTCCAAGCAGCACGTGAAACGTAGCTAGTGGAACCTTTCTTTGCTGTTGCCGCGTGATTTCTCACATGCCGCCCGGAGGTGGCGCGGGCAACAGAAGGCGGTACGCGTTGTTCTGCAGTAGATGTAGAATATTATTTGCTATCGAAAAACCAAGCATCCAGGATTTTTTAAATAAAGGAACACTGTAAATATCCCTTGTGTACTAATTTCCTGTCTTCTATTTGCGTAATGTTTTGTTCTTGTTCAACAAAATTGACAAGTATGAACATATGAACCGGGCTTAGACGTTTACATTTGGCTGTGAGTATATAAGACTATTGCGCAGTAAGCATTTTACTTTGGCCGGGTGGCTGAATCGAGTTACAGACAGGCGGACGGACAGACAGACAGACAGACCAAAATTTCTGGGTTTAAGTAGCGCAAGAAAGACTATCGTCTTTAAAAAATTTCTTACATTTCGCAGCTGTCAACCTCGGGAGCTGTCTCATCCACTTTCTCGCTGCCAAGAACGCCGCAATGTGCAGGTATCCTCTGCAGGGACGCACCGTGCCCGGCGACGTAGGCTACATGGCGCAGGTAGGTGACGCCGCGGGATACATGCTCGGGAAGGCTGAAGCAGCTCGCGTCGTGGACACAGAATTAAGCGAGGAGGTAATGATTATATCACTTGTGGGTGTTACATGTGCCGGTTTGGATATAGGCTCTCAATGTTTTAAGACGTTCTTGTCGTTATCACCGTATGCTACCGCCATACTTACGAGTTGAAATGACGATTTGTCTGCATTTCGGGGGCTGTCAGTTTTAATATGAATAGATGCCTTTATATAGTTGTCATAGTGGAACCAAGGAAGTAAGGGCTAAAAATACTTTTTTTTACAAAATAATGTGACCCCCTGATCCTGACTGCATGGTGTCTACCATCGGGCAACAACAGCCACATTTCATCGTGCGCAACACATAGCCACATAATTACAAACATGGCGGACTGGTTCCAAGCATTGCCTGTATATCCTTAACTTGTTTGGTCAGTACAGGGACTAGCTTCGTCATTGCGGCCGAGTCGTCCAGCGTGCTATCTTGCACTAATGGATCCACTGATCGTGCAACTACGGGCAGGCTTTGGGGACCTGGTCTTGGAATGCCACCCGTTAGTAAATAATTTTATGCCGTCGATTCTATAAAATAGCAACACTTGTATGCTATTACTTGTTCGCGAGATGTATCGGGACAGCTTTACGCAAATCTGCTTCCAACTCGCGGCAAGAACGTGTTTACTGGAGCCTTCCTCCGTAGTTTTGTGATGGAGGCGAGAAGCGAAAACGCCCGTGTGTTCAAGATTTCAGCACACGTTATAGATGCCTAGGTGGTAAAAATTAGCCCGGAGCCATCCACTACGGCGCGCCTTATCGCCTGTGTAGCGTCCTCGCATTAAACCTCAAAATCAATCAATCAATCAATCAATCAATCAATCAATCAATCAATCAATCAATCAATCAATCAATCAATCAATCAATCAATCAATCCCTCGTATTTCTCGGTATTTTAACTGTTGTGTCTGATTTCGCGTCGTTCTCGCATGGCTTTTATTCTTTTGCGCTCCACAGCACTGTACCTCAACCGACATAACACGTATTTCTCCGCAGCCTATAATTTATAAGGGACGTAATGGTTTGTGGCAGTTTTCATGACAAAAATATGTTATCTGCATGTTTCAATCCCATCCATTTCGGTGCTAAACTACACACTACCCATGGTTTCCCACGGTGGCACGAAGCCCTTTCTTCAACTCGCGTCGACCCTATCGACAGGCTCCCCACGGAAGATTACGAAGTCTACGGGTGGGGTGGGGCTGAGTCGAGAAGTGTGTGCAATAATAACGAGATTGCTTCAAACTGAGGCTTCGGAACGTCTAACCGGCAACGGAAAATATAGACCGGTTCTATCCGGGTCATAATTTTAGAAGAAAAAAATAATCTTTTAAATAAAGGCCTGCGAAAACATTTTTTCACCGAGCTTCCGAAAAGCAAAGAACCATCTGCTCAGAGCTCGCTGTGACGCGCATAGCGAGTTCCAAATACCCGAGCGATTCTTGAGAAAACAGAAAAGACTGATGAGAAAAGACAAGTTGCCGTCGTAATGCGAGGGAAATCAGCGCGTGATTAATGAAGAAGACATCCCAAGCAGAAGGATCGACGCGCTTCCGAGGTCGTACCTCACGTCTTAATACTTTATCCACAACGTTCAATCCCATTTCTGTGTCCTTTATATGGTCGTTCTCGATGTTTTTTTTTTTTTTTCTCCCTCTCTTTACGGGGCCGCTAAGCGTGCTTAAAACGCAGTTTTGGGGCTGGGGCGAGGCAGCGTGAAAGCGATAAACATAGGGTTGTGTATGCGCGATTCCTGATGAGAGCGTGAAAAATGATTTCACGCATCGTGTATGGGCTGCTATTTTCGGAAAGGTTAAAGAGACAGCACCAACCGGATAACTGGGTCGATATCCAACTATATTTATCGACCTTTAAACCAGGCAGCCGTTCTCGCTTCCTGTAGGCGGCTCATCTCGCTGATTCTATACCAGCTTTACGCTGTGACGTGAACGGTTCCCGGGATTGACCCAGGGGGCACTGGAGACTATACCGGCGCTGCAGTAAAGTGCTCCTCACAAAATAAAGGCCTGTTTCGGGAGCTTTTGTCACCGATCACGGGG
>NW_027526295.1:205154227-205491727 GCF_048455015.1 Haemaphysalis longicornis
CGGCACTCAAACTCTCATGCTTGATCAAGCCCAGGGCCAAGTGACACCTATAAACGCACATTTGTATCCCTTGAACACTATATTCCTGTTGAGCGGTATAACGTACGTTACCCCAATTGTCTATTCGACGCAGACAGACATAATTAGCATCAAGAAACTTGGGCCTAGGTCGTATTATTGAATATAAAACACCCCCCGCCCCAGCGATTTCCACATTAGACAGTGCCCGCCATGGCAGAGTCGTAGGTTATCATCACGGTTTCGTCTCTTCCGTTCATATTCCTCAAGCGACCAAGCTTTCAGTGCGGTTGCTGCAATAATGTCTGAAACGCAGTCATTATGGCGTCCGATCTCGTTACGTTGATGGCGTGCGACGCGCACGTACTCCGCTTGCCGCGCGGAACTCATAACACTAACCTCTATTTTCCACGCAAGTTCTGGAGAGCGAGGGACCCGGGTGGTGCTCTACGTATGCAAATGAGTAGCCATCCTTGCCATAATCATAAGTGTAGCGGCACTTGTGCGCAGGCCTATCGCCACCTTTCGGTGGCGCACTTTTCGCTGAGAGTCCGCGCCCGAAATAAACACGGTATAACATGTTATCCTTCATCAATCTTCTGAAATATACGGCGAGGATGTTTAAAAAGGGTAACGACAGCTATACGAGTAAAAAAATAAATGGCAAATTCTTCTTAACCATCTGTCTCTACCAGCTTGCCGGCTGTCTTTACTTCCTTATCGGTGTAGAGCTGATAGCGGCTGCAAGCTATAAAGCAACTGAAGTCGCATGTGACCATTTAAAAACTGACTAAAGTAGACTATGCAAAATATGCACAATGCGAATTAACTTAGAGGCTGTGATCGAAGAGCCACTGTAGCCCTCGTATAACGGCGCCTACGTGTGCCGATGACAAGGTATGGTGGCGGGTCCTGTATATTCCTTATGCTTGCCGCGATGAGGCCTATTCCAATCGGGCACCGAAAATAGAGGCCTTTGCGCGGGCGCGTAGAATACAAAGTGGCTGACACTGCTCATAGCGACTTTTATGGTTCAAACCTCCCTGGTGACTTAACTCGCCGAGAGGAGGTTGGCTTATGGAGAATACGCGTTGGGATGGCCCTTACGCCGTCTGTGACTGCCTCTTGGCCATCGCAGTACCGCGGCCCATACGAATCTACCTGCCCATTCTGCGACTCCGCCGTACAGAATGTGAATGTGCAGCATCTGCTGTGGACCTGCCCCGGACTGCATCAGATCCGATTACGGCACCTTCGTGCCACCGGCCTCCGCCCTGGCCGCCCTCCAGACCTGCAGCGCTGGGTTCATGGACCATTTCATCGGCACCTTCTGGACTATATACGAGAAGCAAACATGTTCGTGTACCTGTGAATTGTGCACCGTTATGCCGCAGGGCAAACTTTTTAAATTTTCGCCAAAATCAAACATGTATGATTTTTTATAAAGGAATGCTGCAAATATCACTTCTGTATTAATTTGTTGTTTTATATATGCGTAATGTCTTGTTGTTCTTCAACAATATTGAGAAGTATGAACATCACACCGGACTTAGACGGGCACATTTAGCTGTGACTATATAAGACTATTGCACAGGCATTGTTTTACTTTGGCCGGGTGGCTGAATCGAGTCACAGACAGACAGACGGACAGACAGACATACAGACAGACCAAAATTTCTGGGTTTAAGTAGCCCAAGAAAGACTATCGTCTTTAAAAAGGTTTATATAGTGTAGGGGGAGGGGTGCGGACCTGTTGTTGAGAGCGAGGAGGGTAGCGTGATGCGGGAGAGGAGGAGTGGGGGAGAGGAGGAGTGGGGGAGAGGGCGCGCCTGCGCGCTGAGCTGTTGCGGACGAACATCGGACGCTACATGTGAGTTAAAGAAATGCTCTGCATTTAAAACTCCCACCTCCCCTCGCGGAAACCCCTGTGTAGATGCGGCGCATAGGGGGTTCACGTTGCAGCATTGGACGGCGGAGGAACGGCGCTGGAACGATAGAGCGGAGCGGCGCAGGCACCGCGTTTTATAGCGCGCATAACGGTGAGGGGACGCGCCGGCGCCAGTGCGTCTGCCGCGGCTATGACGCAACACAATCCAACACAATCCACTTTAATCCAATCCAAATCCAATCCAATTCAAGCCAAGCCAAGCCAATCCAAGCCAATCCAGTCGAATCCAATCCAATGCCCCTCGCGAGAGAGTGTTCGCTATCGGAGAGGAGAGGGGGTGAGCGGCGGAGAGCGAAGCTGGCGCGGCGAGGAGAATGGGGGAGGGGTGGACGCCGACAACAACGACGCCGACGCCGGATGCATGGACAAGGCGGGTGAATGAGATGCGTGGCATCTAATAATGAAACATGTCATTTACTCGAAGCTTGTCAAATTTTTAAAGGGAAGTTTTTCTTTATCCATTCACAGCATATCTTTCGTGAAACCTTCTACTGTGAAGCGCAGCTACTATGTTTTAAGTGCAATGCACTTCTTAAGCGACCCTGAACCTGCGTCCACCGGCGATGTCCGCATCCCATACCCACGTGGGGGATTGGCCAGGAATCTCCTCGTCTTCCTTGGCAACGGGGGGAGATGGGCGCGCGCTGCCTGGCCGCTGACATGGCACATACCCACGTGGGGGATTGGCCAGGAATCGGGCGTGAGAAGGGCTAATGCACCCCCTTAAAGGAGTACTGACACGAAATTTCAAAGCTGAGATCCGCTCTAGCAATCAAGTACAACGACAACACAAATAGGTGTCTGTGAATAAATGCATCTTTCTTTCTTTGTAGTTGTGTGTGTGTGTGTGTGTGTGATCTCTCTTTCGCGAACATTACCGAACCGCGCAAATTCAACTCGTGCATTCGCACTTTCACATTCTTCCCCTCGGGGAAATGCGGGGAATTTTTTATTCACAATTTGCATTCCATTCTTGACCACGCCACACCCATTGACTGCATCTTTTTAGATTTCTCAAAAGCGTTCAAAAAAGTACTTCATGATTTACTCATTTTAAAATTAAAGAGCACCAATTTAGATGATAACGTCCACGCGTGGCTGATTGCTTTTCTCAGTAACCGTTCCCAATTCGTAACCTTCAAAACTTTGTCTCGTCCGGGGTCCCGGTTGGCTCTGGGGTCCCACAGGGCTTTGTGTTGGGATCATTGTTCTTTCTCGTCTACACTAACTATTTACCTCTAAAAGTCCTTTCGTAGCTGACTGCGTAATTTACCGGGTAATTAATGGTCACTTAGACGTACTTGAATAACAGGCTGACATTGATCGAGTTCAGGAACGGTGTGAGCTTTGAGGTATGACGTTAAACATTAACAAAGGCAAGTGCATGCATGTCAGCCGTTACAGCTCTAGTGCCAGCGCATACCACACGTTCTTCTCGGAGCAGTAAATTCTTTCAAGTATCTGGGCATACACGTAGATTCTACGTAGAAGGCACACATTGAATGTATTACAGCTAAAGCTAATAGCATGTGAGGCTAGCTTCGAAGAAATTTTAATCTGGTGCCTGTTTCACTGAAACTCTTCCGTTACAAGGTATATCCACGTAGAAAACTGGGATATGTTCTGGACCCTGGTCATGAATTGCTTACTTACGAAATAGAACGAATGCAAAATTGGGCACCGTACTTCATTCTTTCTAACCATCGCACCTCGACCATCACATCAGTGGAAACAACACTATCATTAGCCTACTTTCTCTTCGCAGGAAAATGTTTCGGCTGTGTCACTTTCATAAAATTTACTACAACAACGCGGTACTCAGAAAGAGGTTATTTTCCACACCAACTTACGTTTCCACTCGCATTGATCGTCGTCACAAAGTAGAGATTCCATCAGCGCGCATCGTCTTTTCAGGACTCATTTGTGCCAAATACTTCCGTATGTTGCGAGGGGGGCGCTGCTATAGCCGAAGCGAGCGGACGCGTTCACATCGGCTCCATCATTTATGATTGATTTCGCAGTGCTATTTTTCTCTAATCGAAGTTTTCTTTGTCTGATTATGTTCGAGAAGTCAAGGGGCACCGACGGATACTAAAAGTTCCCAAAGGTACGCCTTCTTCGCCGAATTATTGGACATTTGCTACCACCGCCGTTCGAGGGGCCGCTAAGCCTCGGCGTGTGCTACGAGCGCTAGGCCTCGTCGCCGTCGCACCTGCCGCGGCTCGCCGCCTCGGCGGCCGCCGTTCAGCCCCGAGATGGTGGATACTTCCCCTCGGGCAACGATCTCCGACTCCCAAATGTGCGTGGAAGTTCAAGGCGAAGACATTTCACCCGAGTAATTCCACAGAGACGGCGGCTGGACGCTCGCGGGGGAACGCATGTCGAGACTCCGTCAACGAGACCTCGTCGCGAAGTTCGCCGGCTCCAACAACCATGTCAACAAGAAAGCGAAAGACAACAAGAACATTCGAGCCTCGGTCATCAAGGCAGCGAGAATGCCAGCCATGCCACTGCAGGAAAGCAAGATCATGATCAGACCACGAGGGGGACTTGACATCACCAAGATTGGCACCACGACCGTCTCCACGGCCATTCTTGCCGCGGCGAAGATAACGACTTAAGAGAGCGCATCGGATACCATCTGCCCGAACGCGCAACAAAACATAATGGTAGTCAGCACGCCCAAGGAGGAAAACGCCGTCCACTACGCAAGTCTGCAAACGATCACCATTCAAGACAAGACCTTTGAAGTCAGCGCGTACCGCACGGCGCCGTACGACAGTGTGAAGGGCGTAATCCGAGGAATCCCCGTCGACGCGAGCGCCGAAGAACTGGACAGAAACATCGTCAACCACAGAAACCCACTCGCCGTAGGCGCTAAACGAATCGGCAACACGACCACGATCATCGCAGCCTTCAGAGGACCCAAGGTACCGAACTTTGTCCGATACGGCGTCACGCTCATACCGTGCCACCTGCACAGAAAGCAAATTGACGTCTGCCACCAGTGCGGCAGGGTCGGGCACCGCAAGGACGTGTGCCCGACGCCAACCAGCAGGATCTGCAGGGGCTGCGGCGAAGCAAACCCCAAAGAAGACTACAACTGCACCCCCAAATGCAAACTATGCGGTGGCGCTCACCCGACCGCCGCGAGAGATTGTAAAGCCAAATTCAAGGTACCCTACGTCGTCCGCAAGCGGCAGTGGGAGCGCCGAAACGTCAGCAGCCAGCTTCCGTCGGAGAGCGACTTCCCGCCACTAGACCAGCCAGCTGCGTGTAAGTCAAGGACGCCATCGAGAAACCGCGCACCGTCGAGAGATCGCAGTTTCAGGAGCCAGAGCAGAGACGCGTGAAAAATGGGAACCCATAGATCACCGTCGCGCGAGAGAGTCAGTTGGGCCGACACTGCGCGAGGTGTCATGAAAACCAATCCGAGCGACAACACCAAGAAACCAAGAAAGATGACAAAGCTTCAACCAAGGAAGGAGAGGTCAACGAGGCCCTAAGACAGGAGAACGCGGCCCTGAGAGCCACCATCAACAACCTCACCAAGGAAATCGCGGAGATCCGCAACGCTCTCCGCAACGTCGAACAGCAAAGATTAAGCCCGAGCGGCAACAACAAGGGCGAAGAAACTACGGCCGCTGAAGACAAGGAACCGGCACCGAAGAAGAGGGCCGTTGAATTGCGCAAGACCAAGAGCAACGTGAGCGACTGCAGCCCCGGCAGCAGCAACAACAACGTCGAGGCCAAACTCAACAGCCTGGGGGGTATGATCAAGTCGATGAAGGATGCCATAGACGGCTTTCAAACGGATAACGTCACCAGATTCAACAATCTGGAAAGAAGCGTGCAACTAATACTAAGCCACCCAACGTTCGCGCCCCTACAGCAGCCAGTCAACCAAGTGCCGCAACCCGGAGAATTCCGACTAGGACAATCATGGCCACCAACTCCACAGGCATAACAGTGTGGCAGTGGAACTGCCGCGGCTTCGTCAAGAAGAGGGCAGTGGTCCAGCAACACATTGTGCACGCCGCGCGCAAGCCCGACGTGCTTCTACTTCAAGAAACGCTAACGGACAAGCCGTCCCTTCCAGGCTACAGGGTGCACGCGGGCCCGCCCGACGGCAGAGGCCTGTGCACCCTGGTCAGGAAGGGACTCACCTTCGTTGAACACCGGCTAAGCAACGTGAAGATCGAACACACGCTCACCGAACTCATACCGACCAAGCAAAGAATAAACAGCATCTTCATTTTGAACATCTACAGTAATCCATCGCAGAGACTGCAGAAGTTCAAATCCATTCTTCACAAGGCAAGCACGACGGCCGGCCAGAGCACGCTAATTGCGTGCGGTGACTTTAACGCGATGGATACGGCGTGGGGCTACGTCAAAAGCAATGCGAAAGGCAGAAACCTATCCCAAGACGCGGCGGAACTCGGCTATGCCCTCATAACCGACCCGGCCCACCCAACGAGACTTGGTAACTCCGTTTCCCGAGATACCACCCCCGACCTAACGTTCGTCAAGAACAATGAACCGATCACGATCACGTGGAGGAACACGGGGGTGGACCTCGGCAGCGACCACATGATCGTGGAAATCGTCGTTCCGGAGCAGAACAGTAATAACGTCAGGAAACATACGTGGATCGATTGGACCGCTTTCAGAGACACCAGAAATCAGGAGGAGAAAGCAAACACAGAAATCGACGACATCGAAATGTGGACCAACAAGGTTCTACAAGACGTTCGGAACTCAACCAAAAGCATAGAAACAAACCTTGAAACGAACAGAATGGACAGCCGGCTGGCCCACCTCATCGAGGCCAAGCAGTCCATTCTCAACAGATGGAAAAATCAACGGCTCAATCGTAGGCTAAGGAAGAAAGTCGCAGAACTCAACAAAGCAATCGAGGAACACTGTCGCACGCTATGCGCGCAGCAGTGGAACGAGATATGCAACGCCGCCGATGGCCAGATGCACAATGGGAAAACATGGAACTTGCTTAAGCATCTGCTCGACGAAACTAAAACTAAGTCGCACCAGAGGGACCGACAGGGGAAACTCATCCATCGGGAAGTCACGAAACACGGAGCCGACAAGGTGATGAGCCGCATCAGCGACAGATACCTGCCGACTACGTCCACGGAGCACCACGGGCCGTACGGGGGGCTACCCAACGAGCGCCTCGACAGAGACATCGACGTAGAAGAGGTTCGCACGGCGCTGCAGGACCTCAACAGCAGGTCGGCGGCCGGACCGGACCGCATCACCAACAAGGCACTCAAGAACCTCGACGACAAATCCGTCGAAAGCCTAACGGGCTAGTACAACAAATGCTGGAAAACGGGGACGCTCCCGCAGCATTGGAAGAAGGCCAAGACCATCCTGATCCCCAAGCCGGCCAAGCCACCCGGCACGGACAACCTCCGGCCCATTTCGCTCACGTCTTGCGTGTGCAAGGTGCTGGAGCACGTTTTGATGAACCGGTGGCAGGACTACCTGGAGAGGGGAGGATTGTACCCCGCCACGATGATTGGCTTCAGACAGCGCCTGAGCACACAAAACGCGATGCTGCAGCTCAAGAACGGAATCGTGGACGACACCGGCATCTCGCGAGACAACAAGACCATCCTGGGGCTCAACCTGCAGAGCGCTTTTGATAAAGTGAAACACTCGGCGATTCTGTCCCAAGTCTCCAAGCTCAACATGCGAAAGGAGTTACAGTTACATCAAGGACTTCCTGACGGACAGGACCGCCGATCTGCGAGCTGGCGACATACAACTGCAAGACAAGAACCTCGGGAGCACCGGCAAACCGCAAGGGTCCGTGATCTCGCCGCTACTGTTCAACTTGGTAATGATAGGAGTGGCCGACTGGCTCGCGAAAGTTGGGGTCCGGCACACCATCTACGTCGACGACATAACGATATGCACGACCGGCGGCAGCGACTCCCAGATCGAGGCCAAGCTGCAGGAGGCCGTCGACGCCATCGAAGACCATCTCGACGGCTCCGGCCTCGTCTGCTCGCCAAGCAAGTCGGAGCTCCTGATAATACCACCACGAAGAGGCAGCACCAAAAACAGTCAGCGGCGAGAGCACGAGAAGATCAAGATCGTAACGCGGTCCGGGCAGACGATCCCCGAGGTCAGCAAGATCAGAGCTCTGGGCATGGTCATCGAGAAGCACAAAGGACAGGCGACACCGTCGCCCGTCTAACCGCCAAGGCGGCCGACGCGATGCGTCTCGTCAGGAGAATCACGTCCCGCAAAGCCGGCATGAAGGAGGACAGCCAGATCAGGCTCGTCCAGTACTTCGTCGTTAGCCACATTGCGTACGTATCCGCCTACCACAACTGGCTGCAACACGAACGGACCGCAACACGAACGGACCAAGATCAACGCCATCATCCGAAAAGCATACAAGTCGGCGCTCGGCTTGTTCGAGTCCACGAGCACGCCCCGATTCTTGAAGCTAGGGGTACACAATACGCTTGAAGAGATTGCGGAGGTGCAACGAACGGCTCAGCTCGAGCGCCTGTCAACAACCAAGGCCGGGAGGAAGATACTCGAAGACCTGGGTCTCGGACGTCAGGACGAGGAGAATTCCAAACTCTCCATCCCCGACGAGACCCGGAGCAAGATCAGGGTAGACCCCTTACCGAGAAACATGAACCCGGAATACAACAAGGGAAGAAGGAATGCGAGAGCCAAGGCCCTCATCGACCTACACGCCAATGACGGACACGCGCGGTACGTGGACGCGGCCGAATATCAACGAGAGGCTTTCGCCGCAGCTGTCATCGAAGCGTCCACGGGTGCCGTGAGGACGGCGGCGAGCGTCAGATGCACCAAGGCGGAATGCGTGGAGGAGGTCGCCATCGCCCTGGCCATCGCCGACACAGACTGCCGCACGGTGCTGAGCGATTCGAGAATGGCGGTGCGCAACTACGCCAAGGGACGCATCTGTGAAAAGGCCGCGCGCGTGCTGCGCGGTGTCAAATTGCAAGAAAAAAGAGTGAGGATCAAGTGGTTCCCGGCGCATGCGGGCGAGTGCGCGTCAGCGAGAAACGCGAACCACAACGAGACGGCACACGTGGCGGCACGAGCTCTAACCAACCGCGCCCCCGCGACCGACTGTCCCGCGTGGTTCGGAGCCAAAGACCGCATGACAGACGACGGCGAGATCACGAAGGCCTACCGACTGGCTCGCAGAGCTCTCCCACCCCCGCACCCGGGGCTGAGCCGGGCGGAGGCCATACTTCTAAGACAGCTACAGACCGGGTCGCTACCCACCCCGGCCTTGATGCATCGAATGTACCCAGAAGCGTACCCGACCGACAGGTGCAAGGTGTGCCGTAGGGAGACGGCCGACCAGTACCATATCCTGTGGGACTGCTCAAAACAACCGGAGGAAGCGGCATCGAGAACCATCCCGCCGCGGCTGAAAGAAGCCGCGAAGAGCTACGACCGCGAACGTCAACTCTGGGCCGTCCAGCAGTTCCTGAGCAACGTTTATCCTGAGGGCTCTCGAAAGGCACGAGACTCGCGAGCCGTCAACGGCGAGCGGATGGCTCGGGCCGAGTAACGGCTAACCCCTAGGACGACGCCGGGCCCGCGTCACGGCGCGCAAAAACGCCGATCTGCAGGCACAAATAGAGTTTAAAAATCCAATCAAATCCAATCCGTATGTTGCAATTGTCTTCCTTATGACATTGTTGGTATATAAGAGGCAGTTTTATTTAAAGTTGCCGTCATTATTTTATTTGTATGTAGACTTTAGTTCAACCGTGTATCAAGTGGCGTTACCTGTTTGCAATTTTTCAGTTTTTGTATTTTTATTTGTATGTAGTACATGTATGTACCCACTCCCCTCTGTAATTCCCTCGGTTCTTGAGGGTAATTGAATAAATAAATAAATAAATAAATAAATAAATAAAATAAGTACAAATTTATTAACATAAGGATGGCGACTCGGACTAAGTGGGGCGGGCGGGGAGGGTGGTGTCAAATAATTCGGGACAACTTTACATTCTCTGGCGAGAGCAAAGTCCCACAAGGAGGCCAACACCTGCTTGGCTGTGGCTGCGGGTGGGTAGAGCCAGTCCTTCAAACACGTACCTCTGCTGTGTTTGCAAGAGGTGCGCTCCGCGTGCAGTCCTGGACACATTCAAAGGAGATGATCAATGGTGGGTGTGGCTCCTAGAGAGCACGTCACGCACGTGGGTGGTGTCATGGCCGGCGGGGGTGAATTGCTTGCGGTAGTGCGTGGGAGAACGGGTGGCCGCCCTTTCTTTGGTATGTAAGAACGGCACTTGAAAAGGATGTCCTCTGTAAGCGCCACCCTAGCACGAGCCTTGTGGGTGAGAACCTGAAGGCCATGTGGCAGTCCTGCAGGTAACGGGTAGCACATCGCTGGTAGGTGGCTGGTGTATAAATAAATAAATAAATACATAAATAAATAAATAAATAAATAAACACGCAAGGAACACATTTCCTCGGCACGGGCATTTCGTATTTCCATTTTTGTCGGAACAGCCCTGAACCAAGTGACCAGCGTAACGTGGGAAACTGGGTGTGTTGTTACATGGTCGAAGAAAAACAGCACACAAAAGAGACAAGAACCGAGAGAGGACGACAAGGAGTGCGTCAGCGCAGTGCTTGTCGTCCTCTCTACAAGGTTCCACAAGGAAAAACAGCTTCGCTCCTTTACCATCTGGATGCAGTTGCTTCTGTGTTTAATTCCCACCCTACCGTATTTCTGAGCAAACTGAAGTATTGTGCGATAAAACTGCGTGGCAAGTTACACCTCCCTGCTCTTCTCAAGGCGATCGATGAGAGCAAGAACAATTGTTTAAAGGAGCCATGAAGAGAAAACACAAGTTTGGTTCATTTAAAAGATTGTCTCGTTAGAATCATACTGACACCACTTTTAACGTAAACTTCGCTCAAATAAGCTACATAATTAGAAAAAACGGGAATGGTCATGCGACTCACCAGCTCATTTCCCGCAACAGAACCTATGATGTCACATGAGCTAAGCTCTGCGATTGGCGGAGGCTGGCAGAAGCAGGTCTAGGTAGAGCTTACAAACTAGACGAACGAGCGATTTGCGCTTAAATTTAGGGCACATTCTTTACAAAGCAATAAGAATGATGGGACAAACAGTGGAAGTTACGAAAGCACATGTAAACATAGAAGTACTGATGCGTTCTGCTGTTCGTACTGCGCACAGCATGCTTGGTTTAGCTGCACAGCACTACGGGGCTTGGGGTTGTCTCAGACGACACTGGCCGATTGACGCAAGCAACGCTGTCTTACGTGACCCCATTTGTTGAGCGAGCACTGTTACAGGGAACGAATATTTTCTCCCAGAACAAAAACAAGCCAGGTTTAAATGCGGGCAAAAAAACAAACCAAACGCTTGCCATGGTATGGTGGCGGCATCTAGGTTACGGAACGTAAAGAAACGCGGGAAGAAACCAACACTGCTGTACAGGGTGGAGACAACCTTTGGACGGTCCCGTGCCGCCGCAATTGGGCCAACGGGCTCAACGCGTTATTCTTTTCGTTTCCCACGAGACCTAGCAACGCGAAACAGACAATATGATTCAAACTTCTTCAGTAAACCGCGTTGCCGCGATAATTTTAGCGCGGTTTTGACACAATGACTTGCTTCGGCGGCGAGCGAGCAACCGAAAATGGCGGCGCCAGCGTATACGTGTCTCTACCCTGTACGGCGGATGCGTGAATGAAGGTACTCTAGGCTGCAGAGCGGTCGGTTCCTGTGATGCCATTTGGACCACGAAAACGCACGATTGAGCGGGAAAATCAAAATTTTAACCTTAATTGTTTAATTTCTCAGTGAATAAAGCACCGTTCGTATCCGGACAAGCGCTGGGGGCACTATAAAACACGAAATCTTTCGAATAAAACCTACTTGCATTTTCTCTTCACGGCTCCTTTAAATGTCTATCTCAGCGCCGTCCTTGTCATTCTCTCTCTCTGTCCTTGTCTCTTTTTTGCGCATCTTTTCTTTGACCGCCGTAACTTGAGAGCGAACAAGCTAACACCAAATACGGCGATTTTTTTAATAAGAAAAGTTTTTCTATTGATTCACCCTCCGCATGTGCTTCCTACATAGCCAATTTTGTTGTCGGCTTATAACGGCTTGTATCGCACAGGCGCACTATGGAAAACTGGGTAGGTATGCAATACTATTCCATCCTTGAACAGGGCTTTCATAATGTGCACTTCATGGCGCCAAACAAGGCAAGTTTTTGCGGCACGTGTAGTTTCCGCACATCAGCAGAGGAACGATTGAACATACATTAGGGAGCGGGGCAGTGCGAACGCATCGTCAGAACACCACCCGTTGGTTCCCGTCGACATTCCTACGCGGCGCAGCGGTGCTTTTCGACCACTACTCCCATGCTCGGTTTACTTCTGATGGAATCCGTACATGCATGTAGTCTTTTGGGGGAAAAGGTTTCGTTTGTAGCTTTCTCCAGCCAAAGACATCTTTGTGGAGTGTTTTTTTCACGGAGGTTGGTACGTTCGACGTCTGAGACGGTAGTGCTGCAAAACGTGTCTGTAGTTGAGGGGTGTTTCAACCGACTGATGGTCGTCTGTTTGGTGTGAAGCCGGGTTTGTATGACGTCGGACTGTAGACTCTGTGGTGTGGTTTCCTCGCTGCAAGAAACGAGTATACGGAATGAACGTAGAGTACCGGAACTGCCGCGAAAGTGCAGAGCGTTATGGGGATCGTCGTCAATCCTCCTCGAAACAGGTGGCGGGCACAGCGTATCTGGCACGTACGACAAAGGAAGGAGAGCAAAGGTGTAGAATATGAATGACAAGGACGTTCGTACCCACACCCCGTGAATGGTCACGTTGGCGTTGGGACTTAACTCCTTGGGACACCCCCCCCCCCCCCCCTTCCCCCCTCAGGTTAGAACGTCTCCTGACTGCTTCAAACGAATTTTGTATCCACAATGTTCCCTGTAACCGATAATATCAATGGAGGGGTGAGATAATGAAACTCGGTAGCAGAGAATGGATGTGGGCAGCGCACGACGGAAGCAGTTGGAAATACTTCATACCGCGCGAGCAGTGGCGCAGTGGCTAAGGCGTGTGCTGCTGAGCACGAGGTCGCGGGTTCGATTCCCGGCCGCGGCGGCCGCTTTTCTCATGGAGGCGAAAAGCAAAAACGCCCGTGTGTACGAGATTTCGGCGCACGTTAAAGATCCCCAGGTGGTCAAAATACTCCGGAGCCCTCCACTACGGCGCGCCTCGTCGCCTGCGTTGCGTTGGCGCGTTAAACCCCACAATTAACCCGAAATACTTTATGGCGCGCGAGCAGTGGAACGCGACAAAATGGAATTGACGTCAGCAAACCTCCACCGTGTTTGTCGTGGATGATCGAGAACGGTAGGGGAGAAGGAGGAGAAAACTTTATTCCAGCAAGTGGCCAGAGAAGCGCGGGGACCAAGGGCCTAAGGCTGGTGGCGACTTCGGTGGCCAGGGGAAGAGAGTGAGAGGTGGGCGGGGAAGAGACGAGATGCCTTTACGTGGAAGGAGTGGCCGACGAATGTTGTCTTTCGACGTCATTCGTAGCGAGGTGAGCAGGCGCGCGGCCATTTTTTTAACGGCGAAGCTGTTTAGCAAAATTGTAATTTTGCGTGCCCGCAGTTAAAAATACCAAGAAACTGCCGAGCGTGCGCACGTGAGCGCGGTCCTCGCGGCGACCGCCCAGCGTCCCCTGCGCACGATTGTCAATCTAAACATACTCACTTCGGGAGATTGACCAAGATTGGCCAAAAAAGAACAACGCCGGCATTCGCCGTAATCGTGGCAACACTTGCTCGGAACGAGAAAGACGCGTCAAAGCGTACGGCCCTCCGAGGTGATGTCCAATGATTATCAGTTCCAAAAAATTAAGAAGCTCACACCGATATCAACAATAAAAAAGTACAGGTCGCTGCGGCAGCGAAGAAGAAGCAAATCGGCTGCAATCTCGAATTAAACCTTCGTGATGGTCGTGAAGGTTGCGTACAGCTTCGCCGCCTTCAAGTCTTGCGCGTTGGTGTGAGCTTTCTTCTTTTAAAGACGATAGTCTTTCTTGGGCTACTTAAACCCAGAAATTTTGGTCTGTCTGTATGTCTGTCTGTCCGTCTGTCTGTCTGTGACCCGATTCAGCAACCCGGCCAAAGCAAAACAATGCCTGCGCAATAGTCTTATACAGTCACACCTAAATCTACCCGTCCATATCCGGTGTAATGTTCATACTTCCCAACATTGTTGAAGAAGAACAAGACATTACTCAAATACGAGACAACAAATCAATACAGAAGTGATATTTGCAATATTCTTTTATAAAAAAATCAAACATGCTTGAATTTGCGAAATTAAATACTTCATTAACTGCAGAAAAAGAATTCACTCCGCCGTCGCCTGCTGTCGCCCACGCCACTATAGCTTCTGGCGCCATTTTAAGAAATCAACCGGCAACAGTTACGCAAGGTTCCACTAGATAGGTTCCACGTTCTGCTTGCAACGCACGTGGAGTAGGGAAACGCGGTTCTATAAACGCTGAAGTAGGGCGCCTCGATTAACGCGCGTCTTCGCCGTATTGCAGCGTTCGCATCGAGACACCCGGTTTGGAGCAGTGGAACGCGGGAAATTTAAAATGATTTAAGCAAACCTTTGGCGTCTTTACCTTGGGAGGAGCGCGGCGCAAGAGGAACAATATGAGAGGTGAGCGGGTAAGCGAAGGGAGGCATTTACTTCGTAAAAGCCGATAAAGACTATCGTCTTTTGACGGCATTTGCAACGAAAGGAGCAGATACGCGGCCAATTTTTTTTATGACCATGACGTAAGCGTGTGGGAAGAGCTAGCAAGCGAACGCGCAAATTGGAAGACGCAATGTGGCTCTTCAATTCCTGCGACAAGTCTCCCAACTCGATACGACGACAGGCACGCTCTCGTGGAAACAAAAAACGAAGAGAAGAATTACAAACCATCTTAATTTTTATGGGGCACCCGAGATAGTAAATAACACTCTGATGAGCTAAGGAACACTGGGAAAAGTGTTGTTTACGCTGACTGTGAACACATCTTCTGCCGTCTCTAAAAAGCACATGCGGTGTGTGGCGTGCCCGCACCGTCTGTGATGTAAAAACGGCACGTACACTGAGTAGAGATTAAGGATAACGAACAAAATTAATGCGCCGTTATCGTGCACGCTCCTTACCTGGGTACAACATATCTCACACGCATCGCTCGGCAAGTCACTACGTGAACGTGCGCCGTCGAGAAAAGAAAAGCTCTGTGCACACTGGTGACTCCTTCACGCATGTCCCCAAGTGCTGACAACCTGAAGCCAGGGGAAGTGAAGCTTAAGCTACAAACAACTAAATGAACTTGATAGACGGAGCAGCAATGGACGCAGGGACTTGGAAAGCGAGACATGTCGAATATGTCGATTGAAAATGACACGGGAATAAAGGTGGCTGTCACACAGTGAAGTGTAAAAAATTTTAGAGAAAAAAATCCAACGTTGAACGACAAGAAAAAGAAAACAAACACCACAGGGGCGCTGTGAGTTCTAAATAAGAAGGCAACGTCGGGTGACATAAGGCACGACGTGCATGTGAACTATAGAAAAAAATTATTGCCCTTCCACTCTGTAAAGAAGGATAACCTGCGAAGCTGGACGCAGTCCACGGAGTGCACGAAGCAAAACACGTCTTTTTGTAATCTACGCTTGAACATACTTCCGAACCAATCAGATGAATGAAACTTCGAAGCACCTGAGCTGTATTGTAGCGTACAAACACGAAGCTGTCTGCTTGCCTCCAGCGTCGTAGGCATCTTACTACTTGTGTAACACACCAACTCAATCCACTCGACTACTGAGGACACTGGACATGTCGCAATGGGGTGTTTGACGTTCACATATAAACCTCCCGCCAGCACAACGGACATGATATCATGTGGCATCCTTGATTAACCAGTCCTGGGTAGTCTGCAGGCAGTCTGATGACTGCGCTCGGACTGGAGGCTCCGTAGGATTACATGAGAAAATTGAGCGCCGGGTTGCGACCCATGCAGTCCGCAGACAATACGGGTCTGATAATCGAAGAGGCCCACTAAAAGCATGAAACTTCTGGCTGCGCGTGCACGCACCCTCCCCCCCCCCCCCTCCCTTCACTTTCTACCCGTGCACGCATACAGTGGGCAAACGGTTATGTGCATGTGTTTAAAAGGGAAAAACGCCGTCGATAATATCGCCTTGGAAGCCCTTTAAGCTGAACAAGTAATATCGGCTCACGGCGGAGTTCCAAGCGCGCAAGTTGCTGTCCATCCAGGAGGGATTCGCAGCTACTCGACGAGCGAGAACTTGAGGCGACAACAGGGACGACTGCGGCTTTCCGTTGTTTTCGCGCCCATTTGCGCTTCTGTTCGAGCCGACGCGTCTTCAAAGCCAGCTTTCCTTCCTCCAAGCGAACGACGTGCGTTCGTCCCACATCGAGTTAAAACCTGGAAGGTCTGGAGCTTTATTCTAGCCGACAAATGTGTTACTGTCCGTTTCTCTCCCCCGTTGAAGTCATCTTAGTGTCTAGCACACAAACCCAGACCGAAACCACTCGATTACGGAAGACAGCTGACAGGGCGCATTGAGCTATGAGACTTCTACGTTTAAATCTCCCACCAGCACAACGGAAATGTGGTCGGCAGGGGCATGATGTTAAGCTGCGCGTATACGCCACCCTCCTTCCACCCCCGACCCGTGCACGCAAAACCGGCAACCGGTACGGGACGGGCGCACACTTTGGCGTGAAATACACCAGCGAAAAGGTCGCTCGGAAAGCCTTTCTAGCTGAATAACTATGGGTTCACGCCAGCGTTACAACCGGTGAAGTTGCTCTTCAACCGGGAGGAATTCGCAGCTACTCGTCGAGGTATGGGATTTGAAGCGACAGCGGCTGCGGCTACATGCTCGATACCGGCTACAGGTAGTGTGGGAGCATATAGAGGGCCATATTCTCAATCTAAAAAATTCACCCGTGAATTGTGAATTCAGCAGATGCCTTGTCTGATTGGCTTCCAGCTTCGGTCACGTGCTCCCAGCTTACAAAGCGGCTGTGTGTGCTTTCGCCATTTCGACGTTTCATGACGTTTACTGGCCCCAGTTTTAAAGCTTTCCCGATTTCTCTCTCCTGAAATCGCATAATTCTTGGCCGGCAATTAAAAACTCCACGAAATGCAGTAGATATGCCAACGTAGGCCTGTGTTTGCTATTCAACAACAATATGACTCCTAGGTCACACCATCTATGTTATTGGCTGGAGGCATATACGGCTTATACGGAGGCATATACGGCTTCGCAGTACAAAGTTGAACAGGAACATGAGTAAGCGTATACTGTCGAAAGCATGGCGCGGGCAGGAAAGGAAGCGAACGAAGGCTGATGCAAATGTCAGGGGTTCTTGTTCGGAAACGTGTTAACTCTCGGGAGATCAAAAACGGAGAAGTCAATTTCAGGAGCGTAGTTTAACGCAACAGGAAGAGTGAGCACACAGACAGATGGGGACAACCAGGCATATTAGGGAGCGAAAATGGGAAAGTTGAAGGGTGGGAGTTCCTATGTTTGGCCGGCTGCCTTCAAAGGCACTGCCGTGCATATGGGTTGACATGCACAGAAACAGCAGCTTCAAACACGTAACGGTCATGGTAATAACGCGACAGCAGAGGGTGCCTCAATTCACGCGCGTCCCCCGTACAGGAAGCCGCTTAAGGTCCCTAATTTTAGGGACCTTAAAGGCGCTGGCATCGAGGCGCCAACTGCCGGCGCTCATTGGCGTCCTGATGCGCTACTTGGCTTCGCCCCTCCCACACGGCAGCACCATATGAATGAGTCATAGGGAAGGACAGAAGGCGCGTTCGTAGAGCTTCTCACGAACCGCGCTCATAGCGCAGTGGGCAAAGCACCACGTACCTCCCGTTGTAGCGAGAGAGTTCTTGGGCTTGAATCCGGGCGCCGCCGCGTCATGGCACTTTTTCTGGCCACGTCACTTCCTTGACGGATATGACGTCATTGAGACCTTGGTGTATCCGGGCATAAAACACTTTCGTGTTAAAAAAGAAGCTCGGGGTTTGGGCTCAACAGTGCGTCACACCAGGAACGCGCCGAGAAAGTGTTTCTTTAATTGATGACTAACTTTCAGCACAAAGGGGTCCGAGTGCGGTACGATTGCATAGACTAGGGTTAAATGCATTTCTGGACTGCGTGTGCGAAGACGCCTTGCGGCAAAGCCAACTTTATCACAAATTCTCATCTGGAAAGGGCTGCAACTGTATATATGTGACTTTCTCAACAACGGCCACCATAAACGCTCAAGTGAAAAAATAATAACTTGCTCATACACGTTCGTCTAAATTTTGTGCCACCTTTATGTAGTGCGCTAAAAAGCTTCTCTGCCCATCGAACTGCGCATAGTGGAATGGCTCATGATTTTTATTGGGAGTGAGTTGGCCCCTCAAAATTCGGTTCTATGTTTACCGCCTCATGCCAGAAATGTCCGAAAATATGTAAGCTGGCTGCTACGAGCAGAGAAAAAAAACGTATCATGCATGCAACAGCTAGGCCAAATCCCGCTGCCTGGACCAAATCAGTGGAGTTTCCGTTCTTTGCACATAGCGGTGCGTTTTATGCAATCTTGAGGTCATTAATAGCCTATACAGCGAACTCATGTTTTACGCAGTGTCCATTGCTTCCAGTTAAGCATTTCAACTAATCAAAAGATACTTCTAATTACACCTCTTACTTATGTTACGTTTTCAATACTTTGAGACAGTATTGTCCTTCATTCTTCTGCGCGATCGCTTTTTGGTGTAATTTGTAGACCACAGCGGATGCATGCATGCAAAAAATCGTGAATATATTGGCCATAACATACGAATTTAATAAAATAATGATCACATAACGGCACCATTAGAACTCAATCAAACATATAATTACTCGTATGGTTAGGGACAAAATATTTATCTGCTGAACAAAGCTTGCTGCCTCCTTTCATACACCAAAAGACAAAATCCAGAACGAAAAAAATCATGAAGGGCGAAGCACTTGCCGCCAAACCTAAAAATGTCACCACCGACAAATGCCTGCAGGGGACAAATCCGACACCATCGTCGTCTTCCCAGCTATTGGAAATATAGACTTAATACGCACTGGAGAGAACAGGATCTACAACTGCTTCATTTTATTTTAATCGATGTGTTTCAATGGTCGTTCCAAAAATACAGCCCTTTCACCAGTGGCTGGTCTAGAGCACTAGACCACAAAAAGTTTAAAAAATACTCTGCGGTAAATAAAGTTGCTGCCATGCTCTCTTTTTTCTTTTTTTTGCAACGAAACATATGGCGATGCGTAACCACAAAAAACATGAATGACAAAGAATTTTACCCAAATAACAAAAGTGAATAGTAAACCATGCACTCTGGGTGCTAAAACTTTTTAACATTTGTAATCACGGTGCATGAACACTCTCATTCTTCTACATTTAAATTGACGTGGATTCGTCAACGCAAAAGCTCTACACTTGCTAAGCACCTTTGTTTGGTTTGAATACTTTAGGTATCGTGATATTTTCATAGTGTACCTGGTAATTACATAGTGGGCCAGACGAATGCCTGCTTCAGATAATAATCCTTTTTACAGGCTCTCGTCCCACGCAAGCAAAAGGTGAGGAACAGAAGATGAGGAAACTGCAGAATAACAGGAAGAGACACGAGGAATATGATGAGCAGGAACGAGAAGACAGACGGGATAACAGGCATCAGATGAGCGCTACACAGAACGACAGGCGATGAGGAGTGTGTTATACGTAAACTGAACACTCCTTGCCCGTTGCACATACGTCTACCGTTCTGGATTTGATGTAAATGAACAAACCCAAGCGCGAACAAAATTTGTAAAAGGTGGGAAAAGTACCAAAAAATTGGAAAGCTGTCTCCTCCTAACTCTGCCTGGATTCGCACATGGGGACAGCATTTAAAAATATACCCACACAAAACACGTCGACCACAAACTTTAGAACATCCATCTATACGACGAAGGAATATAAATAAGATATTTTTTAGAGGGTAGGTTCTTACACTACCCGATATTTGCCTCCCTACTTACGTTAATGCAATTCTTGTCGAACCACATTATTACAGCGAGGCTGTTAGCCTCTCGTTGGTTGGAAAATTTCGTGTCGTAAACAAAAAACCCAGGCATAACCCCTGTTCTCACCCAAGACTCCGAGCGCATGCGTCAGGCTAATAATATGCGTGCAGCATAGAGCTCAGTATTCGTGTAAGGAAAAAACCACAAAACAAACATCGAAACCGTATGAAGGATGATAAGGTGCCGGTGAACAATGAGATCCTCCCTCCCCCCATGTGTTCTGGTAGAGATTAGGTTTGCAGCTGCTCTAGAAATGGAAGGGGGTTGACGTCATTCGAGGGCCTGCGCATGCGTCAGGCTAGGCAGAACCCAACAGTTCTCGCGTAAGGCACGTAGTGCAGGCCTCAGGACCCAGCATTTGCCGCCAGAGAAGTCAAGTGCAAGCGGCAAGCCCGCCGAGACAACGAGGAACATTTCATACCCTCTCCCATCAGCATGTGTTGTGGTTTACAGCAGCGGCGCTGAACATCCACTTTCGCGGTGCGGAATGGCGCCCATTTTTTTGCAGGAACTCGTTATCAGTGCACTGCTTTGTGCAGAAAAAGATCTGTAGACCCAAACGCAATTTTTTAAAGCAAGAAGCTTTAGTTTGGTCTAAAATTTTAGACTGTCTCCACCGAATCGTCTAACGAATAAAAAGACATTTTATTTCGTTGCCATCCTATGAAAATTTGCCAGTTTAGCCTTCGCAGGCGAGCAGTAAAATACAGGTACAGAGTTCAAACCATATTAGGCGTCTTCACTCCACTCTACAAAAAATCCGCAGTTTACATCAGCTTGAATACCAAATGAAGCAGCTCCAAATGGCAAAATGTCTAGGGCATAGATTTCACAAAGGGAGAGACGCGACTTTGTGTTACGTCTAAAACTACAACGTTCCAGTCTTCGCACCTAATTTATGAGCATCGCCTATGTAAAGTGTCTTCTCTGTTTCAAAAGCTGGTACTTCTGCTCGTTGCTTTTTCTTCGTCGTTTATACAATAAAACCAGAGCTATTAAACAACAACAAAAACACAATTTCTGCCCAACTGGCAGTTTTAAGAATAATGCAAGAAATATTTTTTTTGAAGAAAAGGAAGTTCCACAACTGTAAGAGAACTATTATATCTGTAAACAAAGGCAGGAAAATGGCAATTTCAAATTCGCCATACGTAAAGTAAACTTTCTTTTTTGCAGCACATCGCGTCCGATTGTTACTTACGGCACATTATTAGTTGCGTGTGCAAACACCAATTTGTAGTGTAGAAAATGTTAGTTCCGTGTTGTGAACGCGAAATAGTAGAGAGTGAAATTAAAAAATGGTAAGGCGTACGCGCCCCTCTTTTTCTAGTGTGCAGCACAGCGGTCCGGCAGCTATTGCAATATCGGGAAGAGGGGGAGGGGGAACGGGTTTACTAGAACTCTCAACGCTTTAACAGTGGCTTCTCCGCAAAACGTATTTTACTGTGGAGATGCCTCCTCCTTCTTAACACGAAAGTGTTTTATTCCGAGATTCACCAAGATTTCACGGACGTCATATCCGTCGCGGAAATGACGCCACTACAACGCAGCAAGCGGCCTGTAGAGGGTGCACCCCAGCAAACAGGTTCTTCTTGCGGGGAGGCAACCTTTAGAACTACAGAGAACGTTATATTTAGGGTTGTTCGTTCTCGGGTTTCATATTTTAACACAACAGTGTTTTATGCCGGGATACACCAAGATTTCACTGACGTCATATTCGTCACGGAAATGGCGCCAGTTCGCCTTTGCCGAAGCGACCCGCCAGTGGTACGTCGCTCGCTAAGCACACCCACAAGACAGCCGCCGACCCGCAAATCATGCCCAGCTGCAGATTTCACTGCACATTTCACTTTCGTGTTTTACCGTTTCTTATGACAGAAGAATCAACCACAGTTTTTCAATACAACCCCAATTGTGTTCACTATCACCCACTCACTCTCTTGCTCACTCACTCACTCACTCGCTCGCTCACTTACTCCCTCCCCCTCTTACTCTCTCACTCACTTGCTCACTCACTCACGCACTGACTCGGTAACTGACTTACTCACTCAATTCAGGCATTGGAAAGGATCCAGCGGAAAGCAATACGTTTTTTAACTTCTAAATATCGAAACAGCGACTCGCCCACAAATTTAATGACGGACTTATCATTCAATCCCTTGAAAAGCGGAGAAAAATCTCAGCCTTGCGTTTCTTTTTAAGCTGTATAACAGGCAGCTTTCATTGGATCCTGAGCCATTCCTACAAACTTTGGTGACACGGCTAACAAGACATCGACATGAAAAATCGTTAACATCTTATAATGCCAGAACTAGTCTTTTTAAAAACTCCTTCTTTCCCCGTATGCTAACGGATTGGAACAGCTTGCCTTTGTCATCACTACAGTCTACTCATAGCATAGATCTAATTTAGTGATTTTGTTTTAAACTAGCGGTTCCTTGATTTGTGTAGTGAACTGTTTTTTTTTACGTATTCTTGTTTCCATGTGTAGTTCTTTTTCTTTAACTACCGATTGCTTGATTTGTGTAGTGAATTGTTTTTTATGTATTGTTGTTTCCATGTTTTATATTTTGTTTGCCATAATGTGCGGCTACATTTTTGTGCTGTTTATTTGCGTGTATTGTATGTGCTGTATCGCCCCTCCTGCTTGGGCCCAAACTGGGCCTGCAGTATGTACTAAATAAATAAATAAATAAATAAATAAATAAATAAATAAATAAATAAATAATCACTTAATAAACATTTGCATATACCTATAGCCATAAATTAATGAATGAATCTCATTCCCTCACTCACTCCGTTTGTAAATCACTTAACCAACATATTCATATGCGTAACCACAATAAATAAAAGAATGAATATCCCTCAGTTACCAATCAATCAATCAATCAACGAATCACTCAATCAATCAATAAACCCCTTTACGTAGTTACAATAGATCTATGAATGAATCAATCGATGAAAATTAAACAGCCAATCTTGGTCAGTTAACGAATTCATGCGTAAAATGTAACCGTGGATAACGATCCATAAATGTTCAAGAATGAATATACTGCGGGACGCACAAATACGGTAACTTGAGGAGGCAGATATGGACTTAGGGAGGAGCAGCTAACGTAAAGGCACTTGGCCGCACCGGTAAATAGCAACTGAAGTCTAGAGGTAGATGCGCCATTCGACGGCATGAGTCAATCGAAGAGCAAGATTTCTTGAATAATATTATCGCAGGCTCTATAATGACACTATGCCGTTACAACAGCAAAAATGTGCGAAATTTCTTGGAAACTGGTTTCCAAGATTCCTGCTTTCACACAAAAAGGAGACCAACTGCTCCCCCTATGCTTTCATATTACAGACATACCAAAATTTTCCCCTTTACCTAGCCCAAGAAAGACGATCGCCTTTTTAAGCGCCGCACATAATTTCCCTCGCCTGGTACAGCTCAAGAGGTGAGCAAGGGGCGTGTAACGTGCGGTGGATTTCGCCGAGACGTCGACCGACGCTCTACCGCCCCGACATGGAAGCGTCTCCTGCGCTAGTGCCACCAGTCGACACACCTACCACATGTAGGCACCATGGTATAGATATGCCGTAGCAAACAGGGTTCATTACTATCCTACAAACAACATGCGCGTTTCGTGTTTTGCCTCGTTGCAATTTCAGGCAGGAAAAAAATTTCGGCCTCATGTTCGGGCGGGATATGTTCTCTCTCTCCATTACGTGAGGCTCTCAACAGCCATACGAATACATCGCAAGAAAACGAAGTAGGACAAGCTAGGCAAACCTCGGCTGTTTCGCCGCTTACGACCCCACGATAGCACTCCTGGGTGTAACTCTGCGGCCGCCTCTGCCCCTAGTATAGATTGGCTTGGCTAACACGTTTGCACCTCTACATCGAGCGCATGGAACGTGGCTTCCATCATGGCCACCCACGGACACACCTTCCGCCGTAAAAGCTTTCAAATCTCGGCGGTTTTTTTCCTGCTCGGTTTCTCTAGCTCGGTTTTTTCCTGCTTTCAGCATGGTTTCAGCTTTTGAAAGGTTTTTTTTTTTTCTTTCTTTTTGACACTTGCTTCATTTATGCATGATCGTTTGGCAGGCTTTCTTTGAACTCTTTCTAGTCACTTATTTAACGGAACATCTTACGGCCCGCTTGCAGCCATAGCTGTCATTCTCTCGCTTCACGCGCTATGTCCGGTGGGGGAGCGTAGTGAGCGTATTTTTCGTATACGAGCCCCTTTGGGCGCCATGCACGTACGTCGGGCAAGCAACGGCGTGATTGGGACCAACTAGAATGGAGATCGGAGATCCTCTCATGCCAGTTTCCTTCGTCGTGCGCTTGTCCGTGTTGGTTCCTTCTTCGTCCTCGTTTGTTTGCGCATGGGTAAAGCCATGAGCAGTCAGAATCATGCAGGAGTCATTGTTTCTCATTATCACGAGCAACGAGTGACCGGAGATGTCCGTGGGGTACAATAAGGACAGGAGAGGCGATATTCAGGAATTGCTGTGGATAGTATTTGCACTGCTTCTGTGAACACAGTTTAAGACACCCCATATACAGTACCGCGACAACCACCCTGCCTAACTGGAAAACAAAAGAAAAATTGGCCGCGTATCTGCTTCTTTCGTTGCAAATGTCGTCAAAAGACGATAGTCTTTATTGACTTTTGCCAAGTAAATGCCTCCCTTCGCTTTCCCGCTCACCTCTCATGTTCCTCTTGCGTCGCGCTAGTCCCAAGGTAAAGACGCCAAAGGTTTGCTTAAATCATTTTAAATTTCCCGCGTTCCACTGCTCCAAACCGGGTGTCTCGATGCCAACACTGCCGTACGGCGAAGACGCGCGTGAATCGAGGCGCCCTACTTCAACGTTTATAGAACCGCGTTTCCCTACTCCACGTGCGTTGCAAGCAGAACGTGGAACCTATCTAGTGGAGCCTTTCGTAACTGTTGCCGGTTGATTCCTTAAAATGCCGCAAGAAGCTATAGTGGCGCGGGCGACAGCAGGCGACGGCAAAGTGAATTTTTTTTCTAGAGTTGATGAAGTATTTAATTTCGCGAAAGTCAAGCATGTATGATTTTTTATAAAGGAACACTGCAAACATCAGTTCTGTATTAATTTGTTCTCTTATATTTGCGTAATGCCTTGTTCTTCTTCAACAATGTTGACAGGTATGAACATTACACCGGACTTAGACGGGTAGATTTAGCTGTGACTATATAAGATTATTGTGCCGGCATTGTAGTTTGGCCGGGTGGCTGAATCGAGTCACAGACAGACAGACAGACAGACAGACGAAAAATTCTGGGTTTAAGTAGCCCAAGAAAGACTATCGTCTTTCAAATGTTCCGCATTTTTCCACATTTGTGAGGAACAGATCGGCTGGCTGACTACGCCCCAAATATCAAAGATGCAACGCAATGCTAGATATATCGTCTCTCTGGAGCGTAATCACGACTAATCACATGTTCAGACTGCTAACGGAACATCCACGGTGTTAGATACAGACGTAAGAAACTGCGGTTCCCGTAATTTGGTGACCGAGACGTGAGACTAAAAAAAAAAATTATACCACAGTTTCAGCTAAAAGTCTTAACTTGACGTAGCGCGCTGATATAAAAGAAGCTGATGTCGAGGCCCAAAAGATAATTTAAAAAAAAACTAGCTTTCCTAAGAGCTCGTTGCAGAGATAATGCCCGTACTTTTGCGGTGGTGAGACGAAGGGGTAGAGATAAAAAATAAAATTAATTGTTTTTTGGACTCACAGCGCCGCTCTATTAGAAATCGCTCTCAAACTGCTCAAAACCACATTATAACCGTTGTCAGAAACGAACAGATCTGCCACCCGCCTGTGTAATTTTAATTGCAGTATTATTCAAGCCTCATAATTGTGTCGGAAGCGGGGGTCTGCCATATTCTGGTGGCTCCCACTCGATTAATTCTTGTTCTCCCGGCAGAGAACTTTTTCGGTAGAGAGCTTTTAGGAGCGAAGCCCCTTAGTGGCTGGGGCTGTTGGCGTCTCCTGTCGTCGTCGTCGTAATCGTCGTTTCATGTAGTCACGGTACTAAAACACCGGGGAAACTCGTTTACGCCTCGCGCTAAAACGTAACGCGTACTAAAAATAAATAAAAGCCGTTCCACTCAATGTGAACGCTGCCGGAAGTTTAGAGCAGTGATTCGCCATGATTGGTGGTGGCGCCGTTATCCGCTCACTGCTACCACTCATCACGCTATTCGCCGCCCTGTCTCGATCCTCTATTGAATCATATGCAATTGAAATTTCCCGCCTTCGCAATGCTCGCGCGCCCCCTGACTGAATCTGCGCCAGCGGGAGTTCTGTTCTTTTTGCGCTTGCTTCATTTTCGTATGCTAGAGCTGTTTTGCGTCATTTCGAATGCGTAATTTTTTTCTTGCGCAGCTGGAGCCTTTCTGCGGCATTTCGAACGCGCCATTTCTTTTCTTTCCAGCCGCTTTTTTTTTCGCTTACTATCGTAAAAACCAGCCCAACGAGCGTTCCTAACTAAATGAACGCGGGGGCTGTCGGTTATATACACAGATTTTGCCTGAAATGTACCTGAAGTTTTCTTTGCGCTAAACAACGGGAAGATGTATGGCAACCGCCATCGGTTCACAAGGTTGGAACGGTTTTGACTATTTAAACCGTGTGGTTTTCGAAGCCTCACTGCGACTCCCTGATGACGGTACAACAGGCTCTACTTGGTTCCGTTATCTCGCTCTGCCGCCTGATTAAGGCTGTCGCTTGACATCGACCGTTAGTGAGCTACGACGACAGGGTGAGCACATAAAGTGATCTGCACTTAAAACTCCGGGACACACGTTTACGCCTCGCGCTGGAGCGCTTGGTGACGCGTACTAAAAAAGCACCGGGACACTCTTTTACGCCTCGTGCTAAAGAGCTTCGTGCTTAGACAAGAGACTCTTACAGCAAAGCTGTATACCTGTACCCCCCAATGGTTTCATCTCCGTCAGCAAAAACGCCAAGGCGCCAAGAATACACTTATACACTGCATACTTCACCGCTCCCCAGGTTTGGCGTTAGTGGAGATGGCCCGGGAATTTTTTTTTTTTTAGCGCCGAATAGTTAAAAATGTAGCCTTACAAGGAAGTCCCCTTTTTGTTTTGTTCGTTCACATTTGTTAGATTTTTGATGGCATTCAAAAGGCAGTGTTTTAATAACTGCAACATTATTGTATGAACATATCGCTTCAGCACGCGTACTATACCTTTGACGTGCATTTTGCGGAGCACCAACCAGAATGCGCTTGTTTTTGTCACAGTGTAAAACATCTCAGCGTTATTGTGTACTTCTGGACGTGCGAGGTGCTAATCGATAGCTGCCAAGAGAACCATGGCTGCTCAAACAAACGTGGAAAAATGTAGACCCATTTTATATTGGCGCCGGGCTACCTCCACACGCATGCGGCAAGCGGCCTCCGGCTACAATGGACAAACTAGCTCCATCTTGCATATGCTTACTTTCCGTGCTGCAGCAACGCACAAAGAAAAACGTTCCTCATTTTGGGGGGCAACTTTCTTTTGTGTATCCTTCGAACTAACGGGAAACTGTTAGGGCAACCTTCCGCTTTCACGCACAACGCCTGCCATGCCCTCGCACTGCAGTCAATTTCCCGGCTTCCAAAGCACGTAGTAGGACTACCACTCACCGCCGACCCGGTTCGTGCGCCATGTGGCACTTCCGGCACAAAATTCTCGTTTTGCGCGCCGGAACTGCTTCGCAAGCTGACTTCCGCTGTTACCTAGCACCGTACTCCCGTGAAAGTTCGGCGAGATCTTCCGTTGCAAGTCGTACCCGCGATGCCGTTGCAGTACGCATTACTTTGCAAACACGATGATGTTGAATGTTTACTCGGTTTGTATGCACTGTTCCCTGCTTAAACTGAAGAAGAAATATATCGGAGGACTTGAACGGCCTCTTTGAGTTTCTCTTTTTTGCGCATTTATCAATGAACGTATTTCGTGGCACGTAAAAGTGGATCTTAAAGTTCCTGATTACTGCGTCCACTAATCGCGCAGTAAGAGTGGCCAGTAGCGCAGTAACTGTAAGAGCGCAGTAACAGTAAGATTTACTTAAAACATTAAAACAGCCCAGCATGTCCAGCTTTCTTGAATCACAGTTCTGTCCCCACGCTAAGAGTGCTTTGAACGTTTGCAGGGATGAATTGGTAGAAACACGCTTGTCAAAACAAAGCTCTAAATAAACGGTTACATAATAAATGAAAGACTACAACGTTGGAGGAAGCGGCAGCAAAGGCCAAACAGTTACATTTTCGGTGCATTCTTTATACGGTTTACTCTTGAAAAATGGCAGAAGCTGGCATAAGTACGCCGGCCTCTTCGCCTATCTAATCAGGTTGCTCAAACCACCAGATCTTACGCGCACAAGATTTTCTTTAGGAGTTCGCTCACCCCTTCTACAACCCCCGCCCCTCCTTGTTTGGAAGGTAGAGCTAAGCTTCACAAGAAGGGATCTTACGAGCCCCAGAGATATAACCCCCTCCTCCACTTACCCCCCTCCAGGTTGTCACTTGAAGCGCGATCGTAATAAAAATGAATGACTTTGTTCATTTAATGGAAAAGCTTACACGAAAAAATTCGCGCAGGTTGCAGATTTCTGACAATGTTCTCCGTACAGCGTGTCTGTCGAAAAGCTAGAAGACACACAAACAAACAAAATCAAGGAAACCAAAACGGCGGCTTAATATGCAACCTGGACAAACAATCTTAAAACAGATTAAGGCAACAGCAACCGTAATAACACGGACGAGGCCAATTACGGCGTACGCAAATTCCTGACTGACGGTAGGTCGTCGCAATGTTTGCTCAGGCTTATTACGTTTATCCCCCCCCCCCCTCCTCCTACCCAAAACGGCACATTATTATGGGAGTCAACGGTAAAATGTCCCACGTCGGGACGAGGGAGGCTGTGAAGACAGTGTCGAAGAGTGTTTTGGCGACTTTGGAAGTGCGAGCTCCCACGAGACGGGTAAACATTCCCCGCCTCACTTATGGGATCCGAGAAAGATGAAGCCACTCAAGGCCCTAAAAATAGGTGACGCATGGCCTCAGAGACAGGTTTATTAGCTTCCCTTTTGCAGTGTCTTTCCCGTCATTTGTATTTTCTCGCTGGTGTTTTCCCCGCGCAGCGAGAAAACACCAAGCCATAAACAACTGGATTCTGTTTTGGAACCCATGCTGATACGGTGGTAGTGGGGACGCTAGGGATGTTGTTTCTACAGGGTGTCCCAGCTATCATGCACCAAGATTTAAAAAAAGAGTAATGGCGTAACTCGAAGAAAACCTAGTGCATAATGTTTGCGGTACTGTGGAGATGCGGGCAGCATTTTTTTCGGTAATGAGACTTAACTAATTAATTGTATTTAATTATCTAACTCGAGAAGTACTGTCCTAATCACTAAAGTGCCAATGAGGCACTTGTAGTTACCCACGTGGGGCATCTAACTGCGGTATTTTCAGCGACGAACTAATTGCGTACTCATTATTCTGACTGATAAAGAAAACCCGCGAATTATGAAAAATACCACGTGACGGCGCTTCCGCGCGCGTGAGCGCGCTTCGTAAAGCAATGCCCTCAAACAGGCTGAGTCTGAGTTAGCCAGAACGAAATAAACAAAAGAAAGAAAGAAGAAATCGCGACCGCGTTTGTGCCTTATCTGCACACGCGCCCCGCGAATCTTGCTGTTGCTATCCTTCCATGCATACCATTACCAAGGTGATACGCTGCCTCTTCGGGCGGGTGACAGGTGAAGTAGTGGTTTTCAATCAACTTATTTGGGGGCGCTGCTTTACGATACGCGCGGGAGCGTCGTCACGTGGTATTTTTCATATTTCGCGGGTTTTCTTTATCAGCCAGAATAAATGAGTACGCAAATAGTTCTTCGCTGAAAATACAGCAGTTAGATGCCCCTCGCGGGTACCTACAAGTGCCTCATTGACACTTTGGGGATCAGGACAGTAATTACCGAGTTAGATAATCAATTACAATTATTTAATTAACTATAGTTAACGAAAAAAATACTGCCCACTTCTCCACAGTACCGCAAACATTATGCACTAGGTTTTCTTCGAGTAACTCCGTCGCTCTTTTTTTAAATCTTGGTGCATGATAGCTGGGACACCCTGTATAGGGTGCTCAGTTCCATATTTACGATTTCGTGGAGGTCATGGCAGAGAAGGAAAACAGCGTTATAACAGCTTCCTGTTATAACGCTGTCTTTTTGCTCTGTCATTGTCCTACCAGATCGATTGTACCTCAAAGATAACTATCTCGTACACTTTTAATTTCTAGCTGCTATATGAGTTTTAAAACTTGAACAACAACGTCCTTTCTTTCTTTTTTTTTCTTTTTTTTAGATGAGCATGAAACTTTCTGAACATTCTGATTGATTGATTGTGGGGGTTTAACGCGCCGACGCAACGCAGGCGATGAGGCGCGCCGTAGTGGAGGGCTCCGGATTAATTTTGACCACCTGGGGATCTTTATCGTGCGCCGAAATCTCGCACACACGGGCGTTTTTGCTTTCTGAACATTCTGATGTCAGCGGTTTCATTGACATGAGCCGGATAATGGAAGTCATGCGAAGCACCGAAACTGTCCTGCCACGACAAGCTGTTTTATAGGCTCAGTTTCGGAAGGAATTGTCCCGTACTAAAATAGCATCGCTACAATAGCGTAGCCAAAAAAAAAAAAAAAAAAAAAGAAGAAGAAGAATGAAAGGTCCATTCGTGGATCTTCAAGAATGCTTGAGCATCTGATCCCTTAGCCTCGCGAATTTGGGGCTTGACCCGATGCGCACGCCTTAGAAGCGCGCTCGTGCACCGTGACAACCATGCTTTGACTTTTAACCGTCTCGGTGATCGCGTTTGGTCTCTCTAGTAGCGGCATTGGCGGCCTGTCGTTGCCTTTGTTGTCCACGGGTATCGGCATTTAGTCGCCGTCCCTCCCTTCCCATCGTCTTTTGTGTCGTCTGCTTGGCCCTGCATCCGCTGCACACTACAACGCGCACAAGGGGTAACGGGACACGTTCAGATACCTTGGCGAGCCCGCTTCGACTTGACGTCTCTCTAGAAAATAGCTAGGCAGCGGTGCGAACGGAATGCCGCCGCAGGCAACGCCGCCACTGTCTCAGCTAACGTCACCCTTCTCCGCAAATGCTCTGTAATTCTCGATTCTTCTTTCGTTCTCTCTCCGAGGGACACCTGCGAAAATTTTGCACACCTGTTTCTCACGCCATAGAAGTTCGATTCACACTGGTCACTTCGAAAAGCCGCGTCGACCACGGCGCTTATGTCACGTTCCTCGGGCAAGTGCGCAGCTACGTGGCGCTGCGATCCCCAGCGTCTTGAGACGAGCACTGCGTTGTCTGGAATCGGTTCCTTTCTCTTTTAAGTGCGAATACACTTTATAAGCGACCCCAAACCTTCCACCGCCGGCGGCGGCGGCGGCGGCGTCTGCAGTCCTCCTCTCCCTAGCAACGGCGTGGAGCGGAGAGGAGCGTCGGTAGCAACGGCGCGGTGACGTCACTTCACCACGTGACCGCGCTCGCTCCGCCTCCTCGCCGTGGCTGCGCGGGTGCGCGCCGCTCCCCGCACCGCTCATCGCGCCGTGACGTCATGGTATGACGTCACAGCGCGCCTCCTCTCCCCATCAGCTGCCGCGCGCCTCTCTCTCCACCGTGACGTCACACTCTCTCCTCTCCCCCTCGCTCGGCTGCAGCTGCCGTGCGCCGCTGTCCCTCTCCCCTTGCGCTCGCCTCCTCTCTCAGCCACCTGGCTCGGCGCGCTCGGCGCGGCGTACCCCCCTATATATGCAGCGATAAACTGCCAGACCTCCGTGGGTCGGCTCGCGCGCGCTCACGGGCGAATGCCAACGGATTTTAACTTTACTCCCCCTCATAGCATCACCCCGTGCATTCGCACTTAACCATGTTCACCCTCGGGGAAATGCTTGGGAGTTTTTTTAACAGCGGAGCGGTTGTTGCTGGCCGTAATGTGTGCGGCGTCATCAGGAAATTTCAAGTCATGTTTACTCCCGCCGTTTACTGCGCCCGTGAGCACGCGTTTTACGAGGAGTGCCCAGCGTCGTCCAGGCTTGCGCATGGCGCTCGCAAAAAGTACGAAGAAAACAGTTGCAAGGGAGTAGCACAAGACAGCTCACGCTACAGACGCCCTGTTCGCGACACCGGTTGTGCGGCGGTCCTTCGGGTGCTGACGCGTTCCAGTTTGAGAGAAATGGGAAAGCCTGCGGACAAAACGATCCGGGCCCGGCAGTTGTGCATGGGAAAGAAAACGATATAGATGGATATGACGATGACTACTACTGCCACAGTGAAAAGCGCTGTCGGAACATGTAAATAAACAATTTCAAACCTAATTCTATGCGTGGTGGTGTGTCCTTCAATGCTTACATAAAAAGAAATCAGGCTTGGCAGAAGGAAATTCCCGCCACCTCATCCTCGGTTAACCAGAGAAGAAGCCACCACTCTTCGGTGATTGCAGACAAATTCTTATCCCCACATCACCCCCCCTCCATTCCATCTACCCAACTCAGTATCCCTCCCTTCGAAATTTGTGTCCAACTCCCGGCACTCTGTACCACCAGGTACGGGAGTGCCAACAAACTCCAAACCTACCCCCAAAACCCGTCCCAACTTTTGAACAGTGGATGGCTCGTCTAGCCGATCCGGACCTTGGACACCAGCAAGAACTGGTAAGGAGGGCCTGGACGGCAAGTCGCAGCCTGGGTATCCCAGAATAAGGATGCCCTCCACCGGGCGAGTGCCCTGCCATCAGTACCTACGATCAATAAATGTTTATTCTCCCCTCCTCATTACACTTCGCTATGGTTCAAGCCTTGCGTGATTTAGTGCAAGCTTCGCCAATCTTTGTAACTTTTGATGGGAATAAACCTAACTCAATTCATTTTCCAGCATGCATACCTCAAACAAAGCTGCAAACGAATTAAGTGTGCGAAAATAAAAACTTTCGATGCAAAAACTTACGAGCGTGCGTAACCCTGAAAGTGCTTTTTCTTTTGCATTTTTAATGGGAATTGCAAAGTGGATAGTCGCCGTAGTGAAAGCACAAGTGGAAGCCGTGTTGGTCTGTGCATCGCTGCAAAAATAAAACAATAGTTTACGGTTGACGCTACTCATTGATCCGCGAAGTCCGTGACGTCAGTTTCTTCCCCCTCCCTTTCCACAAACCCGAAAATTTCGTAGAGGTTCCATATCAGTCACGAACGAAACCCACAAACAATAAGAAAGTCTATGAAGAAGTCGGAAAGCGGTGTTCCGTAACGTCGCCCATTTCTTGCATTTGAGCACTCTAGAAGATTTATAGGTGGCTACGATTGTGAAGGCGTATCTGATGAAGGCTTGTCGATACAAGCAAATTATCATCAGTATTTTTTTCAAGACAACGTGCCCGAGCTAAATATTCTTTTTCTGTTTTTTCTCCGTCCTTCTTCCAACTTGGAGCCCGAATGCTCAGCTTTCGCGGGAGCTTTTTACACCCACCCGATTTTAGTCTTCTATCTTTGCTTACACTCACCGTGAACAAGAATAACTTCTTTCATTAGAACTTTCAAATCGGCCGAGTCTACGGCCGGAGTAAGGTCACTATCTGCAATGTGGCACTTGAAAGCAATTTTTAAAGCCTCCGGAGTCTATGTGGCACTTGTGTAGTTACTGTCTTTAAATAATATGCCCTTTGAGACCTCCTTGGCTTCAACCGTACAACGGGTCGGCAGCTCAGTGGTCGCAATGAGTTCTGTCATTAAGGCCTCGTGAATGTTACACTGGTACCTAACCATCAACATGGTAAAGAGCACGTCCAGGCTACTACAGTGTAATCTGGACGCGTTCTTTCCATATGGTCCAATTTAAGATGGAAGAATCCAAGACAAAGTCGACGTGTCGCCCGGAGTTTCGTTTCAGTACTCAGCGTTCAACGTCGCATGTCTGCCCTAATTGTAGTGAAGATTATAGCTTGTATTCACTGGCGAGGCACTAATGCAGGCAACCATGTGAGTGCGCCGTTTCTGGTTACGTCGGGCTTCGTGGGATGGCGGTACTTGTCCGTGCTAAGCACACGATTTGTTTTGGACGTTCGAAACGCTACTCCAGCGAACGCAAAGTAATGCCTCGAGTCCAATGTGAGTGGGATTAAGAACATCTCTGTTGACACCACCGTTGAGAATCGGGTCGAAACGGAGCAGACGACGCACGCCGGTGTTTTTTTTTCCGCGTGCGGGCAGCAGTGGCACAAGCCGCGCCATGTCCGTGGTGCATCGGCCATGTCCGTGGCCGTTTACAGTGTTGCCAAGCGAAGAAATTGACAGCTAAGCTTTTCGATGAATACTACCTATAGCACCATACGTGGCTGCAGATCGGAGTGTACCGTCACGATTTTTCGTATTCCCGGAGTAATTGCAACAAACGTTTACTGAAAGCATGATCAGGGAACTGGTTAGAAAAAAAGCGTAATAATTCATCCTTATTTGTTTATTACATAAACATTAAACATAGACATTACGTAATCAGTAAACATTACGTCACTGATGATGTTGTGTAGCCAAACATTTGAACGTCGTTCGATTATTCTAAACTTTTCTGGTGAACGCAATGTCAGTGAGGCCATAATGGAGTTGAGCGAGTTACTAAATGCTGGTTGTTTCAAACAAAAAAAAATTCACAGCATATCCACGGGGTGAATGATGATGAGTGGGCGAAGCTCCTGAGGGGAAATCATCGGTAAAACCGTGACTCTTCAGTGAACGTTCGCCCACTACATCTGTGTCCGAACGTAACGTCTAGAAAGTCTCGCTTAAACCGCGCGTCGGCACCTTGGGGCTGAGCTCGCCTGATGCGTTTTGCAGACGCCTCACGAGCTCTCACTGCATCGGGGTCTGCCTGCCGATACGCGCGCTTTCTCGCCGCTTCCCGTTCTCTGACGTTTTGGAGATCCTCTTCGCGCCGCAGCCGTGCCGCTTCGCGTACGGCAGGGTCCTCACGCCGTTGCCGTGACGCTTGGGCCTCTCGTTCTCGAACGCTGGGATCTTGGCGGCGTCGTCGCGCAGCCAGACGACACGCTTCGGCCTCCCGCTCTCGTACGGCAGGATCTTCATGGCGGCGGCGTCGCGCAGCTTCACGGAGCGCTTCTGCCTCGCGGGCTCGCACATCTGCAGCCTTATCCATCGGGCGACTCCGAGCGCGCGCCAACAGCGAACGGATTTTATTACAACGCTCCCCGCCATCTAGTAAACAATCCAAGAACTAAACTAGAGGTAGCCACGCCATCTAGTAAACAATCCAAGCGCATCTTTTCATCATATACAAGTACCGCCATCTAGTAAACAATCCAAGAACTAAACTAGAGGTAGCCACGCCATCTAGTAAACAATCCAAGAACTAAACTAGAGGTGGCTACATACATACGTCGAGGATGGACAGACCCACGCCTTAAGGACCTTCGCCCCTAAAAGGTGGGCTTTGTCTAGCAATATCTTTCTATAAAGAAATTGTCACCCGTTTCCTTAAATTAGGGTGCACTGTCGGAAGATATGGGGAGTCGACTCCAGAGAGCCAACAAACCCCACCGAATCCACAGGGCACAGGTGACAAAGGGGGTGGCCGTCTGATGTGCGGCTTTCGCCGACCAGAGCGGCAAGAATGAGCAAGAGCCTTGAACTAAAAACAGCACAAAGACTTATATTTAGACAGGCAAGTCACAAACACGAGCATAAGGTAACGGATCGATAATGACAGACAACTTAGATGGAATTCAAATACAATAAACAGTCCAATTCGACAAAATGATACAAACAGGAGCGTTAACAAATGAATATTACGAAGCGGAGCAGTTAACTAAAAATAAAACGAACAGTTCGATGCTTATGAGAGACAGTCCCAGCATATTCACCGACCGGGCCGGACGATGCACCGCTGTCGGAGGCGATTCGGCTACCTGGGAAGCGTGGCTTCGTTGTAGGCCAGGCCGTCCGAGACGATCACGGTGATTCGAGGCCCGGGAGTACGTTGGAGTCTTCCAGGGCGCGGGTCGCCGATGGTGGGATGCACAAACTGACAGGTGCCGTTGTCACATCACGACTGCCAAACGTAGCTGGTTCGCTTAGGCGCGGCTTCTCTTTTTATAACCGTGCCGGCGCGGAGAGGGAGAGCACAACACACAACGCGCCCGCCGCCGTCAGCGAATAACTTCACTCTTCTCCCTTCTAGAATCATCGACGCTCTTTAGCACTGGCAAGGCCACCCGTGCCTCCTCGAGAGTGCTCGAAGCTTCGGTGTAAGTTGAGCGGCGGAGCTTTTTATTTTGGTATTTTCTTGCCGGCGAGCCGGCGAGTGGTCGTGCTACCGCCCCTTCGTTCGCGAAAGTTCCAGCCTTGTCTCGGGCGAATAGAACCGAACTGAATGAATCGGACGACTGAAGAAGAGTTAGGCGCTGTACAATAAAATGAAAAATTTATACGATACTTTTAGACGTCGTACGCTCGAGTTTGTGACAGCTGGGCATGTCTGCCAGGACACCGGCCAACTGGCGCAAGCGACACTGCAACTTCCGTGACCCTGTTTATCGAATCATACTCAATGAGTCACGGGGCGATTAATTAGAACCGTGACAAAGATAAACCAGGTACAAATCCGGTCAAAAACAAGGCGAGTACGGACACCGGTCCTTGAGCAGTATGGTTGGGCCATCTAGGAAGGCGGATGGTGACATGAAGCGCTTCCGCATGACCTCCTGTCGAGCTCATTTTCGGTTCCTTATAGAGCGCTGCATTTGGAGGCGTTATGAAGTCAACATACAAACTTTACGTTTCAGGCACATTTTCTAACATGCTATTACTGATCTCACAATTAAAGCTTTCGCGCAGCGGAGTAATAAAAGTTTTGGCTTTAATAATTGGTTTTATTGCGATAAACAAATCGAGGTTTCCTGTTGCACAAGCGCTGACGCTATAAAACACTGAATCTTTTAAATAAAACAAAGCAGCATGTTGTGTTTACGGCCCCTTTATTAAAGGTGCGGGCGCGGGCAGATGGCGCAGGCACTGTGTTTATCTTTATTCCGTTGTACATTTCACGAGGTTGACCTCATTCTAACGAGGAGGCCACACGGTCCTGTTGTGGGACAGGGGAGCAATGGTAGGTAAGATGGTTTAGATCATGTTTGTTCACTGCCCTTAGAGTGTTCACTTGAACCTGTCAAAAGAAAAGTAATTACGCCCGCAATTTTTCGTTCGCGGAAACAAATCATTGTAGATGGCGTAGTATTTTTTAGTGGTAAATTTCACATAAAGCATGAGGGTGCTTCTATTTAGACTTTTGTGTACATTAATGAGGATGGGTATTAGAGTGGCTTCGTTTCTTCAGTCCTTGTCTAGTTTTTTGACGATTCATTCACTCTTTAAACGCATGCTGCTGCTCGTTGTTCCTGTTCGTGTTGTTTCTTCAAGCGTAGCACACACCCAATCAGAGGATCGGGCAAACATCAGTGGTTGAAGAAGAAAAACATTTACCGAATCAAGGGGCACTGTATTTTGGGCAATTGGAAAGCATTCTGGATGTAGAAATAAATGAAAAAAAAAATTGAGAAATTAAAAGTGAGAGTAAACAATGCATATTTAATAGTGACAATTGATTATATTTTAATGGCGTTCAGGAGAGGGCAGCCAACGTCCCGGCGGCAGTTGAACCCCGTCCCAGAAGCCCCGAATAAATGTAAGGCCGGCACTGACATGGCAAACCGAAGGCTGTGAAGCGGCATCTCAAGTAGCTGGTACCCGAGTCAAGCAAAACGTTGACAGGATAACAGATAATGGTCAAAGGACTGATCTTCATCGCAATAACTACACTGCGGTGTTAGAGCCGGACGAGACCTATGAAGGTACCTATTTAACTCGTGTGCTCGACAGCGAAAGGACGTTACGTTATCCTCTAGGCTGCGTAAATGGCCCCATTCGGATCTCGAGGAGAACTTTTAACGCGAAGCATTCTTTGTCAAGTACTAACCCACAGCCAGCGCCATGTAAAGCCCTGCATTTCCACAAAAGTGCAGACTTGGTGGAAGTAATACCTATAAATCTTATAAATGACGTAAATGGAGATAATTGGTCAAACAAAATTTTGAAAAACCAACAAATAAGAAAAATAGAAAATAGAAATAGAAATAGGACTATGCTTGAACGCGAATCTTTCGCGTGATGGATTCTTTGGGTGGCCAGTTCCACATTGCGAGTATGTGTTACTCTGGAGGTACGCACCACTTTTCGAGAATACCCACAGCGACTCTCGGGTGTACTCGCCGCGGTGGCTCAGTGGCTATGGCGTTGTGCTGCTGAGCCCAAGGACGCGGGTTCGATTCCCGGTCGCGGCGGCCGCTTTTCTGATTGAGGCGAAAAGCGAAAACGCCCGTGTGTACGAGATTCCGGCGCACGTTGAAGATGCTCAGGTGGTCAAAATTAATCTGGAGCACTCCACTACGGCGCGCCTCATCGCCTGTGTAGCGTCGGCGCATTAAAGGGACCCAGAAAAGCCTTCTGTAAAAGTTACAAAAGGGCTGTATTGTCACGTAGCACCAATATAGCGATGCAATGCCGTTGGAATTATTGATCTACATTCAGTATTAGCTGCGCCAGAAGCAATTAAATGCACCTCTCCCCACTTGCCGATCGACTCCTCCTCCCTCTCTGCCTCCTTCAAAGCAGCTAGCTACATTCCTGCGCCTAGGCTCGCGTCAATCACTGCGGACCAGGCCTTTGCCGCATTTGCCTGGGGATCGCGCAGGAAGGAGGAAGAGCAGCCGGAAGCCAATTGCAGTGACGCCGCCGGCGGCCGACCTTGCCGGCGATTGGGCGAATCAGGGGGCGCCTTCGCCGTTGCGTCAGCAGCGATCGCCGTTGCGTCACCCGCGGTCGCCGTTGCGTCAGCCGCGGTCGGCTCGCTGCGGCGTCGCGCTCATCGGCTGAGAAAGGCGATCTTCAAAAATTGTTTACAAATTATCTGTACAACGTATGGGGCTCACAGTTGGCTCAAAAATCCCCCGTTATGTGTTCTACCACCTGAATGCATTTGATTGCCACCTTCACAAAGCTTTTCGGGGTCCCTTTAAACCCCACAATCAGTCAATCAAATCAACTCTCGGGTGTGCGTCTGTTGTGTGAGTCAGTTGTGTATCGTCCCAAGTGGGGTTTTACAGTTTGCAGTTAGTTGTCTGTATGTGTGTCCCATGTTTGCTGCCAAGATTGTCGAGCACCCTTTGTACCAGTGGTTTTAGGTCAAGGTAGGGAACACACGGTACGTCCACACTGTCGAGGAGAGCTGCCACAGGGACATCCTGTGGCACAGCGGCACCTGAATTAGCCTTAGCACAGTTACGGATAGCCATACACATGCAGCACACTCCCACCTGCTCACTCCCACCGACTTGGGTACGGGTCTTCATAACAGTTTCCCAACAAAACATGTACGTGAGACAAGTGGAAAGACGTAAACCCGGTCGTAAATACGTAAACCCAGCGTAAACCCGCGAGACATTTCAGAACCTGAGTGACCGAAGAAATGCGGGCCCGTAACCGTTTAACCTCGAGGTAACCTCAAGCTGCTCGAGCTCTGGATTCGCCCAAGCAATTGGCAGTATACCCCTGTTAATTCCAAACCAGCCGAAATAAATAATGCCTCGAAATTTCCCTCCTTGGAACGGTACTCTCTTGCTAATTCAATGTCGCATCCCTGGAATTGGCCCCAAGAAGACAATGCCCCATACTTAAATACTACATATCGTGCTAGAATACATGTGTAAAATGCATTTGGCTCGAACTCACATATTTATGGATGGATCGTCATCCCCGCAAAGCTCTTCATCTGGAATGTACGTGCCACTTACGGGTGAAATGTTTTCATTTCGTATGGGGCGTCCAACATCATCTACAGCGGCTGAGCTCTATGCCCTTAAATAATCAATTGTTTACGTCCTGCGCCACCAGCCGCATCAGTGGAGCATCTTTAAAGACTCCAAGGCAGCTCTGCAAGTTTTGTCAAGGAGGAGCAGGTCTTCCCCTCACCACCGCAGCCTCCGATGTCTCCTACCTTCACCACCTCGCTTGCTGCTGGACACACTATAAAATGGCAATGGATACCTGGCCACTGTGGTATTATTGGAAATCAAAACGCCGATGAAGCGGTTCGTATAGGCCTTAACCACAGGAAATACCGCAAAGTGTACTTTACTAAAACAGAGGCTTCTACCATGGCCAGTCGCTTTGCAGTAACTGAAAGAAGCTAGCTATGGTGCAACGAACCGAATAACGAAGTATTTTTGCACGCGATTGACCCTGAATTGAAGTCAAGACTTACAAGACAGCTCCCTCGTAGGCTGGAGAGTGGAGACGTTATATCATCGCCTACGACTGAACTCGGCCTACACTAACAGTTGCCTTTTTCGCCTCGGACAGACGACCAACCCGTACTGCGATAAATGTTCTTCCGTAGAAACCGTTGAACATATTTTATTAGAATGTGCGGCCTATTTGGCACCAAGATCCCGTTTTTTTTTTAAGATATTGAATGCCTAGATCAAGGGCCGGTAACTTTGAAGACCATCCTAGGACCATGGACTTGCCCCTCAAAACAGCATCAGGCTCTAAAAAGTTTGTTTTCTTATTTGGAGGACATTGGCCACATTTCAAAATTGTGAATTCTGTACGCGACACAATCTACATAATAGTCCGTCAAGTCCGTCAAGCCAGGCCAGTGTTTTTTTTTTTTTTTTTGCCCACCTTTTTCTAGGGCCTGTTTTCCCTACATCCCCGACCCCTAGCAGAGAAGCATGTAAGCGATTGCAAACGCCGGCAAAACGCTCTGTTTCTTTCAATAAAGAGCCTTCTCTCTCTCTCTCTCTCTCTCTCTCTCTCTCTCTCTCTCTCTCTCTCTCTCTCTCTTGTTTCTTTATTCAAATGTTTGAATAAATATTGAATATTCAAAACATCCGAGGGGACGGTGACGTCGCAGTAGATATTCGGTGTGCTGATTTTTCTTCCAGCACATACCCAGCACGCGCCAGACAAGGGAGGATCGACTTATAAAGCGCAGCATCCCGACTTTGCATAGCTTTACCAGTATGCAGAGCACGCCCTAGGAAAAGGAGAAACGTCGCAGGGGCGTGGCCGATTGATTGTGCCCAATCAACGATGGATTCTCTCCTTTCCGGCCAGGACATAAACGAGATCTCGCGAGCACTCTGAACGGGAAGCGGTCTCCACGGGTGACGAACGTGCCCAAATTACTCGGGGACACAGCTAAAGACATAATGAGAACGATCGCGTAGAATTAGGGGCTTCATTGTTTAGCCACGTCTGCTTTATTGTGGGAGGGGGACTACCTGGATTGCAGACAACGTGAACACCGGCGTTGCTGTTCGACTGGCTCTTGGGGAGAACATACGTGCCCTTCGTGCCGCAAGGAAGAGCGGTAACGATTCTTCCGAATAATGAAAATCAATGCCTCCCTTGCTGCTACCAGACAGGCCGGCCTTACGAGCTGGTCCTTAGGACTAAGCGCTTCCTGCATGGCGCATTTCTCTTCGGGCGGTGTCCAACCGGGGCAAATGGCGCAACAGGGTGGACCAGGTTTTCTTGTATTGCTCGATGGCAACGATAAATTCTAATCTTGCCTATTGTTTATTTCCGGGGAAGCGCTAAATACCCGCATCGCTCAGTCATTCCTTACTTAGGCACTAAAGTGTCGCGAGGCGCCCCGCACTTTACTGGCGCGCGTTCTGATTAGGTAAAAAATACTCGCAAACCAGTTTCTCGGCGGCCCGCGCGCCTTCCGCTTCGGCGGACCAGCGTTGCTTGTGCGCGCTGGGCTGCTAACATCGCTCGGCGCGGTGTGCTCCGCTGCGTAGTTCAGGAGTGTTTCGCACCGTGCGCTTAATTTTTGCGGAACTTTCAACTGTTTTAGCCAATGCTGTGGTGCTGTTCAAGGCGCAAACGTCGCTTGCTCAGCGCTGTGCGGTGGTGGGTTATCGAACAACCAGAGAAAGCGAGCAAAATTCCGCCATCTCCACGAAGTGAATGATGATGAGAGGGGCGAAGCTCTAATGCTTATCGGTAAAAGCGTGAAACATTCGCCCGCACATCATATGAAGACTCGACACGTTGTTGTAGGGGTGTTTTTTTGTACACTTATATACATGGTATTTATTACTTACATATCGATGCAATTATATACACACAAGATGTAATCATTTACATATCGATGAAATTATGTACAAGGATTACATTACTGATTACAAAGCTGTGGGAAGCGCTTTCCTTTGAAGATTATAATTTTGTGGTCGGTGAAGTACGTGGCGAGAGGATCTTGGATGAGAGGTTGTATTTGGAAGTTGGAGAAGGCGTCGATGTTTGTGGTTGTTATGTAGGGGTTAGTTTTGGACGATGAGAATCTCCATGGGTAAGTTGGCGAATTCGGTGTGTGACAGTTTAGCCACCTTGGCCGTCGTGTTCTGCAGAGCGTCTTGTGTCGTGTACCCCCGGTACGTGTCTTGAGCTCGCAGGCGACGAACGACAACCTCTTCTTCTTCCTCTTCTCTTTGTTGGGTAGCAATAAACGCGTTGAACGTTTTGTCCTCTTCTGCCAATCTTTGGTTGGCCAATGCCTAGGGGGATCCTGCCACAATCATCATTAATGTGCCGTGTCGTATACAGCAGCAACGAGGGACGGGACAGGGCCCGAGCAAGAGGAGCTTCGGCCCTAAAAAATGATATTACCCGACTCTTCCCGTCAACCCACTATAGAAACACGATTTCTAAAGTAGCGAATAATTTCGAATAATTTTTTTTATTGAAGGGTTCAGCAGCCATCACTGAATGGTGAGATTGTGCTAGTCATATATCTAAACTTGACAGCGCTTAGAAATAGCCCGACGCGGAACGATTGACCTGCTCATCCAAATTCGAATTGGGCAGCATTAATTTCTTTGGTATACCGGTAGGGTGCCGGCATGTGCGCGACTCACGGAGAATAGGCATCCAAGCCGCGTATGGTAATGCGTAACCTGCGATAGGAAAATACTTCAGTCGTGGTATCAGACGACAGGCTGAGTAAGTGGCTCTTCCCCTGAATTTGAAAATTTTGGGAGAATGAGTGAGTGGCTCGTCCGCTGAACTTGAAAATTTTGGGAGAAGCCGCGGACCCCCACCATGCGCGCGCCAGTGGCTGTCGTCATGCGCTCCTCACGGAATGACCGACTCCGTTATTCACATTATATATTATCTGGATACCGGAGAGGAAGCAAGGTCTTATTCCTCCCCACGAGGAAGCAACGAGGGTTCCTCGAAGAGTCACGAGAGACATCGTTCAGATAGCACAGATATATGGCCCGCCCTTGTTGCAACGCCGCATCCCCCGCTCCCCACCCACGTGAATTCAGGCCCCATCAACGCAGGAGGAGCGTGTGGGAACATGACTGCGTGTTCATGGATACACCTGTTATTTCCTTCTGCGCCCCAAACCTACTCGAGCGAAAAGGAACTAACCCTATTTTTTTTACAGCGAAGCTGTTGCACAAGCTGTAATTTCGCCGTTGCAGGAAGAAATACTAAGAAAATGCCGAGTGCTCGTGAGCGCGTGCCTCGCGGCGACCACTGAGTCCCCGGCTCGCTGAATGGCTCCAGCAATAAAAAAAGAAAAAAGAAAGAAAGCATACAGCGCTGCTGTCAAGCGCTACCACGTATGTGCAAAAAAGAAAAAAGAAAAAAACTCCAGCGCTAATGCTACAGCTTAAAAGACACCCTGCTTGGGAGAGGTCACCGCGGCCGCCGCATATTCTCTAGAAGCCTTTATGGAGCGTTGGAAACATGGCTACGAGTGTGCCACTCCTCCCCGAGACGACTTGCGATTCCACCACCGCTGACTCGAGTCGATGACGAAGAGCTGGTGGAAACCTACAATGCTGAGGATGACTTGGCATCCACCCCTCGCCGCGAAGAAGACGACGACCTCTTCGATGCATATTACGACGATTACTAGCCCCGCAAATATATCTCATGTGGACATCACGGGCAACGAGGTTGCAGACGCCCTGGCCAAGGGTGCTGCTCGCCAGGCAGGGGTACCAGCCTCTCGGTATGTGGTGTCATTCGACGCTGCAAGGACTATCCTGGCCCGAGTGGTGGAGGGTATACATCCAGATGCTCGAGTGGTCAGTGGTCAGGCCCCACGGCTCCTGCCCCGCCGCATCAGTAGAGACGCCGGTCGCTCCTGCTTCGCGTGCGGCTTAATTGCTGCAACGTGGGAGCCCGCCTGCACCACCAGGGCCGCCGGGCGTCCCCCACCTGCGTCGACTGCCCAGAGCCCGAGACGCTCGAGCACTTACTGTGCTTTTGCCGCCAGCACGACACCGCGAGGGAGGAACTCCGGACCACATGCCAGCGACTCGGTGTACCGATAAGCCACAAGCTGGAAGACTTGCTGTTCCCCACAGGATCGGACGCTTTACTACGGGAGGTCTTCCAGCACCTCCTCAACTTCCTATTTGTGACAGGATCGACTAGCGCAGCGTTTGTAGCCGTCACGCCTTGGACGAAACGAACGCTACATAGACTGTGCCCCACTCTCTTCCTTCCTTCCTCTTTCTCTCTTCCTATTCTTTGAAACCCCCCCTTCCCTTCCCTGGACTGGGTTGTATGAGGGTGAACTCCCCGACTGAGTTCAACAATATCCCCAGTTCTTTTCCATTCCCTTCTTTCTTAATAAATCACTACCACCACCACCGCAAGTTGCAACTATGCAAATAAACAATGATACTGAAACTTAACTATGTGTCCGTCAACGCTCACGTACAACAGCCTCGCCATTCAAGTCATGTGCCTGAGTGCAAGCTTCCCAAATTTTTTTTCACGAATTCAAAAGAAAAAAATTACAGTTGTTTTTTTCCTTGGATAACCCACTGAGTGCACAATATGCAAAAATGATCCGGCTTTCCTAGCATGGAGCGCGAGCCAGTCATTATAACAAGCCAGTCCCGCACCAGTTGAGTATGTGGAATTTTGGGCACCGCGAGTGAAAGCTTCGCGCGTCGGACGCCAATCAAAAAGCGAGAAAAAAAAGAGGGAGATCGCGAAGTGACAATTTCCAAACCCAAAGGCGCGCATGTGCCCCAGTTCAATTACATTTTCGCATAATTAAGGCTGGATGCTCGCAGTAATGCTGGGCGTCGATTAAAATTTTAACCTGATTAATCGACAAGATTTATTCGGTTAATTGATCGATTAAGCAGCTGCATTGGTTTATGGAGAAAAAAGGTAGCAGTGAACTTTATTTGTACCAAAAATCTGTAAAAACATACTTCACGTTTGGCGGGTATTTCTATACGTCACGATCCGACGCGGTCAAATACTTCAGGAATTCATAGCGAGTATCGCTGTGCTCCGCTGACAAACAACATTTTCGGACAACAGTATGCGTCTTGGCCTTTTCACAGAGGTGTAATCTGATCATAATCATGAGGCTGATGCGGCTGGGACGCTTATCACCGCGTTCGTCATTTACCCTATTTCTGGAATGAGGAACATTGGCGCGCGCTGATGTCCCCGCCTGAATTGCAGCGGCGCCGAGCAAACGTGCTCTATCGTCTATACAGTGCCAAAACGGTCTAAGTGTCCGTTCGCCGATGGCTGTACTACCTAGAGACACTCGTATTTGTACAAAAGATACCCAGTTTCCATGTCTGTGTTGGCTATCAGCTTGGGGATTTCAGCGCTCATCCCTGAGGATGCCTACATAGTTTCCTGTTGTGACGTAAGGCCGGCTATGTGAACACGAGTATGACCCGCAGCATACTTGCGCCAATTTCACCATGACACTCTTGGTACATGTTGCTCACATTGCTTCAACCGATTAACCGATTTAAAAAATTAATCGCGACTAAACCATCAATCGATTAATCGGAAGGTTAGTCGATCAATCGCTCACCCTTAATATCAATGTTGTACTCTTGCTATTGTTTGGTGAAGATGCCGCATAAGCGAGCTTTCAGTGTAAAGTTTACTTTATAGTAAAGACGTGACGGTTACGGGCGCATTGACATATACATGTCGATTCATACACGTAGCAATAAAGCTTACTTTAACGTGTAGGAGCTCCGGCTCGAGGCGCGGAAAGAGCGTGAACAGAACCATGTTGGTAGAGTGGGCGTCGCTCTAGAGTTCACTTTTGCTTAAATTTTGCCATAAGTGACACTACCGGAAATGTCAATAGAAATGCAATTTAACATTTTTCGCTAAAAAACAGGTTAAGTTGAATTTTGTTGCCATCTTCGCAGTTCAATTGTTCGTGCTGCTCGCAGAATTAGAGTAGTGGATCTCAACTATAAGGGTGCGGGGACCTCTTTTGAAATTGCAAAAGTGATGGAGGACCCCACGATGAACTCTATTTATCCGTGTCACAATGTCAAACAATTTCCACATCTAGCTATAGAAAGTCGTCCACACATATCTGATGTGTGCCCGCCTTTTGAAACTGACGTTTATGCTTATGCACGTCATATGGTCAAACGACCTGCCTCTTCAGCTGAAAGTCACCCAAACACTCATCTGGGTTTAGTGGGTCTGGCTTTCTTGCATATCTGGTTTGTTGGGGGAAAATCTGGCGTTAAACTTTGTGCTACGCGTAACTGTCATGCAGTCAAGCCACGTTTCTGCGTTGGCAGCAAGGTTTAGAAAAAAGGTAAAATGAATTGTGAGGAGGGGGGGGGGAAGGGGGGGGGGGGCGGAGGTAGTTTTGGAAAAGGCTACCCAGAACCCTAAAATGTCCTTGTCGGCCCGTGGACACAAATTTGAGAACCACTGAAGTAGAGTATGCATTAGTATTAACTCTATGGTATGCATCAGCAGGCAAATTTCCCGCTCTTCCACAAGTGGCTCATGAGAGTGACGAAACAGCTTGAACAAGCAGCATCTAAGTAGAAAATGTCCAGAGAATCCCACTGTAGGTGACCCCAGATTAAAAAAATATTTGAATCGCTGCCATTTTAAGTAAACTTGTAGGTACGCCGGAAGAGAACCGAAACGAGATATTTCAAAACAGCTTGCGCGTCAAATCCAAGCCAACTGTATCCAACGCTAGCCGCTGACGCTAATGGCGTTTGCGGCAGTCTCTTCAGCCTTCTTGTTTGTAATGATTAGTTCGACATTTTAACCTCTGTTCTTGATGAACGTAGCGCAAATGAATGTCTTAAAGTCGTGAGTGGTTGTCTTTTATTAATCGTGGTAAGGAAACCGGCTTCACGTAAGTAAAGTTGGACAGTCCTTAAGCTTTGTTTTTGCTTTACTTTCTCTGCGGGCTCGTCGCTTTTAGTATTCCCTCCTACTTTACTACTCACTCGAGCCAGCATTCGACAGCTTACGCGGATGAAGTGATGATGAGTGAGTTCGTCTTCTGCGTTTTTCTGCTGTTTGCAGGACTATCGAATCGACATGTTTCATAAGGGAGGAGAAGGGCGACCGAGGGGCTTTGGCTTCGGCAGCTTCGCGGTTTCTGCGAAGAAACCGGACCCTCAGCTTGGTCGCAGTGCTCTTCAACCAGAGACTACACCTGTGCCAGCTTTGCCGGTGGTTAACAGGCACGGCTACACTGGCCTGAGCACGATAACCCAGAACGCTCTTGACATCAACTACGGCAACCTCCGCAAGCGGCCCAAGACCGAGGAAGAGTAAGGATGCCTTTGCTCATTCGATTAAAGGCCGGCAACTGTTCGCGTGCTCCTCTAGAGGGCGGACGAAGGCCGGAGTAGCAATGCCACGTAATTAAAAATTTTGATCGATGCAGAATTCAAGCGTTCCGTTCGTTCAAGCACGCTAGCTCTATCAAGCTCTGTCTAAAAGTACGTCCGACGTAACCCGATCCCAGAGGCTAAAGGTATGTCGTACGAACTCAGTACTGGAATTCGGTAGTTGTGTTCAAAAGCACGTAAAACGTACCAGGATCTCAGTGGTTAAAAGTACACACACACACACACACACACAAAAGAAAATCTGTGACAGCAAACATAGGGGCTCGTGGCACTCAGTAAATGCAGAGCAGTCTAACGACAGGCTGGCACACTCCCGTAGTTTGTATGTTTGGCGCTTGATCGCGTGGTTCTCTGCTGCAGTATAGTTACGTCACGATATCTGGAAATAATTGCAGTGAAGTCACGAGCAAGTCAGGCATGTTTAATCAAGCAGCGAAACTCAGCAAAAATCTTCAAATGCATTTTTAGCTGTTATATTGAATGACGACAAAAGCTTTATCCTTTCGCAAGAATATTTCCAGACGCCGGGACGTAAGTATTGCAGGAGGCGATCTTTCAGTCAAACGCCTTAGGAGGTGGGTCCTCTAAATCTACAAACTCTGAAAATGTGCTAGCATTGCACCAGAGTACTCCATTTGTACGGAGCGCACGCGCTCCCGTGTTTAATTTCATAAAGCTTTTGACTGTATGTCGGACATACCCGGGAATGATAGTCTAAAGATACTTCAGACATAGCCAGTACTGGTCCATCGGACACATCCGCTGGTGTATTCCGAGCATTCCAGAGAAGGAGGAGGAGGAAACTTAAATTTAACAATGAGATCGAGCTGATCAGTGGGTGGTGTCCTCAGTCCAGGGCTCTGTTGGTGTGGCCTTCGGCCTTCGCCCTTTCAGCGAGCCAAAGCTGCTTACATAGGTCCGAGCTGGCAAGTTCATTCTCCCACTGCTTGTATGTGGCGTTACGAATTGGTGCAAGGTCTGGGTTGAAATGGCATGCCAAAACCACATGGTAGTGTGTTGCTGGATTGTCACGGTGTCGGCATAGGGAGTTATTTTACATTGGGGGGTGAATGGCGTGTTGATGTGTGAGGTGTCGACATGTATTCATTTGGGGTTGTTGGAGGGTGAGTTCTTGTTCTTTTGTTAACTTTTCATCCAATGGTGGGAAGGTGTGTATTGTGAGCACGTAGTGTTGGGTGATATCGTTGTATGTAATAAGTAGAGGATGAAACTTTAAAGGAGTACTGACACGAAATTTTCGTGTTACGTTTTTTTCGCTGCTATGGGTGCCCACCAGCCCACTAATCATAGAATGGCACATTAGACAGTCGATTGCAGCGTAAACAATCATTTACGGCGTCGTTGATTCGGGTCAGTTTCGGTTTTGCCAAAAGGAAAGCCGAGCGGCTGCCACGACACGAGAGCGCCCATGACGTCACCATTCTTGTCGCAATGCTGCCGGTATGGACGCATGAATGAGCGCGCGTATGCGCCCACACCGACCAAGTTTTAGATGCAAAGCATCTCTTGCTCTCGGCTCCGTCGTCCATCCATCCACCGGCCCAGGAAGACACCGGCAACACTGCCGCTCCAGGAGCCCTTTAAGGGGAAGCGTGCTCGTCTCGTGCCGGCCCAGGAAGACACCGGCAACACTGTCGCTCTAGCATCTCATGGTCGGGGCTATGTCCCTCCCTTGTTGTGGCGCCGTCCACAGCCCCACTGCGCATGCTCGGCTTGTGGGATCCGTCGACCCCCAAGGACGAGACTTGACCGTCAAAGGGGGAGAGAAGCGGCCATGGAGGTCTGTCTTTATAGAATGTCGAAGGGAAGAGAAGACGAAGAAGCAATGCGTGCGCTCGTGTGCCCCTAGACATGACGATGATGCCAGAGCACAGGGAGATTGACCTCTGTCCCTTCAAGACAATGGCTGGCCACACCAGGCCTATGGCGGTCGATGACGATGCGGCTGCGACCCATTCAAAGAGATTCTACACGGCTCCTGGGCCGGCCCAGGAAGACATTGGTAACACTGTCGCTCCAGGAGCCATTAAAGGGTAAGACACCACCGGGCGTTCAGCAAGCCGAGCATGCGCAGTGGGGGTGTGGACGGCGCAACAACGACAAGGGAGGGACATAGCCCCGTCGCATCTAATAAAATTACACCATCTTCCCACACGGGAACCCTGAGTAGTATGCGAAACAGCCATGGGTTCAACGCAATTTCCCATTTCGTATTTCACCATCCCCATGCGCCTGGGCACCTTGACGTCATTCCCAAAACCATGACGTGATACACACGGCATAGCATCGCGCGCCAATGGCAGCGAGCGCGTCGGCTACGTCACGGGAGCGCCAACGTCGGCAGTTTGGGGCAAGGAGCAGATGATGTTATGCTGACCCACTCTGGGCTTTCTTGTGCGGGCAAAGATTAAAATAAATTTAAAATATGTTATACTGAACGGTTACTGTTGAAACTTGCTCGGATATATCTCCTGATAAAAAGGAAGCAATTTACATAGTTCTCTCAGCTATGAAGTTTCGTGTCACTACTCCTTTAAGCAAAATGCCTATTTTCCCCTTGAGTCTGTATCAAGCCTATTTAACATATAAGCATGCACTAAAGAAAAGGGAGCATTTTACACAATATTGTATTGTGCCTATAAGTGCCTATTCTGGCAATATGGGTTTTCTAGTGCCTATTTTGAATATACAGGCCTGTACGGGCCGTTTAGTGCCTGGCAAGGCCTTTTTTTGTTTTTCGAGTCGATGTTCTGCAAGGACTGTTCTTGCTTCAGAAGCCTGCAACTGGGTGTTTGTTGCACGCTATTTGCGAGGAAAATTTGCAAGCTGTGCGAAACACACCGAGAAATGCAAATGAGCCGCCGCCACCTCGACCTCGCCACCTCGACCTCGACCTCGCCACATTGGCCAAGCCGCCAGAGGCCCGTACGCAGCGACACTACAGTCAACCTCACTGACGTCACCTCTGTCCACGCGAGCTGTTTTGTTGTGTCCTTCTTACATGCTGTGTCTGCAGACCAACCCCAAAAACTTTTGCCCTTGTGCCCTATTCATTACTAACACAATAAAAAACAAAAATGAAGAAAATGAACCGACACAGCCGTGCACATGCCTGCCACTCAAGGTCAAGGACGCCTCCGAGGGGAAACCCACGTGCAAATAAGACAAACCAAAGTTTTAAGGTGACGCCATGAACACGTGCAGAGTTGTGCACCAATCACAGGTACACCGCCGGCCAGCAAGATGCAGCACGTGTAGGATGAAGAAGGAACGAGAGACGGAGCTTATAGGAATGAGGATCTCGGCACTCTTGAAGTATTCTAGTTGCGACAGCCATCATTGCTATGCAGGGTAACATTCAAGGGCATTTGGAAACCTAGCACTAAGGGAATTCGTTGCAAAAAAATCTTGCGTGCTGTCTTATATTGATAATTGGTATATAGGGCATAGTTACTAAATGATGTTAATCCTGCAGCTTCGCTGGTCATCTGCTTCTGCAGAACAGACTAATTCAGTAATTCTTACAGAATTATTGCACTTCCCTGTACTATCCATCGGATTCATCGGTGTTGGGAAGAGCTGAAAAGGTCGTTGTGCTCTGTCAACGAATAAATACATGTAGTCAAGGTCTTTCTTCGAGGCGCAGTTGTGTCTTCAAGCAACGGTTACCGGTTGCGCGTCTTCCACCAGAGCCCGTTGCTACCCCTTAAAAAAAGTGGGCTGTGGGCGGAAAACTACTACCAAACCTTCGCCGGTGGAATTAACAGCTTTGCAGTCGACAAAAGTGTCGCAGTCCAAATTATTTACACCATGCTACACTTGAACGTGACTTGGCATATTCGTGAGTTTATTTCACGCTCTTAGCAGAAAGAATTTCCGCAGCTGAGAGCTTGGGCTCGACTCTGACTAAGAATGCTGAGCTCATTTCGAATGTCCAGGACAGATCTGCCACCATTCCCAAAGGACTGGTTGCTGATAGACCCATTCCTGTGTGCTAAAAGAACTACCGAAGGTTCTGAGCAACAAACATTCTGATATTCCAGATGGAATCAGGTCATGGAGCATCCCGAAGTAGAGGCACGCTCCGCCAACTTCAAGAGGTCTTGAGCGCTCTTTTTTTTTTTCTTTTTTTACACGCAATTATCGACTGAAATGAGGTACCCAACTGACCAAGCTACTTCTGCTTACTTTTATTAGCCAGAGTCAGTTATAAGTATCTAGTTACTGTTCTTTGCTCTGCTCTACCTTGAGCCTGTTGGATCTTGGTACATCTGTTGTACCCTTGGACCAACATATAGGATCACAGTCCTTGGTATGTGCACGAGGTCGCGGGTTCGATTCCCGGCCGCGGCGGCTGCTTTTCTGATAAAGGCGAAAAGCAAAAACGCCCGTGTGTACGAGATTTTGGCGCACGTTAAAGATCCCCAGGTGGTCAAAATTAATCCGGAACCCTCCACTACGGCGCGCCTCATCGCCTGTGTTGCGTCGGCGCGTTAAACCCTACAATCAATCAATCAATCAATCAAGTCCTTGGTATGTCCAATGTACCTTAAGCCTCTGGGATTGGGGCACGTCCAATATATCTTTAGACACTTCAACTAATGCTATCTTGAGTGCCTATTCCGCGCTGCGGTGGCATATAAGGCGTTGCCATGGAGGCATTTATTCATCCTATTGTCTGTTATGGTGGCTACTAATTCATATATTCATCTTATTGTCTATTATGGCGGCCTGAGCAGCAGCTGCGCTTTCTTTTATGCCGTTAGATTTGGATTAATTATTGTAATCAATTGAAAATCTGTTTTGATAGATTAAATGCAGAACCAGTGCTACCGCATGATGGTGTTGTCATAAGGTCTTCACTTCTGAATACAAGGGGCCAGAGTACAACTGTGACTCGAGTTTCCGTTTTGAGAATTTCATTTTTTTTCCCAGTGGAGAGGAGCAGCACAAAAGTGACTGAACAAGAGACAAAGGAGACAGTTCTGTCATCTTGGTCTCTTGTCTCATCATTTTTATACTGTTGTCCCATCCGCCGTGGTAGCTCAGGGGCTAAGGCATTGTGCTGCTGAGCACGAGGATGCGGGTTCGATTCCCGGCCGCGGCGACCGCTTTTCTGGTGGAGGCGAAAAGCAAAAACACCCGTGTGCATGAGATTTCGGCGCACGTTAAAGATCCCCAGGTGGTCAAAATTAATCCGGAGTGCTCCACTACGGCGCGCCTCATCGCCTGCGTTGCGTCGGCGCATTAAAGGCCAACTGCACTCAAATTTCACCTCGACCAAATTTATTTTTAATGCGTAGTAAGTACCTCCAAATCAGCTTAGACACGAGTGGTAGCCTCGTGAAACGCCTCGTTAATCAGTCAGAAGAGTTTAAAAAAGCTCCGCCGCAGACCACGGGGCACCTGCCGGCAGATCGCGTAAACAGCCTGTGACGTTTCAGCCGACGGGGGCTTCCTCCTCTGGCCAGCCATGTAGCTGGAGAACCGGTCGAGCTCTGCCGCGCACGCTTCACCCATTTGCTGCTCCGTGCGCGTGCAGAGCTTGCGCGCATACTTTCTCTCGAGCTGGTGACCGCCCGGCCGCTCGCTGGACGGCTGCAACGTCACTGCAATGGCCGCACTCTCCTCGGTTTCAGTTTCAAAATCGTCGATTTTTTGCTGCCCGCTTGCGGCGTCCACGCGGGTATTTCAGCTGTTGTATTTTGCATGTTGCTTTCTTTTCAAGCAGACTATACGGAAATACCTAGGGTTTTCAAGAGGTCGAAATGTTGAGTGCAGTTGGCCTTTAAACCTTACGATCATCATCATCATCATCACTGTTCCCCTCCGGTGCATCATTAACCAGCTTGCCCAAGCATCAACCCTGGTAATCTGTGCAGGTACTTTGAACAGGATGAGGACGACGGCCGTGCGGGGCAGCTGGCCTACATCCCGGCTCCCGGGAGCCCCACGTGGGATGAGCAGCAGCAGCAGCTGGGGGCTGACAACTCGGAGAGTGACGAGGACCCACTCGATGCCTACATGGCGGACATTGAGGTCAGCCCATCCTATTGGTTCAATTGCTGGCCCTGTCACGTGCATGCATGGCTTGAGAACGTGGGACAAGTCGGGGTTAAGCCTGCGTAATTTGACGCTAATCAGTGGTTCTGGCTCGATTCACAAATCAGATCTGAGTCACAGGCATGCAGAACTTGACTCTATTAGCCTGTGGCCACTGTGCGAATATGTGCATTTACAGCTTTGTGGCAACCATCTGTACAGCATCCAGGCAGCAGCCACTGTTATTGTGTGAGGTTCAGTGTGCATCTGAAGAAAGTCCCACACAAACCAGACCGTAGGTTGACCCCTTAACAACTGGCAGTAAAAAAATGCTGATGAAAACGTCCTGCTGAAAAGCTCACCAGAATGTCACTTTGATTTATTTTTGGTAGGGCACTGCACGGGCCTAATTTTAAAACCTAGGCCCGGCCCGAGCCCGCTTTATTAAGCCCAAGCCTGACCCGGACCCGTAACACTTAGCCCGTAACACTTAGTGCGTCTAAGTAAAGCCAGCCTGGGCCCAGACCAGGCTCGCAGACTCAAGCCCAGACCCGGCCCGGGCCCGGTCATTTATTTCTAATACCCCGGCTACACTAGAGTCCGAATGTCATTTGAACCAAATGCCATTTGACTCAAATGGGGTGCTTCGAGCGCCATTCACAATTCGCCGTGCTACACTACAATTTCGATGGCATTTAAAAGCTTTCACAATTGCTCACTGTGCTGTGGTGGCGCTGTTGTCGCCCTGTTCTGTTTTCATAGAATAATACAACAATCAAATTTAGGAGAGACGAGACGCCAGTTTTGACTCTAATGTGGCGGCTGTTTGTGTAGTGTTTTTTTTTTTTTTTTTTTGCAACTGACCCACTGGTTTTGAGTGTATGAAAATTAAATATGTTGATTTCATATTTTAAGTAAATAAACAGTGAACGAAGTTCCACAAACAAAAATATTTTGTTTGTTTTACGTACGGAAGTATTATATTTTTTCTTGCCCATCGAACGCGCTGTGTGCAAGAGTGCTAGAAATGGCATTTGAAATCCCAAATGTCTGCCTCGGTGCTCATTTGGCTCGAATGTCATTTAAGCCGAATGGCATTTCAAAACCTAATGTAGCAGCACAACTTGGCATTTGAGTCAAATGACATTTGGTTCAAATGACATTCGGACGCTAGTATAGCAGGGGTATAAGCCTAGAAAGATCCTGCATTACTTGAGCGGGCCGGGGCTTAGGCGCTGAAGGAAATTTGTTTGTTATATTTGGTTGAGTGCCCTTCGTAGCGGTCAGTCAGGTGGAAAATCGTGTACAGCACTAATGAATCGAAACGTGAAAAATTTAGATTTAAGCAGTGCTCATACTTGAACTGGTACAGACATACATGAACTTGTATTGACAACGACGAGCCGCGGGGTTATTTTATTATGATTCGTACGAGCTCTTATGTAACTATTTGAGGCCATCATAAACTATACGCCAAAGAGGTTTTCTGATCGTCTGCTGCCTGATTTGGCTCCTTCTTACCATGAATCGCCATCGTGCGTTTCGTTTCGCATATGCCAGGTGGCACCGTCATTCCAAGTTCAAATTGGCCACCGTTTCCCCATAGGCTAAAACCGCTTTTATTTATTTTCAGAATGAACGGGTAAGTGCCGTCATTGTTCACGGTGTCAAACAAAATAGACCACAAAGTGTGACCTTCGGGGGAAGTTTGAGTGCGAACGAAGCAGCAGTCCGCTCAGGGAAAAAATTTAAAGTGTTCCATTTACTGATGCAACACCCTGTATATAGCAGTGAACTGCAGCTGAGTTCCAGCATGCATCTCAGCACTTAACCCAGCACAGAACAAAAATAGATGCACAAAAAAGAATTAAGAATGAATGAACAGGAACGAGAGAAGCCGGCAGGCGGAATATCACGCTCTGAAGTGCATGCAGTGCAGGTGTGGGCGACGGCAATACATAGTGGGACGCTTGTGTACACATGGTAGCCAGACTAGAATTTACTACGTTCTGCCAATGACCACCACAGAAGATAAGGGCCAGCTTTCAAACCTCACCACCATTCTCACTTTTAGCTGGCTTTCTTTGTACAGAACAGTTGTATTTTTGTACAGCACACAAGCTTTAACAACGGGTTGCATTCTTTTGTCTTTTGTGGACAGAAAAAGCTGGAAAAAGACAAGGGAAAGCCTTCCCGTGCAAAGAACATCAAGGTGCCAGAAAAGGAGACAAAGTTCAAAGAAGAGCTGAAGTAAGCTCGACAAGATGCACCTGCCACACATTTTTTTTTACTTATTCTTGCAGCATGACCACTGCCTTTGTATTTTTTTCCCCTTGAAAATGGCGTTGATTTTCTATCGACTCACTTTTGGGTGTTTCTGTGCACAGGGGTGTCCGTGACGACATCGAAAACGAGGATGACGAGGAGTCGTACTACAGGTACATTGAGGAGAACCCCGACCTTGCCGCCAACAAGGATGACAGCGATGTCGAACTGGAATACGATGAGGACGGTAATCCCATTGCCCCAGCAAAGTCCAAGGTACAGTCGGCCTGCCGAGCAGGCACTGCTTTTATTCTGTGCAAGGATTTATAGCAAAGCACGCCGCCACTCCGTACAGCTGCAACACAAGGCGCTCAGCGACAGTAGCACATATTTAAACAAAGTTAATTTGACAAAGTAGACAAAGTTAAAATGCAGAATAATGTGTGTGGCAGCGTTTGATGGCACTGACTTGCAGTGACAGAGTTCTCTTACTCATACGAGGGAAAAAAATGGGTGTCGCAACTTTGTGGCCTGAAATTGTGGTCAGATCTAACCAATTCTGGGAGCATACCATTCGATAGCTTTTTGTACATAAGTGCATTGGTACGGATACTGCTCATAACACTGAGGCTCATCAGATTTCCATTGAATGCTCTGTCTCTATCAGTGTAAATTTTAGAAATGTAATAAGGCTGCGAAACATGTTTTTATTTTGTTGTTTCGATATTGGTTTTTTGTATGAAGTGCCTTGTGGCAAAGACATTGTTCTAACAGCAAGGAACCCTTCAGTGCACTGTGAGACTAAAGCGGCACTGCAGCAAGAAGCTGCTGGTCAAGCTAAGTCCACGCCGGGTCATACAACAGATGGAAGCAATCATGGCACACTTCCTACGGGTACAGAACATTTTATGGAGCTATGGGAGTGTGGGTAAAGGTTACTACGGCTTGCTGAGACCACCTGGAGGCCTCACAGCACTTTTTTTTATCTTTCTTTCCAAAATCTATGAAAACGAACAATGCTTTGCCAAGGTACGGTGCATAAAACAGTTTTTGTTCTTTTTATTCCTTGCCGTTCCTGTCACATTGGATACAGCAGACAACGGACCATAGTATTTCTGGGTATTCATGGTTTGGTAAACCTAAGGTTTGAAGTTTTCTTTTATTTTTTTTTCTTCGCTTATCTAGAAATGGAATTATCGTACTTTTGTTCTCCGTTTGCGGGGGTTACATTGACACAGGGCGCTGGTTACCACCAGAAGGTCAAAAGCCCCGTTTACATTGACCCGACGAGGGCGCGTTGAGTCGAAATAAACAGGTTTCTTGGACTCGACACCCCCATGTATAAGCGGACGGGGTGGGTCAGAGAGTCGTCGCGGCGAGTCCAGTCAACTTGGAGGCAGGGGGTGGGTTAGCTCGCTCGTCGGGCTGAGTCGGTGGGCCGCGGGGAGCAGAATACCGTATTTGCACGGTTCTAATGCGCCCCCAGTCGTAACGCGCGGGTGACTTCGCGCAGGAAAATTCGAAAAAAAAAAAAATGTGACACTGACGGTACTGTGCAGATGGAAAAGACATGACACCACGTACCTGGAAGAGGGAGATTTTATTTGGCGTATGCAGCTCTGGAAGCCAAAAATGAATTGTGCTTCACAAGGTTGCTTATCCAGCTGCTGCTGGAAATAAAGTTATAGCGGGGAACACTGAAGTTGCTTGTGATTTCAAGTGCCTTGATCTTCATAATTCTAAGCGTTAGGGGCTAAGCAGAAGCACAAAAAAATTGTGCAACAGCTGACCAGGGTATGCGGCATGCCATTGAGGAATCAGTGCGCAGAAATTCACTCACGTGGTGTTGACGGATTGTTTTTATTGGATTGAGTTGGATTTTGCGGGTACTTCGTGTCCGTTGCGCATGGCAATGCTGCTGGTTGCTTTAAAGCCTATTTCGGTTTTGAGACCGATTGTAACGCGCACACAGATATTAAGCTACCTTTTAGCAAAAGAGGGTGTGCGTTAGAATCGTGAAAATACGGTAGCCCCTTTTCCGTGAACCCCGCCGCTCCCCTCACCTCGATTCTTTGGACGGGGTTCATATAAACTCGGACGCGTCGAGGTAAGCTGAACCCGCCACTCAGCTCACCCCGCCCCCGTCGCGTCCATGTACACGGGGCTAAAGAGTGGACTCTGGCTGGGCGGGACAAAAAAAGTTGGAGGTCAAGGGAAGAGGCCTTCATTCTATATTGGACCTAAATATTCTGGTATGGTGATGATGATGATGATTCAATTTGAACTAGCTCGCAAACTGCCAGCACTGTCTAGCTGCCCCATACCTGTCGCTTTTCTCTTTGTATAATTTGTAAAAGAATCCCACCCATGGGGTATTGTGTAGCTTGTAAATAGAGTGCTTTCCTGCTGTGTTAGCACAAAATTTGCCTCGTTTATCGTTATTAAGTCGGCCGTAAATGTAGGTCAACCTTTTAGTTGAGAGCCAGGGGAAAACAAAAATAATTGCAGTACAAGCCTGCCATGAATGTGTTTGGTTACGTTACGCCTACGTGTGGACATTGTTCTGCCGCTGTTATAAGCTGATTTTGTCTGGTCACGATTGTTGGCCAACACCTTTAGCTTCAGGCAATATTACTGGGGTAAAATCCGGACTTGCAACAACAGAAAAAAGGTACTTATTTTTGTTTGGCAATGTTGTTATTTATTCATTTAGCGCACTGTCTCCAAAGAATTTGTTTCTCCTCTATTCTAACTTTTTTTGGTTACAGCCAGCCAGAAGTAAAAAAAAAAGAAAGAACGGCTAAGCGGGTTTTGACATACAGTAGTGCTCAGAAAGAGACCACTGCATACAACTGAAAATGGTCGATATTGTAAAAATTTTTGTTGGGGACAGGATGTTACAAGGCATGCGCCACAGTTGCCTTACAAGGATGTGACGTTGCAGCAGTTTAACGGCTGGATGCACAAAAGTGACGCCTCAAATGCAACAGGTCTCCCTCCCCCTCCCCCCAGTACATTGACCCGCTGCCGCCCATCGACCACTCGACCATCGAGTACAAGGAGTTCACCAAGAACTTCTACGTGGAGCACGAGGACATAGCCAAGCTGAGCGATGCCGAAGTGGAGGAGCTGCGCGCGACCCTCGGGGTCAAGGTGACGGGGGCGCTCCCGCTGAAGCCCGTCACCAGCTTCGGCCACCTGGGCTTCGACGAGCCACTGCTCAGGGCCATTCGGAAGGCGGAGTACTCGCAGCCATCGCCCATCCAGGCGCAGGTGAGGAGAAACGGCGGGTCTTTATTCACACTCTTAGTATCGTGCATTTGTACAACCTGGGCCTCTTCCGTTGGTTTCATGTATGACGAGGTATTCAACTCTTGTGAAAAAAAAATGCCGCAGAACCTTTTAAAGGGCACATGGGTCTTTGGGACCGAAAAATTGCCCAAAAAAAGCATTTTTTTTTTTTAGGTATCACTTTTCTCTTGATTTGCACAGCTTTTCCTCCGAAAATTCTGTACTTGGAACAGTACCAGGTACTTATAAAACCCATAGAGGCCAGATTTTTAAAAAAAAATTAACAATTTTTTCGTAATTCCCCACTTCTTCATCACGAGTAGTATCGCAGTGATAGGAAATTCTCGAGCGGTACATCTCAGCATGAAGTGCAGCTAGGAAGATCATTTTTTTTTGCACTGTGAAGCTGAATGTTTAACTATCCCATAAGGGGAGCATATTTTGCATTTTATGCTTCGTTAGCATTTTAATTAGCATTATTTTTAATTGGTTAGCAGGAGAACTTCAAACCTGTAAGTTAGAATGGATGTTAACATGTATGGGATTGCAAAACAAAAATAATCTGCTTCCCACATTTCATTCTCTACTACTTCTGGTAGAGAATGCTTTGGTAGAGAATTCATGCTTTGCAGGTAATCTTTTGTTGAATAGTTTTTCCCTATTGTTCTTGGGAACAACCAGAGATTTTTAATTAACTTGGAAACTAATTACCTCACATCAAAACTAATTGGATATTTGAAATCAGCTAAAAAACTGAATAAGCCCGTGAAGTTTCATCAAAATCAGTTGGAAAGCAAAAAAGTATTTTCTAAGACCAGTGAGCCCCTTAAAGTGTACACTGTTGTTGGAAACGCTTGTGGTACCCGCCGCGTTGGCTCAGTGGCTAAGGCGTTGCGCTGCTGAGCACGAGGTCGCGGGTTCGATTCCCAGCCGCGGCGGCCGCTTTTCTGGTGGAGGCAAAAAGCAAAAACGCCCGTGTGTGCGAGATTTCGGCGTACGTTAAAGATCCCCAGGTGGTCAAAAATAATCCGGAGCCCTCCACTACGGCGCGCCTCATCGCCTACGTTGCGTCGGCGCGTTAAACCTTACAATCAATCGCAAAAACGCCCGTGTGTACGAGATTTCGGCGCACGTTAAAGATCCCCAGGTGGTCAAAATTAATCCGGAGCCCTCCACTACGGCGCGCCTCATCGCCTGCGTTGCGTCGGCGCGTTAAACCGTGCAATCAGAATCTTACAATCAATCAAACACTTGTGGTTTGGGCCTAGATGTAAAGGGCGACTGACCCGACCACGTTCCTATGGGACTCACTAGTTCATGGCCCGCGAACTTAAAGACTATCGTGTACTGATACAGATACATAAAATGTTCCTAGCGGCTTAGTTTGCTCCTTTAAGAAATATGTCATTTCTTTACTGAAACAAAAAGTAAACAAGAAACGTATTTTGGTTTATCTAGTTTTCACTAGATGGCGCTAGCTGTCTAGCAAGCGAGAGTTTTATTTCTTTATTTCAGTACAGAAGTGACATATTTCCAAAGGAAGCAAACTAGGTCATTTGGAGCATTTTCATGGATCTCCAAAACTTTTCGTGTAGGTGCTCGATGGTCTTTAAGCCTCTGGGTTATGGAGTAGTAAGTTCCAAAGGAATGAAAACAGGGAAGTCCCCCTTAAGTCATCTCAAACGTGTTTGCACTATCGCATCAGTGACACTTAATGTAGTTCTCTTCAGTGATGTTTGGCTGGGCTTCTGAATTTTTTGACTGCTCAGGCCATAGAAAAGGATTTGAAAGGCGCAGGGGTGTGCAAATTTTTTAATTTGTTTCGAACCGAAGTTTTGAATTTGAATCAGCTAAGGAATTCTTTATTAATTTGATTCGACCCTTTGAATATTTGATGTTCTTTTTTTATAGTCAATAAAATTTCAGCACTGCTCTCAGTCCTTGCTTTTCAGGCTGTGGGCCAAATCTGCTTGATGCAAGACCGATTGGCTTGCACCTACTACGTTTGTAAAAGCTGTGATGATTGAAGCGGTGTATTAATTTAGCAGTCAGTTACACTTTCTTACCACCCGCCACGGTGGCTCAGTGGCTAAGGCGTTGCGCTGCTGAGCACGAGGTTGCGGGTTCGATTCCCGGCCGCGGCGGCCGCTTTTCTGATGGAGGCGAAAAGCAAAAACGCCCGTGTGTACGAGATTTCGGCGCACGATAAAGATCCCCAGGTGGTCAAAATTAATCCGGAGCCCTCCACTACGGCGCGCCTCATCGCCTGCGTTGCGTCAACGCGTTAAACCCCACAATCACACTTTCTTACCAGTTGCTTACCAATCAGCCTTCCAGTTGCAGTGGCCAACTGGACCTTACAGTAGACATTTACGTATGAGCAGTGGCGTTTTGACCCGTGCTGCTGAGAAAAAGACAGCCCCTGCGCAGTGTGCATTACCTTAATGCTTCGGCATCAATCACCACTTGTGGTCCGAGAGTTGTGTGACCTCTGCGGTGGGAAGGTCATGCACGCATGACCTTTTTACTGTCACAACAGCACCTAGGGATATCAGCTAACAAGGCAGCTTCTCAGGAACTGTATAAAAGTGTGGGAGCAGATGCGGTAACTTGTCTTTGTTCTGCAGGACAATAATTACCTTCCCTGAACGTGTTTCTTTCTTTCTTCTTTTTGTGTGTTTGCACGTGTGTGTGAGTGTGTGTGTGTGTGTGTGTGTGTGTGTGTGTGTGTGTGTGTGTGTGTGTGTGTGTGTGTGTGTGTGTGTGTGAGTGTGAGTGAGTGAGTAAGTGAGTACGAGAGAGAGAGAGAGAGAGAGCAGTCTTCGAGAAGGGGAGTAAAAGATGTAGGGCCTGAAGATACAAAAGTGTTCTTATTGTGTCCTTTATTTAGGTAGTGATTGTTGCTTTATGGTGCTGTGTCAAGCCGCAACAAACTGAGGTTTCCAAGTTGCTGAGTATGCTACCCTTAGGGGGCAGGCATGCCCATAGGGGACCTGTATAGGTGGTATTCACTGAAAAGTTCTGCAGACAATTTCTTCACTTGGCAACACTGAAAACTTTCATGACCATGGCCAGTGTGCCTGCGCATGCGCCTTGCGCCCGCATCTCGCATAAAAAAAACACCAACGTGTATCGTCTGCGGCGTTTCAGCCTGATTCTCGGCGGTGGCGTCTGCAGATATGTTATTAATTGCACTCACATTATGCGGTAGCACTCTACTTGCCCTCGAGCACTTTGCATCCGTCATCTCGGCCGTGGCACAACAAATATGAATAATAGCACCAACATTTTGAAGTGATGCTAGGATAAAATAGGGAAAAGTAAAGATCAGAAAGGCAAGGCGAGGAAAGAGTAGAGAAGAGTGGTTCCACTGGGGTTGATCCCGTCGCACACAACCCACCTCGAACACTGCTGGCTGGCATCATGCTGCGTCCGGGACATGAGAAGCCTCAAAGGGAACGTTGGTGTGGAGGCAAGCGAGCTTGCTGTGATGAGGAGCGAATCTGCGGTGGTTCCAACCACTTCGGAGTCCGCTGGAATGGAGTGTGGCCAACAGACGGGTTCTGGGGAGCGGGAGTTGCCACTCGACGGCCCACCCCAGCTGCGCAAAAACCGGGCGACATCCAAATCCAGGGCGGCAACTTGCATAGACAACGGGCCACTGAAACGAAGTCCCTCTGCAAGGGCTGAAAACATCGCTACGGGATACCCGCTGGCTCCGTAATCGAATACGCGTGGCGGAACCACGTGAGAGCTGAGGGCACATTCCGCCACAGAGAGGAACACTTGTGGTGCGTCGTTTAGAGTGAAAGGAATGCACCCATGTTTCTCCACAAGGTAATGCTTTTGATGTCGGTGGGACGGCCTGGTGTGTGTGCTGCCGGGATAGTGGCTGCGCATCCCCGTCGCTAAGGCGACACACATGGTTGCCGGCATGTGCACCATGCAAGTGAATACAACCTACACAGGAACTGGAACTATTAAGAATAAAAAAACACAATTTTTACACAGATGTGTGCAAATTCTTCACATGCAAATAAATTAAAAACCATCCACTTTTTGCTAAGCTCAGAATAAAAGCCCTAAATATGAAGGCATATTTTTTGGGTTTACATGTTTTTTCTTTTTTCAAGAATATTTTTTTAAACTTGAAGTAAAAGTTCTACTATTCAATACTCAACTTTTCTTTTTGCTGCGGTTAGTAGCCATTAGACTGGAATTTAGTTTAAGCTGAACTTTCACTGGTATTTGCACACGCCTCGTGGCAGCCACCTCATCTGTCTGGCAAGCTCTGTTTGTTTGCTTGCCTAACAGTAGTGATTCCCCAGACCCTGACGTTGTCCGTCTTGTTTGGGAACGCAGGGGGTGCCAGTTGCGCTGAGTGGCCGGGACATGATTGGCATTGCCAAGACTGGCTCAGGCAAGACGGCCGCATTCATCTGGCCCCTCTTGATCCACATCATGGACCAGGTAGGTTCCACGTGTCTTCTGGGACTCCAATCCTTTCTTCTACTCTTTTTTCCTCTTTCTGTCACTTTTTTTTTGTTTGTTTGTTTGTTCTGCAAAATTATGGTAAAGTACCACCTGCACGTCTTTTTTGACCGGGTTGTGTAAAAAGTTACTTCGATTTGTAAAATGATTTGTCGGCTTTTCCCTCTTATTTAACCTCCTCTTTATAATTATATGACCAGGATGTGACCCTCAGCGATTAATGAAGCTTGAGATAACCATATAATTACACTGTAACAATTGCTCTGTGCATGCACATAGTAGTCCTCTTGTAGTCAATGCATTGTGCTGAGTAATGTTATCGTGGAAGCAGAAATCGAGAGACTTACTGGCATGTGTGTCAATGGTGGTGGCCTTTGCGCTGTGTTTCTGTGTTACAGAAGGAGCTTGTGCCTGGTGACGGTCCCATCGGCCTGATTCTGGCTCCAACGAGAGAGTTAGCTCAGCAGGTGGGTGTGAATGCCCTGCAATGTTGATAGACTGCACCCGATGACAACCCTGGCAGCATGTTAACAGCTGTGACCACCTGTGCCCCACACCTTGCAGATCTACCTGGAGGCCAAACGGTTTGGCAAGGTGTACAATGTGGCTGCGGCCTGCTGCTTCGGCGGCGGCAGCAAGTGGGAGCAGTCGAAGGCGCTCCAGGAAGGAGTGGAGATTGTCGTCGCCACACCCGTATGAGCATTTCCTGTTGAGATTTTTGTCCATCTGTGTGTGTGCGTGCCCCTTCACAAATTGCCCAGGGCTCTACTAGTGGAGTCTAAGCAAGCGACAGTTCTCTCCTCCCCCTTCCACATAAGGAATATGCAACCTTTCCCTTTAGTGCATGGCATCGGGGCAACTGCCTATTTGTCCTCTCTGCTTTGCTTGTGGCTTTTCATCGTGTTTTGTTTGATTCCTGGGGTCTGAAAATGGTTGTTTATACAGCTAGCACTGGTGCTGGCCGAGATGGCTGCAGCTTTGCTGTTTCTTTTGGAAAGGAAAACAAGTTTAATGAAAGCTTTACCGACTTTTTTTCTTTTTTGCTAGTGGTGTTTTTAGTAAGGTGTATGTGAAAGGTACTACTCTAAATGTGTCAGAGATGTGTGCAATGCTTTGACGAAGCTTTGTCATACCTGTCACCTCTGCCATAGTAGAGCAGCTGCTGCCTTGTTCTCGGAGACTCAGTATTCTCTGATGACTAGATAGCATTACGTGTGCTTGGAGCAGAAGCACACTGGCAGCATCTGGTGACTGGAAAGAGCTGCCTCCGTGTCGCAGTGCAAAGTTGGAGATTTCGTATTCCAGGCCCCCGAATGCTGCCGCTGTGTCTGTCTTCGTATGCCTCGGTTGGCACATACTTCCTTGAAGGGGCCATGAAGACAAAATCAAAGATGGGTTCATTAAGGGGGACTCAGCTGATCACATTCCTATGGGACTTGCTAATTCATGATCCACTAGCATAAAAAGCATCATGTACCGATACGAATGGTTTTACAAATTTGTAGAAATGTTCCCAATGGCCTAGTTTGGTTCTTTTAGAAATGTATCACTTCTTTACTGAGATAAAAAAAAATAAACAGGAAACATATTTTGGTTTATCCAGTTTTCACGAGATGGCGCTAGCGGTCTAGCAAGCACGAGTTTTATTTCTGTATTTCAGTACAGAAGTGGCATTCCTCTAAAATAAGCAAGCGAGGTCATTGCGAACACTGATATGTATTTGTGAAGCTTTTCATATTGGTGTACAATGGCTTTGAAGTCCGTGGGTCCATGAAGTAGTACGTTCCATAGGAATGTTAACAGGTGAGGCCCTTCTAAATGAGCTGGGCTGTCCCAATAACAGTGAGACTGATTTTATCGCATACTACAAATAAGTAATCAAGATAAAAAAAAAACATTTGAAGCAGTGGCAACTTCCTAGCCACATTCCGGCAACTTCTATATGACGCCACAGAATCTTGTAAGTTCTATTAGTGGCTATCAACCTAAGCCGCCGCCAAAAAACATGACTGGGAAAATTTTAGTGGTGCCTCCAGTTCTGTCTGATCGCACCACTCGAATGCTACTGTGCGGTTAACACACTGATAACGATATTTTTAGGGCTGGCTGGTATTACGTCACTCCTGCCCATAACACATCACTGCAGCGTGAAATACGAAAGTTTTTCAATGCAGTAGACTCGCGATAATTCGAACTGTGATAATTCGTACTTTCGGTTAATTCAAACAAAATTAAAATGTTTCGTTGGCCCACTAGTCTTTCAATGTTTTTAAAAGCCGCTTAATTAATACTCCGTCATTCGGTTAGTTCGTACTTTTCGCATGTCCATATTGTCAAATATCTGCTGCTTTCCCGCAACTATTTGAAAATCTGCATGCCTATATAATTACGGCAGACGAAAAAAGGAAAATAAGCACCTCAAGCCTTCAAGGAAGAGGGCGTTGCTAGTAAACAAACATTTAAAACGAAGCACAAGTAAGGTAGACAGTGACATTTCTTAACTTTCTAGCCTTATTTATCGTTTTCACGATGCAAATTAGAAACTAAAACAACGAACAGGCCTCAAAAAACGTCTAAACATCATTGACTGCCTACACTTGTCGAAGCAGTCAAAACCATGCGGGCCACTGTTGCAAAAACAAAAACGAAAAAAAAAATGCACAATCACGCATTCGTGTGTCGCATGCCAGTTACGAAAGTGAAGCACACGGCATTCGGCTTGGGGACCTTACGCCTCTGCTTCCTGTTTATTTTGTGCAGTTAGGGTTTAAAAATGCTTGGAAATAAAATAATGTGATTAAAATGAATGCCTAATCATAATGTGTGCTGTCACCTTGCCCAGAGTCATATATATGAGAACTTCTGATATTTCAAACTTCGGATAATTCGAACAAAATCCTGGGGTTCCTTCGAATTTGAATTATCGCGAGTTGACTGTATTTCTTGTGTTTAATTGGTTAAAAAACGCCTTTTGTGGTGGCATGCAGCTGAGTGAGCTACAACCAAAGGCTACTTCTTTCAAGTTGAATAATGTTGTATGGCCCCTCTAAATGCAGCGCTCGCATGCCTGTGCCGGTAGCAGTTTCATATCTTGAGATGTTCTTACCCTTGTGCTTCGAGAGTGCGTGCACGAAGTGTTGTTGCTCTCTGGGCAATCTTCCGTTCTTGGCTACTTGTGCGAGGTATACTGACCCGAGTGTTCCCTTTTGCACGCAGGGTCGCATGATCGACATGATCAAGATGAAAGCCACCAACCTGGAGCGTGTCACGTTCCTTGTGCTGGATGAAGCGGACCGCATGTTTGACATGGGATTTGGTAAGCTGTGCCGAGCAGCTCTTGTGCTCGGCTCGGAGGTACAGGGACTACAAGTTTGACAGCGTTCTTTTGAGTGTTCTGTAAAACGTAGAGTATTCTGAGGGAGGAGAGAAACAGTTTTGGCCTTTACTGTATTCACCTCATTTCGCTTCCCCATACTTTGTGAACTGTTCTAGTATACCTGAGTAGTACACTGTTGATACAGTAGAATCTCGATGATACGAATCTCGCGGGACCGCGAAAAATATTCGTATCATCCGAAATTCGTATGAACCAACAGACCAAAAAATTGAGCGCTGAAAAACGTTTTCGTTTATTTCTTTTCTTACTTTAGCGTGAAGAAATCCGTGATTTTTTCTGCTTTTTTTAAACCCCCACGTCACAAAGCAGTCCTTTCTGGAGCGCGTAACGCTTCGCCTAGCTTCGCGCTTGTCTCGCCGCAACAGTCAAGCGTGAACCGCATGGTGCGTTTTTGCACGCGATTCTCACGCCTCGGCTTTGCGCGCGCTGTATTTTCACGGCCGCATTGACAATTTCGCGCCCACGGTATCTCCTACCTCGGTCAGAAAAAGACGCTGACGACTCGCGAAACGATCGAGACAGCCCGCTGGCTCCGCCCGAGATGTTTAGGCTTAGCACTCCGGCAGATATTTTACGGGCGCTTTCACTAGCGGCGAGGATGGTGTTTTATAGTACCGTTTTCGCCAACGTTATCAGCTCCTTTACTGCACAAGAAACTTTGTGTCTGCCTTGAGCGGCATTTTAAAGAGCGGCTAGAAGCAGTCGCTCAAGCGGCCGTGCCACTTCGCGGCCGAGCCGCCGCCATGTTGCCGCCGCCGGCCGCGGCGCGCGCAGCGTGCGAGAGGTTTCGCGGCGCGCATGGGGCGTGCGGGGCGCGTTTTCGCGAGCAGAAAACAACCCGGCCGTTTCTGGAGACAGAAGAGTGACAAATGTGGAGTGAGAGCCGTCACTTGCTTGTTCGGCACTCGGGCGCCTCGCCGGCTCGTTCGTATCATCCGCCGGGCCGCGCAGGTCCGTTCGTAACAGCCGAAATTTTTCCCATTGCAAACAATGCAATTTTGCCGGGACTTTTCAGAAATTCGTATCATCCCGAAATTCGTATCACCCAGAATCGTATCATCGAGATTCTACTGTATTTTAAGTGCAGAGCACTTTAAAGGCTCGCCTTGTCATTGCAGCTCACTCGCTGGACCCAAGTAGAGTCATACGGCGTTCTGTCGTACCGTCTGTCGTCGCGGCGTAACCCAGAGGCTTCGAAGGCCAAGCGGTTTATATAGTCATAAGCGTCCGAAACCTGTGAACCGCTGGTGCTTGTCATACATCTCCCTGTTGTTTAGTGCAAAAAAAAACTGTAGGTACATGTGAGGCAAAATATACGTAATTAACTGGCAGCGCCCGCGTTCATTTAGTTAGGAACGTTCGTTGGGTTGGTTTTTACGATAGTAAGCGAACAAAAATGGCAGTGCAACGCCAGGACGTGCGGGAGGAAAAGCAAGCACAAAGAGAACAGAACTCCCGCTGGCAAAGTTTCAGGAAGGTGAAGGCGGGAAATTTGAATTGCATTGGGTGGTAGGAGTGAACGGATAATGGCGCCACAGCCCATTATGGCGAATCACTGCTCTGCACTTCCAACAGCTTTCACATTGAGTGGAACGGCTTTATTTATTTTTTTTATTTTGCCTCAAAGGTGTATGTTAATTTACCAGAACTAAAGCTGGTCAGCTGTTTCTGTATTGGAATCAAGTTTAGCTTTTCAGCAAAATTTATTTTGTTAAGTTAAATTAAGTTAATGTTTCTATGGCAGCTGTGAAGGGAAGTCTTGACCCTGTTATGGCTCAGAAAATATGTTCAGTGATGTGTTTTTGTCAATACTCTCCACACTTCCCTAGAAGACATCAGTAGGGTTCTGCTTCACTCGTTGCAAAAACTTCTTATCAAGTATGCTGCCATTCCATGACATTACAGAAGATTAGGGCTGCAGTTTGTCTTACAAAATAAGAAGATTTATTAACAGCTATTTTTATGAAATAATTAATTAATTGGCTAATATTATTGGCCACTCAGAAGTGAGCAAAACTCTGAAGTGATGAGAACTGCCAAGATGTTTTGTGTTGAGGTTTTCAATGCCGTCAGCACAGCCCTACCTCATAGTCAAGTGACACTACTGAACTTGCTGTTAAAACCTTGTGTATTGTAATCGCAACAGTGTCTCTGTTTTAGAATGACATTTGATGCAATGTGGCAGGTGCTGGTTACATGTTAGGCCACCTGTGACAGTGCACTCTGGTTGTATTCTTTTCCTGTCTTGTAACAACTGTTGCCTTTGTGACCCCCTTGCAGAACCTCAGGTGCGGTCCATCTGCGATCATGTTCGGCCAGACAGGCAGAGTAAGTGCCATGCTTTGTTTTTCTGTCATAAACCTTGGGATTGTGCATATTAAGAATGAATGCTATAATTGACAGTGGAGCAATGCGTTTGCCTCACTGTTGTTTTGTGGGGTTATACCGGTAAAATTTATAGACGTAGTTACAAACGTACTGCAATGTAGCCAGCATGAAACAAACTTGGCTGTCTCAAAATCTGTTTATTATGGACATGTTTTATTTATCTGTTGTTTGGATACATCTGATGAGGCTTGAGTGCACTTCGGACTCAAAAATTAGCTCTAGTTGAAACTTGTTAGACGTAACAAATGAGCGATATGTGCTGTTGGACTAGTTGGTTCTGGTCTGAGACAGCATTTTCTCACAACAGTAAATGACAGGAGAGGGGGCATGACCAGACGGAGCACTAATTGCAACCGATTTGTTCGGACACCTTGGCCAGAAAAAGGGGACGCGAGTTTCTCTTTCTGCGCGCATGGGCTGGCTGTGGTCCTACTACAGACAAGAAATAGACCGACTCCGTGTTGCACTTTGTCCCGTCGTAATCTTTCAACACCAGCATGGCTTTGTAAGGTGAACCTTGTGCCATCCCCTTTGTGTTCATCAAATGTTGGCGATGGAAATTTCACTTTGGGGAACACGTTGAACACTGTCAGCTCTCGAAAACTGACAGTTCAGAAATGTTTAATGCGTCTCAGTGAATTCTCACTAAAGGATGAAAGGATGCAGGTAAGAGTCACAGTGTGTTGAAGCACGGTGGATTTACTTAGCTTTTACGACCGTTTTTGTTTTGCGCGTTCATAAAAAAAAATGTCTGCCATGGCTAGGATCGAACCTATATCCACAGGATCAGCAGCATAACGCCTTAGCCAGTGACTCACCAACCACAGAGGTTGTGTTAAACAAAATAGACCCTAAAAATGCCAGTTTCTTCAAGTTTGAGTGTAAACAAACCGGCAGTTTGCTCTGAAAAATTTTTTACAGGCACTCGTTGTTACATTACTGTGACTGTTTGCACACATGCACACAGAGTGTGTATATGTGTGGACATTTTTTGTGTATGACTGTACCATTGTTACGAATTCCTTAAAGAGGCCATGCAGAGAAAACACAAGTTGGGTTCATTCGAAAGATTGCCTCGTTAGAATCATACTGACACCACTTTTAACGTAAACTTCCCAAATAAGATACATAATTAGGAAAAAAGGGTATGGCAATGCAACCCACTAGCTCATTTCCCACAACAGAACTTATGATGTCATACGTACCAGCTTTGCGATTGGCTGGGGCCAGCAAAAGCAAATGAAAACACGAGGACGCGGGTGCGATTCCCGGCCGTGGCAGCCGCTTTTTTGATGGAGGCGAAAAGCAAAAATGCCTGTGTGTGCGAGATTTTGGCGCACGTTAAAGATCCTCAGGTGGTCAAAATTAATCCGGGGCCCTCCACTACGGCGCGCCTCATCGCCTGCATTGCGTCAGCGTGTTAAACCGCACAATCAATTAATCAAAGCAAATGATAATTAGGCAGGGCTTATAAGCTTGCCGAATGAGCTATTTTGCTTTTTGATTTAGGGCACGTTCTTGTTATAGCAGTAAGGATGGTGGGGTAAGCAGGTGAATTTGCGAAAGTACACGTAAACATAGAAGTACCGATGCATACTGCTGTTGGTACTGTGCGCACTATGCTTGGCTTAGTTGCACAGCACTGTGGCGCTTTAGGGTTCTCTCAGACGACACCGGCCGGTTAGTGTAAGCGACGGTGTCTTACATGACCATATTTGTCAAGCAAACACCATGTTTCATGAAGCGATGATTTTCTACCTTAACAAAAACAAGCCAGGTACAAGTACGGTGAAAAACAAAGCAAAGGCAGGAAACGGCTCGCCACGGTATGGTGGCACCATCTAGGTTGACTAATGGTAAGCAAGGCTCCCGCCGGCACCCTAGGCTTAGTTTGAAGACCTGCTCTTGTGATGTAATTGCAGACATCATTAAAACTTACGATTTGGCAGGAGAATAAAATATTTAACTTAAATTGATTAATTTATCAAGGAATAAATCATTGTTTGCTTCCGGACGGGCACTGGGGGCACTTCAAAACACGAAATCGTTCGAATGAAACAAACTTGTATTTTTTCTGCGTGGCCCCTTTAAAAAGAAAGCGGAAGCTGGCCCTTAGTTCTTTTTTCTGTCCTCACCGTACCCCAGCGCTGATGTTCAGCGCCACGTTCAAGCGCAAGGTGGAGCGTCTGGCGCGCGACGTGCTCACGGACCCCATCAAGGTGGTGCAGGGAGACCAAGGGGAGGCGAACGAGGACGTGACGCAGAACGTGCTCGTCATCCCCAGCAACCCGCCCGGCTACAAGTGGAACTGGCTCACCGCCCACCTGGTCGAGTTCACCTCGGGTGGGCTGGCTCTTCTCCTCGCTCTTCTGTCTGCCGACTGCTCTGCTGGTCGAGATAGCAGTGACGTTTTTGTGGGTTTGTTCTAGGGACAGCTGCTGCAACATGTCCGCTTACTAATGTCAAAACCCTTGTGGAAGCGATAAAAGTACCTAATTATCAAAAGCATTAAGCATACTTAGAAGCATTAAATTTCTTTGGGGCCCTTAGAACATCGGGGATCTTCAATTCTCCGTAAAGTTCCGAAAGAATGCCCACCCAAAGTACAGGGATATCAAGGGAGAAATACGGGATGGGCAATCTTTCGGGTCAGGTGCGAAAAACTAAAAAAAAGTGGCCGCACCGCCAATCAAAACCGTTGCGATATCAAGAGAAAATACCACATGGGTCAACTTTCGGCTGAAGTGTGGAAAGGACAAATAAGTGACCGCAAAAACACATGAATAGATGATTCGCGTTTATATTGTGCACTGATCTGTGCTAAAACCATCAATTTTAGGGGGTGGGCTATCTTTGGGATCTTTTAGTAAATTGAATATTTTGCCCCTAAAGGGGGATGGGCGATATTTCGGGGGTGGGCGTTTGCTCACAACTTTACAGGAGTCACAAACTCGCCACGGGTAGCCAGAGGATTCACCACGACCTAGAAATATACTGTATTTACACGATTGTAGGTCGACCCTTTCTTTTTTTTTCAAATTTGACAATCCAATGTTGGGGGGTCGACTTAGAATCAAAATTGAACCGTGTATTGCTAGTAACGGCAAGAGAAACGAGAAATTGGGGGCGCTACGAGGTGGGGACAGCTTTGTACCCTCGTTCCCATGGTTATGGTCTAAAGTGTAAACCGCATGGGGCATTTTCTGCTCGCGGAAATGTGCCACGCTGACGCTGCCACGAATACCACCCGCATGCTGCGCGCTACGCGATCGGCGGCAGCAACATGGCAGCGTCACCAGCCGCGAAGAGGTGCGCGTAGCTCCAGCGACCGCTTCTATCTGCTCTTTAAGGTATCACTGAAGGCACAAACGAAGGTGTTTGTGCGGGAAAGGAGCTGATAATGTGGTCAAAAACGACAATATAAAGCATCGTCCGCGCCGCTAGGGAAAGCGCCAATCAAATATCTTCCACCGTGGTAAGCCTAAACATCTCCGGCGGCGCCAGCCAGCTGTCCCGAGCGCTTTCAAACTGCCGCCATGAAGGGCATGCCTCCCCATTGGGGCAAGTCGTCAGGCTCCTCCCACTGCTGCGCTCGTTACGCGTCATACCAACATAGATTCCGCGCGCGCGCAGAATCGGCGACACGAGCGTGAAAAAGTCACCAGCACAACACCGGCGTGCACGAATCGCATGCAAAAATGCATCAAGAAGTGCTTTATTCGTCTCTAATAAACAAAATAATTATTAGCGAATCTCTTTATTCAATGCGCGGCGCTAACGTAGCCCAAATCATATCACATTGTTCAGTACACTTCCGAACGCGGTGGTGGGAGGTTAGTCACTCAAAAGTAAATTGCGTGCGGCCGCTTCCATCAGCCGCCATGTTGTTTGTTTTGGTATCGCGTGGCAGTGGCCGCTGCCGGTTGCTTCGATGGTTGTCATCTCGCAGCGAATGTGTTCTTCCCGCTCAACCCACAGCGCATGGTTTTTCCGGGTGCTTATACAAAAGCTTTTCTTTTTTAACATCTACCGCGCGTACCGCAAGTGCACGGCTCTTGTGGGAGCATCGATCATTGATGGTAGAGCCGCCATCTGGGTTGACGGAAGAGCTTCTCTTTGTTATACGATTTTCTAGGCAACGCACGCTTCTTCTTCTTCTTCTTCTTTTTTTTTTTTTTGAGAGAGAGAGAGAGAGAGAGAGAGAGAGAGAGAGAGAGAGAGAGAGAGAGAGAGAGAGAGAGAGAGAGAGAGAGAGAGAGAGAGAGAGAGAGAGAGAGAGAGAGAGAGAGAGAGATGCAACTCTTGGGGGTTGACCTACATTTGAGTCGACTTACAGTCGTGCAAATACGGTATGCAAAACGAAAACCGGATCGCTTCTCAGGGAGTCCGTGGGGAGTTCGAGACTGATAAATATCGCAGAGCCCCATGGTTCGGGGATGGCATGCTAACAGTGTCTTGCATTTCCTTTCCGTTCCTTGCGGCCGCAGTGGGCAGTGTGCTGATCTTTGTTACAAAGAAGGCCAATGCCGAAGAGTTGGCGAACAATCTCCAGACGCAGGACCACTCTGGTAAGTGTTGGGGGCTTTGATTATACCGGTACAACATAGGCTCCTTCGTTTTCTGGTCTTATCATTTTCTAAATTCATGAGGTGAAAACGGCAACCTTTTGAAAGTTGCAAATTAGAAAGAGAAATAGGATTTTTGCCAGCGCCATTGACAGCTGAAATTTCTCAAGCACATACTTAGGGCTACATAAGAAAGTTAGAATTTTTACGATCAGGAATGTGTACAAAATTTCTGAATAAACCTGAACAAATAATAGGCCTTATGCAAAATTGCCGCCCTCTGTCGGAGCCGAAGCAAACGTGCCATTTTAAAGGGAAGGGCCGGTCATTGATACGCGCGATTCACATGCATTTTTTCGTGTTGAGCTGTTTTGCTGTCCTCCTTGTGCTGTTTCATCGCACGGGGTAACTCTCAAATGGTTTGTGGAACTTGTACGTGTTGCCCCGGTTCCCGTACAGCTTTGCGGAGACCTGTTATGCATCCAAAACACAACCTCAGTGGTACCAAGAACGGAGTCACAAGTTTGCCACCGAATTGAAGCAATCATCTTCAGTGAAGTGCTGTAAACAAATTTGGGCTGTCCTGTTATTAAATGGGGGGATTCTTTTCACGGCAATCAGCCGTGCCTTACATGCTTGTTCACCAGAGGGAGTGCAGTGGGGCGACACCTTCGAAAATAAGTTGACGGAATGATTGCCGTGAAAAGAATCCCCCCATTTAACAACAGGACAGCCCAGATTTGTTTACAGCACTTCACTGAAGATGATTGCTTCAATTCGGTGGCAAACTTGTGACTCCGTTCTTGGTACCGCTGAGGTTGTGTTTTGGATGCATAAACTACTTGGATGCATAAACTGTTTTGGATGCATAAACTTTGGATGCATAAAAAAACTAGTCTATTTAACCTGCTTTCCTAACTTAAAATTTGCGCTAGCTTGTAATTTCAAATACGATGTGATCGGTTCATCCATTGAAGCTTGTGCAGATGAATCTTTCATAAAATGAAAGGGAGTATGATGGTTGTCACCACACAGAACAACGTCGTCAAAAAAACAATCATCCCGTTCCCCCTCCTCCTTTTTGCACTACCCCCTCAAGCCTGCACTGAGAACATTAGTCAAAGATAATTTATTGCGCTCATTACCGAATTAGAGCATCCACATTTACCTACATATGAATGTGCCCAAACTGCGCTTTTTTTCCACATTCTCATTTTATCTGTAGGGCATCTTTGCTCGGTGTTTTTTTTTTTTTCTTTTTCATCGGTGCGTTTTCTATGCTGTTGTCGTCTAATAGCGCCAGATGATAGTTATTTATGACAAGAACAATCACAAATCAATCGTTGGTGCAGCTTCAGCACAGAGTTTATTCAAGCACCCGCTCGAGCTCATTACACGTGCCATTTCGTACGAACAGAGTGGGCTTACATCGCATGCAAAACCTATTGCAAACAGTTGTCTTTGTCGTGGGCACATAAAAACTGATTCTGGCAAACTACATAAAAAACTTTAGGCCACCAATTGTAACAGCCAAGTTAGCCTTGAGCTCACAAAGCATGTATGTCAACACTGCAGTTCAATGTATCAGTACGAGACACACATACATAGCCATTCCATTTAGTATTTGCTTTATAGTGGTTTATAGCTTCAATCTCGTTTGCGCCAATCGCCGCAGTAGTAGCACCGCTGCATTAGCACAAAGTAACTGGCAGATTGAGACAAGCAGGCAGTTATTCGGTAACACCTCTCACATCGCATTAAACATTTCTTCTGGTCTTTGTTACATCAATGAAGGTTAAGCAAGTACGATTCGCAGCGCACGCGACACCCATACAAGAGAAGGTAGCAACATTTACGGTTCTGGCACCTGCGATGATACAATAAACAATACTTTGACTTAGTTCTTTCCTCTCTCCCTTTGAGCATCCTTGTTCCCACTTTGTGTGCAGCATGGCACACAACAGTATGTGGGCATCCTGGACAACAGCACACGCCAGGTCACCCAACACACTCCGCAGTTAGCTGCTCGGCTTTCCAGTTCAGCCCTTGAACGTGGGGGCCGTGCTCGAGGTGGCCGCATGAGGGCAGCAGATTTCGCATAAGGCCTCTTGTGTAAGCTGGCATGGAAGGTTTTAAAAGTTGAACGGGCCTGGCATTGGGTTCCCCAAGGTTCAATTGTAGGAGTAGTCGTGTTAGACACCTTTTACCAACTTCAAATTTAATTTTAATAAATTACACTGAAACACAAATAAATATTCGTAAGGCTTGTTATGGTTAACTTAATCTATTTAATTGCTATCAGGTCAACAGCATTTCAAGTCTCGCTGTCTTTGTAATGAAGCCAGGCACCGCTGACTACCTCCCAAGTGGTTTTACAACTATTTCCACGCAATAGCGCCATCCTAGCATAAATTTAGCATGAAGGTCATGCTGTATGGTCTCTTTTTTTTTTACAGTACTGGCATTTACCTGGTTATTTTTTTGTTAATAAAAGTTAGCGTTCAACTTGTTTAGACTTACTTTGATCTCTGCATGGACTGATCTAGTCCTCTAGCAGCACAGACTATATGTTACACAGATGGGCGCAGGCGCAAAGTGTCATGATAGTGAAATAAAAAGGTATGCCACTTGTCACTGTTTTAGTTCAAATCTTGTTTTTAAATGGCATTTTTTGTTATTTAAAAACAAAAGCAGGTTACATTGGGGTTTAGTGTCATGGTTGCCAACATTCATCTTGGCTGTCAGGCAGCCTGCATGACGTCGATGAAGGTTAAATGTATGTTAATGGATGTTTGTGCCATTGCCAGCAAATGCACTTCAGTGTAATGTGCTCTAAGTAATACCTTCAAAATCATCCATTAGCAGCAGTGATACCTTTTGAAAGGAAAAAAGTTTACCTTAGTTAATGTTCATGGAGGAACTAATGACAACATGAATTTAGGTTTCCAGCATGTTGCTCGAACTGGGCAAGAGTATACTATAAGTGGCATGCTTGAAAAGCACTCAGACAAAAGCACACATTGTGTTTCTGACCAGCTGGGGCTCAAACTTTCCAACCTACTGCTTACTGACATTCTGGTAAATCAAGCAGTGTATCTTAAAGGTGTGAGAGAGGAGAGAGGGAGCACGACTTAGAAGTAAAGAAGATGGCAAGACGTTGGTGCATGTCTCATGTTTGCTCTAAGCTGTGTGCATTTATGTTTTCGTGAATTCTTGTATGATCGATTGTCACAAACTTACTCAACATTGGGTATCCATGCAATATACCATTGGCTGTACATAGCAGACCTATTCAGAAATAACAATCAAGTCCAAGGCAAGCTTGCTGACACGTTGTTGTGATTCTGTTCCTCTTATGCTGTGATTTCTGCCAGCTCAGTTTAGAGCATTTAATGCTTTTGTGCATCCATGCACACATTTGAGGCACTGGCGTTGTGTTTGTATCGCTAGTGAACACGTTTTGGCCCCTTATCCCACAGTGGGCCTCTTGCATGGAGACATGGAACAAAATGACCGAACCAAGGTGATTGCGTCCTTCAAGAAGAAAGAGTTTCCTATTCTCGTGGCCACGGATGTTGCTGGTAAGTCGTGTTTCTGAGTTAAATGATGTTACGCTGCTTTTCTCTCCAACTTCGTTGCAAGTTGCGGTTATGGGCCTAAAGCTTGCTCCATAAAATCTTCATTCTATCAATGCACTGTTGTGCCAAAGGGAAAGCAAAGTGGGTACTGTAAGAATATGAACTTACTTTTGCATAGGAACTCAGCTCTTCACTTTCCTCTTTCTGTGGTGGTGTCAGTCGAGTATTCCAACTTCCCCGTGGCTTTTTAGGATGGCAAGTTTTGAGGGGGGAGGGTGCAAGAGTAAAAACGCAGTCTCGAATTAAGTGTAGTTTACTTAGGCCACATCAATTAGTTGGCTGCGAGTATAGCTAAATAGATTTCACTAATGCTCATGGGCAACTGCTGACATCAGAAAGTATTTTGGGTATGAAAATGGTCTGCCTTTATTCAGACAGATGAATTAGATAATGTGGCTAGTTTAGCAAGGGCTCTGGCATGTGCTGAGGCATGGAGTATATGATCTTAGCGACCCAATGCAGTACAGAAAAAATACCTTGTGGTTGCATTTTTGTGTGTGCGAAAGTAAGGGGAGCAATTTGACTGCGAGGATAGTTCCTTCATGTACGGTGTATGTCACAGAGGGCAAAGGAGCTGCATAAAATTTAGTCGGCCTAAGCGGGACGTTGGGTGTTCATATGAATGGGTAGCATTGTCATAAGACCGGACATCACTTAGTTACATTTTTTGTTTTGTTGTCGCATGAATTGACCACAGTACAGTCAGCCTACTATGTCTCAACAATGAATTTTCATTTATTTTTTATTTTCTCCTGAACAGCGCGTGGTCTGGACATCCCTCACGTGAAGACGGTAGTGAATTACGACATCGCTCGGGACATTGACACTCACACCCACCGAGTTGGCAGGACTGGCCGAGCAGGTAAAAAGCAACCACTTTTCTTTTTGTTGTTGTTATTGCAATGAAATATGACGTATGCCTGTCTCCAAGCAAGGTTCATCTATCCATATATCGTTGGCGCTCTTGCCATCATTGGGACCCCCCCTCCCCCTTTCACCCTTCAGAATTGTGAGTGGGATCATGATGCTGTTCTTCAACAGAGGCAGTGGTGGGTCATGATGGCAAGTGAAATGAGAAAATAGATTGCAGTATCGCCCTTCATGGGAAACAGAGGCTGGAAAATAAAGAGGACTGACACGCCTCTGCCCCCATGATTTGTTGTTCAGTTTCCGGCACTTGCTGTTACAAGCCAGGTCTTGTGCAAGTAGCATTTCATGTTCAAGAGATTACGAGAAGAGAAACATTTGAGGGGCTGGAGGAAGACAGAAAGAGAGGAGAGAGAGGGGAAGGAGACGCATCTTTCCACCATCCCTCTCCCTACCCACCTCAGGGGAGAAGGGTGTCGCGTACACGCTGATCACGGACAAGGAGAAGGAGTTTGCGGGCCACCTGGTGCGCAACCTGGAGGGCGCCAGCCAACATGTGCCCCAGAGCCTCATGGACCTCGCCATGCAGGTCAGTCGGTGCTGGGCAGCTCCAGTGCAGAGCACTTTAGGGGTCGTCGTAGCTCGCTTGCTGGACCCAAAGTAGAGCCACACGGCGTTCCGTTGTAGTGGCTGTTGTCACGCCGCAACCCAGACGCTCCGAAAGCGAAGCGGTTTATATACCGTATTTACTCGCGTAATCCTCGCACTCGCGTAATCCTCGCACCCCTAATGTGAGCCACCAAAACTCGGATTTTTTGGTTCCTCGCATAATCCTCGCACCCCCAACTTTGCAGCGGCGAAAGTTGGAGCACTGTGTATCCAAGGCCATCCAGGCGCCCTAACAACCTGCATGGCTACTCCCTAACAGGCGCCCTAACACGCTACTCACACTGTCCTTGAGCCGGTTTCACGTGTGCACAACTAGACGGCGTTCGCGCAGCCCGCTGTCATGTCGTCGTGTCGCCGTCGTGGTCCCGTCGTTGAGCAGCAGCAGTCAGTGAGTCACTCGCGTCAGTGGTGGATAGGTCGCTGCCATTTTGAGAACTTTTTGATCTCTTTGTTTTGTGCTTGGTGCCGCTTCGCCATGGCGGAGAACGCCGCGATCGAACACGGCAACCGCGCCGCAGGCAGGCACTTCGGCGTCACCGACTTCAACGTGCGTTACTGGAGTAGGGCACGCACATGACGACGACGAGATAGGCCACACGCCAGAAAGCAAAGGCGGCAATTTCATGATCGCTGATCGACAGGAGACTGTTTATGTTGTAAATAATAAAATAAAAAGAAATAGCTGCTGTTGGCAACACTGAGCTTACATATACAAAAAATGACCGCTACATTTAGCGGGACTGGCAGAAAGCAAATTGGCAACACTGTGCCCCGGATTTTTTTTCCCCGCATAATTCTCGCACCCCTATCTTCGCATTGACTTTTCCGAAAAAAAAGTGCGAGGATTATGCGAGTAAATACGGGTCATGAGTGTTCGAAACTCGTGAGCCACTGGCACTTGTCATACATCTCCCTGTTGTTTAGTGCAAAGAAAACTGTAAGTACATTTGAGGCAAAATATACGTAATTAGTCGGCAGCGCCTGCGTTCATTTAGTTAGGAACGCTCGTTGGGTTGGTTTTTATGATAGTAAGGGAAAAAAAAGTGGCAGTGCAACGCCGGCACGTGTGGGAGGAAAAGCAAGCACAAAAAAAAACAGAACTCTTGCTGGTTCAGTTTCAGGCAGTGGGTGCATGAGCTCTGCGAAGGCGGGAAATTTGACTTTCATTGGGTGGTAGCAGTGAACGGATAACAGTGCTACAGCCCATTATGGTGAATCACTGCTCTGCACTTCTGACAGCATTCGCATTGAGTGGAATGGCTTTAATTTCTTTCCTCTGCTACTCAGCTGGTCTGACGGTACTATAAAGAATTCGCATTTGTTTGCTTGGAAAGCTTGTAAAAGTTGCACTTTTATAATCAGCGCAGGCTACGTGCAATGGTGCACCTCTGACATGTAAAGGTTCCCAAACACTGCCAAGTTAGTAAGCCTAGCCTACGAGTTATGGGGCACTTAACTATTACAGCAGGAACATCTGTCCGTCTGTTAGTGTTTACAATGTGCTTAGTCGTTACGGGCCAATCAACCACCGGTGTTGAAGCACCCACGCTAGTGTTAACGTGCTTGCGTGCTGTAGGGGGTTTTGCACAGTCCCGAAAGTGCAGCCATGACAGCCAGCAATGACCCGTTTGATGAAACACATTCTTACAGAGCCAGTGGTTCAAAAAGTCCCGCTTCAAGCAAGGCAAGGGCAAGAAACTCAACATGGGAGGCCATGGACTGGGCTTTAGAACCAGGGAGCGCCCAGGCCTGGGCTGCCCCGAAGACGTGAGTGCCTTCCGAGTCTCATCCTGGCTACATTGCATTCTCTGCTCTGTGGCATTTTATGACTGGCAGAGGAAAAAGAAAGCAGTCAAGTGTACATTTTCCAATTACAGAAGTTATTCTTCATAAGAAGGTCATTGCGACAGCTGTTTGACGTGTTACGGCATGTACAATTGTGCACGCAACTTTTAAAAGCATTTTTGTGAGTTACAATCGTAGTCATCCACACTTGAGCCTCTCAGCCAGCATTCGCATTTCCCGCTCTACGGAATGGTGCTGCCATCTCGCGAATGCCGCTCCTTTACCATCCACCAATGCCTTATTAAAACAAGGGAGCAAGATGAACGCCTTGGCGTTCTACGGCGCGTCAAGTAGGTGTTCTTTAATTAATGTTACCGTTTCTGTCTAGTTCAAATGTTTATTAAAGCAAAACTGAAGCTGTTACCTTAATATATAAGGCCTACAGATCACAATAATGTGTATACGTTTTCTATTGTAGCAATGGTTAGGAAACGGTGGTCGTATTTATGATAGCGTGTTTACGATTAGGACACAACCTAATTTATTAACTACTTATGAGATCGAGTTGTTTATGGTTTTTAAGTGAAAGTTTGGTTATCAAATGCATATACAGGCAGCTACAAGCTTTTCCGACGGTTACATCCTAAGGCATGTCGCAAAGGGTTAAGAAATCATGGCGACAAAGTGCAACCCTGTTTCATTTAAAAGAACCAGCCTCTTGTAACTGGCACAGCCCAGAAAGGGATTTTTTCAACCGAAAAAAGATAAATGCTGAGAAACATTCAAATCCTGCACCACACAACATTCAACACTGATGTAATTGGGGAAATGCCAAAAAGGGAGTAAGTACTGCGCTAACTCTATGTTAGCAGACATTCAAGTGCGATCAAACGGTAGTAGAGGCACCAGTACTCTCGCGCAGTAATGTTTCTTGGTGGCGGTTTTGGTTGGTGGTGCCAGTCGCACAAAGAAGTCCCTGTGACATCAGTAGAGCTTGGCAAGAAAGCGGGTGGCATGCTTCCACCGCTACATCTATATGCCTTGTTATCCAGATTAATTTTTGAAGGTTGCGTTGAAATTGGCATTATTTTTACTCTGACAAAGCTTTCCTTTGAATGAACCGAACTTGCATTTGGCATTCGTGATCTTTTTAAGGGGGGGTGCCCTCAAAGGGGCCATGCAGACAAAATAAAAGTTTGTTTTATTCGAAGGACTTCGTGCTTTATACTGCCCCCAGCGCTTGTCCGGCAGCAAAGAATGCCGTATTCACTGAGAAATTAATCAATTTAAGTTAAAATTTCCTATCCCCCGCCAAATCGTGTGTTTTCGTGTCGTCTGCTATAAAGTCATGAGGGCGGATATCCAAACAAACTTCCAGTGCGTCATTGGGCTCTGCAGCCTTGCTTACCGTCAGACCTCCCAGATGGCGCTACCGTAGTCGGCCGTGGACAGTTGTCCGCTGTTGCTTGTTTTTGACCATATTTGCACCTGGCTTACTTTTGTTACGGTAGAAAGTGATCGTTTCGTGAAACAGGGGTATGCTGGACAAACAAGGTCACGTAAGACAGCATCGCTTATTCCAATTGGCGGCCAGTGTCGTGTAAGACAACTCCAAAAACTAGTGGACTGCTGTGCAGCTAAAACAAGCATAGTGCGCCCAGTGCCAACAGCAGTGCGCATCGGTACTTCTGTATTTACATGTATTTTTATAACTTTCATTGTTTACCCCCACCATTCTTACTGCTGTAAAATGAATATGCATTGCATTAAAGCGCAAATAGCTTGTTCGGCAAGCTTATAAGCCCTGTCTGATTTGTGTTTGCTCTTGCCGTCCTCAGCCAATCGCACAGCTGGGCATATGACATCGTAGGTTTTGTTGCAGGAAATGAGCCAGTGGGTCGCATGGCCATTCCCTTTTTTCTGAATTATATAGCTTATTTGAGCAAAGTGTGCATTAAAAGTGGTGTCAATACGATTCTAACGAGGCAATCTTTCGAATGAACCAAACTTGCGTTTTGTCTGCATGGCCCCTTTTAAGCACTCCTCAACAACGGCAAAGCACAACATCGCAACCTGAGCTCACCGTTAGATGTGGTTCAGTTGGCATAACTGTTCATTAGTATTACTGCCTGGAGCAATCGAAGGAATAGAAGAGTTTTACAGGAACAGTAGTTCAGGCTGCCTTCCTTGGGTTGAAATGGCCTCTTGTGCAGCCTGTCTGGCTGATATTGGGAACACCTTGCTATCACTGCAAGGACAGGAGTGCTTTATGGAATCAGAGTAACTCATTTTGTCTCTGGGCATAAATGTCACTGTTTTGGAACTAGCACGCAAAAATACAAAGACCAAAATGCCCATGCACATTGCAATAGGCACATGTTGAAGGAGCCCACCAGGTGATCTGATTTATTCCGGAAACCGTTTTTACGGTGCACTTCATATTCAAGGTACTTGCCTTCAGGTGTTTACAGTAAAACCTTGTTGTAACAAAGTTGAAGGGGGAGTCATATAAACTTTGTTATAACCGTTACTTCGTTATAGCTAATGTCCATTTCTCTCCACAATTTACATGCGAGAGGATGAACTCACCACCGAAACTCACAGAAGCCCACACAAACAAGAAAAACAAGTGAGAAAAAACAGCAAAGAATTGTTACTTTATTCAGGCCAGACAGGTCATCCATGATTGCTTAACAGCACACGAGCTGGCGGCCCACTTCACAGAGAAAAAGTCCCTGGTAGATTTTTGCCGCGTCTTCTTCAACGAATGATGGCTTTCAAGTTCAGCTGCAGCCACGATTTTGAATACGTCTTCGCCGCCGTCGTGAGCGCCCAAGAAACGGCGCAGCAGGTCTGCCGCATCCCGGTAGAGTGACTGGAGGAACATCCAGGCACCCTACCGGGAACCCGGGCACCTTAGCCCCGGAGATGCGCACCCTCTTGCATGTGGCCAGGCGCTTGCAACCATTTTAGTGCGCTGGGGTTGACGGCCCCCAGCTAGTGCGAGTTTTGAATTACCGCATCCGTGATGCAATGTAACCCGTCATGCACTATAAGACAATAGACCTGACGGGTACCAGAATGTTCCATAAATGCTGGCTTAAAAAAAAAAAGTGTTCATTTTACCCATCGCGAGGAAATTTTAGCTTAGCTAAAACGAGGTCTTAAATACATGGGCGTCCATAGGAATTTCAAGGGGAATCACGATTGCTTCGTTATATCCATTAGTTCGTTAGATGCCATTTTGCAGGGGTGAGACAGCTGCGCAGATTGCGCTGTTTTGATACAAATTTGTCTTACTGCGCCAAGCTGCTTCAAAAGCTTGAAAATTGCAAAAATTGCGCCAAACTTCTCCAAAACAGTCTGAGAGTGAAGGATTTTAACCCTCAGGTCAGTTTCAGTTTGGAAAAATGTTTACTGACGGCATACTTTTCCAGCATCTCCAAGGCAATTCTGCTTGTTTCAAGTTTAATTGATTGATCAGTCAATAAAAAACCCGCATGAAATTGTCCGCGAGATAGTTTTTTCGGAAGTCGCAATGTCGGGTTGCGTATGTTATATTCTGTGAGTTTGTAAAGTTTCCCCATCGAAAACCATTGCAAACTCCTGTATAAAAAATGCTTACGTGTGCTGAGGCAAAAAACTACTTGTGCAAGTTGATGAAAAAACGGCAATTTTCGGAGCTCCATATCTCCGGAACGACAATACCAGGTGCTGCCATCTTGGTGTGGTGAAGATTGAAAAACATGGCCGCCGGGCGAAGCAGTTGCTCGTGGTTCAGGCAGAGTGCTCTTCTCCGATTTCTACTGTGGTTTTGGTTATGGGGGTGGCTGGGTTTACATTTAGTCATTTGATCTGTTGCGGGAAGTTGCGCGACTCGAAAAACGGGGAGTTCATCAATAACAACGTGGGGCCCGCGAATTCGCCGTGCTTCGGCCTCGCGTGTGAGGCGCGGTGCGTGCTTGAAGTAAAATTTCGGGCTCATAGCGGTGTTTTAAAACGCCGAGTTATTGCTGCCTTTGACAGCGAGCTTGCGAGCGGCGGGTATGGAACGATCGACACTGCATAAGTGGCGGCGCAGGCTACATCGCCGCAAAAAGTTTAAAGGGGCCCTGAAAGGCGTTTTGAGCACACTAAATGAACTAGCGCAATCGTTATATTGGGTCGTCAACGTCATCTGTGCCAAGTATTACTCTTTTACGCGCAGCGGAAAGCTCACACTTTTGTTGCAAAGTTTGTCGCTTTTTTCTCACCCTTTCCTTCGTGTTTTTGGACGCCGCCATCTTCACATGTCTACATCATCGATTCCCAGATGTTCGTCATGAGCTAGACATCCTGCTATTGGGCGGCTTTTTCACGCACTTCCGGCAAAGAGATGAGTCGTCTGCTCAGCGTCGGCTCGCCGGCTGATCTGCCGGCGGAGTGCCGGAGTGCTTGGACATTTTACGACGAACGAAACAAGTGTAAACAAACGTTTAACCGTTTGTATTAAATGCAGCACGGCCATAACACGACATGGATATTCCCTTACCTGAGTACGTTCCGTAAAGAAAGCGTTGAAGCCCCGTGGCACTTCTTTCGTGCAATCGCAGAGAACGCCCTGAGCCGAATGCCCGGGTTTGACGCATACATTTTATTCTACTTCAAAACAATCCAGAGATGGGTTTCGAACGAACACAACGTCACAACATGCGTTGCAAGTCTGAACCGCGATTGAAAGACGATGGGTTGCCTCCTCCTGCCCGTCGTAACTTCGGCACTCACCTCGCGCGCGGTTTGCGGGGACGAACAGCAAGTCACTTAACTCCGGCGCACAAGCCGAGATGGCTTTTAGCCACGCACACTGCACATACCCCATGCGAAGTTGAGTCGTACGTCGCTCGAGAAAGATAACCCAGACCATGGGAAGCACTATCCACCCGCAGAAGCACAACGTCGCATTGCATCGCGAAACAAAGACGTCCACAACACACACACACCATCGCCTCCTGTAATGTCAAACGCATCTCGCACTTCCCAATGGGAGTGGGTGGTACGCCTGCAGTGCCCACATGTCGCGAGGTGGGGCCCCGAGCTGAACCGGGAACACGCAACTGTAACCGAGTTCTACAGTGGTTTGTGCCTTGTTGTCAAGGCAACCGATGTTTGAGATTCTCAAAGAAGTGGCGCTCGCTCCAGCGCTAGAAAGCTCAGAGCCGCGGTGGAGCATGCTTTGCCAACGTTGCCGCTCTCCACCACGCGTCGCCCCAAGCTGAACTGGTCACATGATTGAAGGGTTTTGTGCACGGGTTCTGTATCTATTTAAAATGTCTTTTTCACATGCCGCCGGCAGGAATTACGACCGCCGCAAAATAAGACCCGGCACCAGCGGGGCCACATCTGATACGGCACTTTTTGGATAAACAGTGTCGGTGCATCAAAGGGAACGAGCGCACGATCTTCCCCGTACGGCTGCGAGTTCGCCGCCGATAAAAAGTCACGTGCCACCGATAGCAACTGCACCAACGAACACCGCGAAAGGGCAAGGCCAGGCCGCCGCACACATGCGGCCAGATTTTTCGTTCGGTTTTCCAGCCTTGAGCGAAGTGCGGGATTCATGGTGTCAACAAAGCTTGCCCGTAGCAGACGACGTAGCAGCGCAATAGCGGAAGTACGTCACCGCTGCGGAGCGCAGCATCATGGGAGGCAAAGCTCGCGCGCCGTCAACAGCGGAGAGTAAGTCGAAAGGAGGAGGAAACGCGGAGCGACGATAATGCGCGGTTTTTGATTTACGATTTCTCAGCTAATACTCATCGCTTTAACAAAATTCTTGCGGGAGGAGATTGCAAATACATTGCTTTATTTGGGTACATGTACATCCATGCATCGGCGGAAGGTATTTCAGGACCCCTTTAAGCAGTGTCCGATAGCGGGACGGGCTAGTATTGCACACTAGTAATAATGGTTCATCTATCTGAAGTGAAATTTAATGCAAAAACAGAGGTGGCTAAACATATCAATGTTACTCAAATAACGATCGTAGTGAACGGGCACCTTGGTGATTGAAGTGCGATGGTGGGGTGCGATGACTGTCACCTCGCTTTGCGCAACTTTTGCCGTGGCTCTACACTAGTGCATGAAACCGAGTCTGGAATTACAAAAGTAATAATTTCAGCATTCACATAACAAAAATGCCTTACGATTGCTTAGTTTTTCAATTCGAAATTTTCAACGGCGCTCCACGCTATCTAGGCATAGAGCCTAAGAATTTTAAAGTGGTTGGTAAAAAGGTAGTGCAGTTCGTATACTCTGGTTGAAAAAAACTTTATTGAAGGGCTGTTTCAGTTTATTGTACTTTCAAAACCGATTAAAAATTGTACTTTTTCAGCCCGAGTTGCCAAAAATTTGATTTTTTAGGCTCCTAAGGTGACATAATAAATGTCGTTCTTCTGCTCCAAATCAAGGTTCTTCTGCTCCAAAATCGAGATTTCACTGCTCCAAAAACTGCTCCCACACCTGATTCAGCTGTCTCACCCCTGCATTTTGTTATAACGAGGTTTTGCTGTATTTATATGTTGATGCTGTGGTCTCAGTACAAGTTTACTAACGACCTTCAGCTACCACAAGAGATGCTGATGTCACTCTCAAGATTGTACAGTATTTCTACCTGGCATAGTTAAGTGACAGCCTATTTCTGTCTCACTTGTCTTTGTGGAAAAATAGGACTGCTCAAAACAGTTGTTACGTGAAGTCATCCATGTTACTGATAGTGTGTGTTGGTGTTTTGTGCTGAGTAATGGTAACTGTTTGAGGTATTTATTCGATGGCGTGGTTTGTCTGATTCCAGAGGTTATGCTGCTCTGTCATGTGGCACCTTGCCATGACCTTTTTTCGTCGCCTGATGGTTTTATCGTGTTTGCCCAACCCAGAGGCCGAGCCAGAGGCCGGCACCCGCGGCCGGTCCCATGTCGGGGCAAGGCAGTTACACGGCCAGTGTGCTGTCGGGTCCAAGGTTTGTGGCTGCTTCAAACTCCTCTGACAGCGGCAGGGGCAGTTTCTCTTCCTCTGCGGCGCCGTCTTCCTCCTCCCGCCACGGATCAGGTCCCCAGACAGACAGGCTGTCTTCCATGAGGGCAGCTTTTCAGGTGGGTGCTTTGGTGGTGGTGATGATGATGATGATTTATAGTGGTTTCCACTTTGTAGCGGGGTGATGACGTGTCATCTTACCAAAAAAACCAATATACCCATGTTTTACACTCTTCGTTTAGTACTAGGGCTGCTCTTAGGGCAGGCACAAAAAACTTATCAGGCTGAGAATAGTTATTTTTTCTATTACAGGTGGTAGCTGACCTAGGCAATATTCCCCTCACTGCTTTTCGTCCACGAGCGTTCTAATCTTCTTTTCGTCGCCTCGACAGCCGTGAAGTTAACTCCCTCTGTGCTACCTTTAAATCCCCGGGCTTCTGGAAGCCGAATATTTCCCTCTAAATTTGGATGGATACCCTCACATTCTAACACTATGTGCCGCGTAGTTTCTGTTTCTTTTCCGCAGACCACGCTTACCCCATCATATTGTGTATACTTCCCCACAAAGCTCTTAGTTCGCAAGCAACCTGCTCTAACCTCAAAAAGCAAAGCACTGCCTTTGGAATTATCGTAGAAATTTTCCTTTCGGGTGTCTAATTTCTCAGCCGTGTACATCTCTAACGAAGACTTGGCTTCCATTCTTTCTCTCCATTTATTCATATCTATAACTGCCTTGCCTCCTTTATTTATTTTTTTTTTGTTCCCCCCTCCCTCCACAAATCTGGTTTTCTTTGTCTTGTCTCACTTTCCCATCGTCTCTGCAACGATCAGCCACTTGCTCAGCATAGTGCCTAAAGATTGACTCGTCAAGCACTTTTAGTATGGATTACCACGCTTGCATTGTTATCCCAGAAGCAATAGAATGAATGCCACGTGCACATCAGCATGCTGAAGTCTCCCTATCTAATAAGGCCATTGTACAGCCTTGCATGGCGCAACTTGCAATGTATGTTGTAACAGCCAAAAAATGGTTGTGACAATGCTCATTCTTGAAAAGGCAAACTAAGTACTGCTGACCCCCCTCATAGTGCTCACGTCCTATTTTATAATGTACTCATGTTTCCAAAGCTGGGCTTTTTGTCTGCTTCCTCATGAAGCCAGTGTTATCACTGTTGCCGTCAATCCTGTCAAAGAGTCACCAGTGGTGCAAATGGCAGAAGAAACTAGTAGGGAGCGAAAATTCTGGGTGCTGTCAGCACTTTACGAGTGACGTATTTCAGGTTAAGGGGGACGTAGGAAGTCGAACGACATTTTATTTATGGGCGAAATTGAATTAAATTAGGAGCATTTATGTAGGTAACTAACTATTCTAACAACAAAATTGAAATGGGTTCGAGGATGCCTTCTATATTTTTTAAGTTATAAGAAACGTGCATTCAGCACAATTACCTGAAACTTGCATTCAGCATAATTGTAGGCAAATTAGGCATAATTGTAAACATAATTAGGCAAAAAGCCAAAAATATTTTTTGTCAGTGTGATAAAAAATGTCTGTTCTGTGCAAGGAAGCTATTAGATTATTGCATTATATCCTTTAGGCATAAAGAAAGAGCAAGAAACATTTCACCTTCCTTTCGAAATCACAAATAGTTTCATGTCAAAAAGAGAGTGAAACTTCTTTCTTTTTGGATACCTCAAAGAAATAAGGGAATAATCCAATAGCTTCCTTGCACGGAATAGACCTTCCCGTTCACGCTGGCGTAAAAATCTTGTTGGCTTCTTGCCTAATTAGTTAATTGATCTTGGGGCGACTTTGTGAAGGTAATTAGTCTTGCAACTGAAACAGTATAGAAGATATTTTTAAACTGATTTAGGTATTGGTATTGGGTTATTTAACTACATAAATTCTCCTAATTCGACTAAATTGGTTTCATAAATAACAAAAATAGTTTTACTTGCCACGTGATCCCTTAACTGGGCAGCTTATTTCCGATAAGTATGAGTTACAGAACGGCAGGCATGCTTTGCGTGCTGCTAGTTGTTACCGTTCACTGTGCTCACTGAAACCCGGGTGTGCCGACTGATTTGGGGTGCAAGGACGCTGCTCATGTAGCCCTGTTGCGTGATACAATTTGCAGGCTCAATACAAGTCGCAGTTCACGGCCGCCACGGACACCTCGTGGAAGCTGGGACTGCCGCACTCACCCCCCCGCCGACCCCCCTCTCCGCCACGGCACTTGCCCTTCATTCCCCCCGCCCCGTTCGCCCCACCCGCAGCCCCCGTGCTGCCCTTCGCCATGCCGGCACCCCCTCCACCACCGGCAGACTCTCGCCACGAGTCACGCGAGAGCGACTCCAAGAGCCGGGACAGTTCGAGCCACCAGCGGTCTTTCAGCCACGACTCTTCGAGACAGCAGCAAGCTCATCAAGACAGCAACGGCACACCCAAGGAAGACACGTCAAGGAGAAGGAACAGGAAATCGCGTTGGGACATTTGATCATCTCACCTTGAATACATTTCTTTTTCACTCCTCCGTGTGACCTTGTTTGCAGATCTTGTTCGGAAACCAGCTTAACTTCCAGTAACAACCATGCATGCTATCTACTGCAGGCCGGAACGTCGAAGAAACAAGTTCTACGTTGCTGTGCTGGTTGTCATCTCCCTGTGTTTCAGTAATATATAATGTTTGCATGATGTTTAGTGGATGCTCCTTTACTGTGCTGGTATCGGTTTCCACACAATCGGAATCCTCCCTCCTCCCTTTTCTTTTGTACCTCATATCCCAGCTTGCCATTTTATTTCCCCTCTGTTATCAGATTTGCGGTGCGACCCATGCTGCAGTTTCGCATGCTCTTACATTAAACATTTACAAAAACCATGGAATTTGTCTCATCGATTGCTCTGGCAGCGAAGCATTTTGAAGCATAGGAGATTTGTTAGCAGTGGGACCATGTCAGAAATATGTCTTCAACAATGCGCAAGTTGCGTATCATGGCACGATTGTAGCCAAGCCTTAAAAGCAAAGCCAAAAAGTGGAATTTGCTCGCACTTAGTAGAGATTAACTCCTGGTGGCATGCATGGAGCGGTATGTTTTAAATAATGAAAAGTTATATGAGTAACAAAAAGCTTAGTCAGCTTCGTAACGAGTGAAGAAAGCTAGTCTTTTCTTCAATTAGTACAACGTTGCAGACTGACCAAAGAAAGTCTAAATTAAGCAGTTAAAGAAGAAGATAAGGCTACAAGGGCACCCAAGCTTTCTCTTATGATGGGAGGTAACGCGAGCACCACTTCTCACTTAGTTATGTCACTGAGTTTAGTGTCAATTAGTTTTGTGCTGCCTAGTTTATTTTTGGCGAGTGTACGATGTCGCAACACACTCGGGTTGACAAACCAGCCATATTTTGACCCTTTCGTCATAGCCTTTTTTTTTTTATTCAAACTTTTTTTTCTTGCCTCTTTGCCTTCCTTTCTATAACTATGTGTAAAAGCTTTGGCCAGTTGCTTTTGCTAGGCCTATATTCAACCCTAACGATAGCTTTAAAGGGACAGACAACCGATTTTCGTTGAATATTTTTACTCTGCCCAAAAAGAAAGGGCATCACTTAAAACACGTCAAACCGAAACTGTTTTGCTGATAGCACCCTAGAATTTTTGAAACCTGAATTTTTAGATCTACCAGCCATACATTTCCTGCCAAAAGGAGTGCTGGCAAACATGACTGAGCCATGTGGCCACACAAAATTTTAACTGTGTGAGATGAAAAGAGGTATCTAAAGCCTTATCCCTTGCTAAAACAATAACAATGTGCAGTATTTTATATTTACCTTTATGTGGTTTTTGAATCGTGCCTTGAACCCCAGGGAGTTGTTTGGACACGTACGGTAGTGTCTTGTTTTGACGTTAAAAGGTGCCACCTCTCGGAGTTTGGAAAGTTTAGCGCCAAATTAAAATTATTTCCACCTGTTTATATGGAAATTTCTTTTGGTTACCCCACTATATAAAACACTGGCTTTCATATGAGCTAGAGTACACACTACGCAAAAGTCAGTTGTCTGTCCCTTTAACGTTGAGGCTCACAGTATACATAGCTGCGTCAAACTCATTTTTCATCAAGCTGCGGGCACTCATTGACATTGTTAGGCCTATGATGTAATGTAACAGGTGTCATGTCAGTCCGTCCTCATGTAACCGTGGTCGTGCCTCCCTGTGTAGAGTTAGTAATTAATAGACAAGCGCATACCCACATATGCAGCCACATGGGGACGTTGAGCCCGCAGACAACTGCATTTACAGCCAATGGGAATTTTGCACCGAGCTTCTGGTCGCGTGAATCTTGGGAACGGGACTTGTTAGCCGCTCAACAAAGCTGCTAACCTCCAGGGGGCATGCATCCCCCGCATGCGTTCATAAGGAGCTGTCTGTGCCAGGGACAAGAACACCTTCTGGCAAAGCCAACATTATCACAAATGCTATGTAGAAAATGGCTGCAACCTTTGTTATATCAAGACTATCCCCCCCAAGAATCCCATGACTATTCACCACCGAGGGGGCTTTATCATTATGCCGAGTTTCATTTACTTGTCATGATTGGGTACTTCACAACGAAGATGTAAAATTTCTGGAATTATCATCTGCTGTCAATACATCGTCTTTCCTTCTACGGGAGGGAAACGCAGTCCTGTGTTTGTCTTCTAGAATAAAACTCTAGTCCTTCCAGGTTCCTTGTTTAATTTTAAGCTAATTAACAAGGAGTATCATTAATTGCACATTGCAAACAAATGTGCTTTCTTTCGTGAACTTCTTTGGACTGCACCTTGGTCAATCGTGTTTTGTTTCGCGCACTCTTTTAACTTTGCTCTCTTTTAACTTTGCTGTCCAACCATGTTCACATCATGGACGGGACGAATTTGGAAGCTCAAAAACAGCTTCGTTGGCATGCTACCTCCCCCATTGGCCCCCAGTTTCTTTCACTGACTGAGTCAAGTAATGCTGGAATGATGCTCATGCATTAAAATGATCACACAGTTTGCATAGTATCCAACTAATGTAGCAGTACCACATTCATCACCTAACTATTTCATCAAGGTAGTGCAATCTCCTAAAGCACTTTATTATGGTCCTATCAATATTATGGTGTTTTTGCACAGTGCATCTCAAATTGAGCCTGATATAGCTTTGTTTGGAGTAATTGAAGGATGTAGAACATTTATAAAAATGCGAACTGCACTGCTATCACAAGCTGCGATAAAACTTCTTCAGTCTCAAGGGAAGTCTGCAAGACTGTAAACCTTCTCCCAGTTGAAAGCATAACTGGTCTGTCTGGTAATGTTTCAAAAGAATGTTTGCATTATGTGTTTCCCATTCACAATAGGTCTTTTTCTCTCTCTCTCTCTCGTTTTCTTTTCTTCCCCACCTCCAATCCCGAGAAAAATGTCCTAACTGGGCTTTGCATCTGCATCAGCATTTGCAGGCAGCTAGAAATTAAGCTTCTGCACTCTTTAGCACCACTTTCTTTTGAACATGACAAAAGATGCATTCACGGAACTTCCGCAAACTACAGCATTGGGCATTTTTTGTGGAGCCCTGCACCCTCTAAGTTAAGCAGTTCATTTCTGTGCAGCCATAACGACCAAGCATTTTTTTGTTTTTTTATTCTTCAGGCTTAACTCGGGTGACTTGTGGTAATTCATACACCAGCTGTGATGATACTCGATGGGTTAAATATATAGAAGCTTCATTTAAATGGCACAAAGTACTGAATTGCTGGAATTGAGTACTGCAGTTTTTAATGTTTTACGGTAACTGAACAGCAGCTAGCATCAGCCAGTTTGTCCTACCTCATTTCGGGTTATGATTTTTCATTGAAGCTATCGCAAATACAACAGACCCTCATCATAATGACGTCCTGGGATAGGAAGCTTATTTCGTTATGAGTGGTACTCATTAAAAATGCAGATTTTCTCTTCCTGCATGCACTGCACTTGGAACCGTATAAAAATTTTAAATAAAGCGATTTTGTTGTGACAAGGGCTTATACTCAATTCAGTATACATCCGCCTGTTGTTCAGGCCCCTTGGTGTAAATTCAATTGCACCCAAGTCTGTCTGTATGTACATCTCAGTTACTTTCTGATGCGCACCTATTAAAACCAATAAAGTCTGCCTTGTAGGAAATAGACCTCTGGTTTGAATAGTGGTTGTCATGTGGCTTTGTGAAACAGATTTGCTAGTTCTGTGGGTCTTTTTACAACATTAAATGCTTGTAATTGCAAACGTTACAAGCGTAACAACATTGCGGACATAACAGCCCACCCCTGTTCAAGCATGGTAAGAATTAAATGCTAAACTTTACTTTGGTAAAATTCAATGCTGTAAACATCAATCATCTTAAGAAATACATGCGTAAGCCAATAAAAAATGCATGCATGGCAAACTTTACTGATTTTTTTTCAAACCTAAAGGTCATTGCACCTTCTATGTTAGGCGCTGCAGGGGCCTTTTATATTGATTTTGTAAACGGGCCATAATTCATATGGTAATAGATAGTATTTCTGTATGAAGGATCACTGGTCACTTACCAAATTCGGATTGCTTCCTGAACTCTAACATTTTGTTTATTTCACAGAAAACAGTGCATGTTGATCGCAAATTTATTGCCGACAGTGCCCTATCGTCATTACAACCTTTCGGTTAGTGCTGTAATGCTGTGCAATCGCAATGGGGTCCTGACGCTTGAGTGCGACGAATGCGAGATAGCAAAGCTCAAAGCTCATAGTTATTCTTTTCTCCAATGGTAAAAAATGCTCGATTTCAGACAACGTTGGTTTCATACGTTTGTGGTTTGAGGAAACTTGTGGTAATAAATAGAACTGCAAGTTTGCTACTTTGTGAAGAAAAGGCACCTTCAAATCATTGTCTCTACATTTTTTTTCTTGTATTTGTCATTTCCGCGCAATTATTTCAGAGTTCTTGCGCTTTTACCTGTTTAAAATTAGTTTCGGTTTCCGTTTCATGGCGGTAAAAATTTTAAACCGGAAGTAGGTGACGCATTGGCGCCACTGGCTGGCCGGCTGGCGCTTTCAACATCCGCTGATTCGCTGCACATGGCTGTTGTTAGGCAAATGTTTGCGCCGTGCTGAAGATGCTTTCATTAAGCTTGAAACAACTTGCTTCTCATTTCAGAAGCAAAAAGTATTCACCTATCGAAGTATGTGCTGCTTGCCTCAAAGAGGCGGAGCAAACGAGCTTCCTAAATGCCTTTATCACGGTCCTCTCCTACAGCGCTCAGCAGCAAGCGAAGGAGAGCCAAGAACGTTTTGTGAAGAATGCGCCTTTGGGGCCCTTAGACGGCGTCCCAATCACTGTGAAAGACAACTTTTGCCTTGCCGGCGTGCGAACTACATGCGGTTCGCGAATGCTCGCGGATTTCCACCCAACTTACACGGCGACAGTCGTGGACAGACTTCGGCGGCAAGGCGCGGTCATCCTCGGCAAGACGAACATGGACGAGTTCGGAATGGGCTCCGGAGCCACCGATTCTACCTTCGGACCGACCAAGAACCCGTGGCAATACGTGGACAGAGACGCGACCGATGAGTGGTACATATCAGGTGGCAGTTCGGGTGGTAGTGCGGTTTCTGTGGCGACAGGTTGTGCCTTCGGAGCCCTGGGCTCCGACACGGGAGGTTCCACACGTAATCCTGCTTCACGCTGCGGCGTTGTCGGGTTAAAACCTACTTACGGGGCGCTTTCTCGGCATGGACTTATTCCTCTAACGAACTCGATGGATGTCCCCGGCATATTAGCGAAGACAGTGGACGACGCTGCGGTTTTGTTCGGCGTTATGGTGGGTGTCGACGAAAACGACTCCACGTGCGTGCCGTATCCAGAGGACGCTCGGAATCTTGACCTTAGCGACGAGCCGTCGCTCGCCGGCGTGCGAGTGGGCATCCCCAAGGAGTACCACTGCGCCGGCATGTCTCCCGAAGTAGTGGACACTTGGCGCGAAGTAGCCGACAGATTGGCCTCGATGGGAGCCATCGTGTCGCAGGTGTCTTTGCCGCACTCTCAGTACTCCACCGAGTGCTATTCTGTGCTGAATTGTTGCGAAGTTGCCTCGAACTTCGCCCGTTACGACGGACTCGAGTACGGGCACCGTGCAGACGACGACACCTCGACGGAGGCTTTGTACGCCGCTTCGAGGCACGAGGGTTTCAACGAAGTTGTTCGCGGCCGGATACTCGCCGGCAACTTTTTCCTTCTGCGGAGAAACTACGACAAGTACTTTACGAAGGCCCTTCAAGTGCGGCGTTTGATTAGCGACGACTTCAAGAGAGTATTTGAGTCGGGCATCCAGCTGCTTCTAACACCCGTCACTCTCACTGAAGCCCCCAAATACTCGGAGTGGGCTTTGAAGGACAATCGAGAGCGCGTGTCACTCGAAGACTTTTGCACGCAGCCCGTCAACATGGCAGGTCTCCCTGCGATCAGCCTGCCTTGCCGGCTTTCGTCTAACGGCCTGCCTCTCAGTCTGCAGTTCGTTGCCCCCAAGTTTGCCGAACGGCAAATGTTGAGTGTTGCGAAAAGGCTGGAGTTGGAGCTGCAGTTCCCCAGGCTAGACTTGGATCTTCATGCACATGGGCAGAGTAGGAAGAGTGCGACCCCTTAGTTTGCCATGAATCTGTGTGTGGTGCTGGCACTAAAACAAAAAAGCCGAGCTCATATGCTCAGCACTTCTGTTTTAGGGCCAGCACCACACATTCACGGAATACCAATGTACTCAACAGCATTTGGTACAACTGTTAAATGGGGCAGTAGTGATGTTGAGGGCACAAAACCTAGGTCGATGCTAATATTTATAAAGGAAATGCATACAAGGGCATTTTCACCTTCTGTGTGACTGTGCTGGTCTGGAAAATACACTAATCTCCTTCACTTGCTCCGCCTTCTCTACTACCTTCGAGACTACTTTTGTAAATGTGTTTTAACGCAACTGAACATTGGCAAAAGCTGATTGTTTTGAAACATCAAAAGAAATTTCAGCAAGCCTCAGAGATGCATGCATGCTTGTAGAAAACGACAAAATGTGTTTTGAGGGCCCTTTCCACAAGCCTCTTGCGTGCCTTGGCTAAAGCTTTCCCTTTGGTTAAACTTGCCTAAAAACAGCATCACACGACTGAGTCTGGCAGCCCACTCAGCACTTACCTGGTGACATGTCGATAGTAACAAAGGCAAGTTTGACCTCACTGGCTGCAGAGAGAAAACCGATACTTTATCTCAGACTTCTGTTATCCAGAGCTGCTCAGTTGCTATTCTTCCCTTTGAAGGGTTATGTACTGAGAGATGTATTTAATGTGGGAGAAGAGCTTGCCGGGAAAGTGGACGCCGCGGTGGCTCAGTGGCCAAGGCGTTGTGCTGCTGAGCCCAAGGACGCAGGGTTCGATGCTTGGCCGCAGCAGCCGTTTTTCTAATGGAGCCAAAAAGCAAAAACACCAGTGTGTTCGAGATTTCAGTGCACGTCAAAGGTTCCCAGGTGGTCAAAATTAATCCGGAGTCCTCTATGGCGCACCTCATGGACTGTGTAGCGTCGGCACGTTAAAATCAAATCAATTGCCAGGAAAGTGTGCAGTATATCAACAACTGCTACACTGAGAGTGTTGTCCAGAAACTGTTACCACGGAAAGAAAAAGAACACTGCAGGCTTGCCCATTGATGGCAGGGCTTACTACTTTGGATGGGGGTGAATATAGTGCCTTTTTTGTAGAGTACCGACATAAATTGGCAGAAGAAAAAATAAAAAGGAACACTGTAGTCAGTTTTGCAACCACAGGAAGTGTCACTCGTCCATATTGTCTTCATCCAAAATATTCTAGAATCTGAATGTCTCTGCCTCCAATTGCATAACCCTCTGTCCAGATGAGATATTCACATTCTCATCACTTCACACCTTTTCTCTCATTCTTCCACAGAACTGCATCCCTGGTGGTGAGAATGCGGTCAAACATCTGTGAATTGTGCCCTCTTTAGCCGATCTGTCGGTGTTTTCAGGCAGACTGCTGTTGCCGCCCATAGAAAGACTTTTATGTTTGCTTATTCGAGAGTGAAAGATGAAACGGGAAATGGGGAATGCAAAACATTTTGGTTTGCGGCCTGCCGGCTGTGATTTTATGAAGAAAAACATTCTCGGTTATCACACTGTCAAATGCATGGTGCTTTCAACCATCCTCAAAGCTGTTTTGTAGCTTACACACACGTGTTATTTTAAGTTGTTCGCACTTTTCTTTCGTGGATTTACAGGTGTGACCATTACATGAGTGCGGCCTTAGATATTTTTACATGATGTGCACATTTCAAGAACAGGCCATCTGCATCGATAAACACATCATCTAGGTTGGTCCGGAGGGCCACTTTCACTTATAAACATGACACACATAAACAGGGACTATATAAAGGTACAAGAAAATGTGTATTAAATGCAGGCAGTGCAGGTAAGCGCATAAAGTAAACTTGTCTGCATAAAAATGCAAGCATCTAATATACAAGTTGCGAGACATTCAAACCTGAACAAAGAATGTGAAATTGCAATAGTTTTTCATGTGGATGAACTCGCTGTTTGATGGTGATGGTGGTGTGACTTGCCCTTCGTAGCAGGTTGCCACTGTGCTAAAACATGCGGCATAGCTAAAAAAACAAACAAAACTTTTCAACACAAACGTATCAACAAGCAAACACTACTGAGTCGTTTACAACAACCAGGGTGGCCAGATGCAGCCAAGCTAGCAAGCAAATAATAATTTCTAAAGAAGCCCAAAAACCGCGGCACTTGTCTGAAGAAGCTCAAAACAAGTAGGAGTTTGATAAGTGCTCGAAATCTTGACACAAGTGTTTTTTATTTTATTATGACAAAAACTCGGTGAAACAGAATAAGAAAGTAAACGTAGCATTCAATTTTTTGTATCGCAAAAATATTCGGAACTATGAACGAAAGCATGTACACAATTTTAATTGTAGTCTCGTATAGGCAGTCTCCATGCAGTTCAATGAACGTTTGACAGTAGTGTTTATCACACCAGTGCATGATTGACGCACTTATCGATTCCCAACGTATGTTTCGTTTTACACACCAGCTTAACCAGTCATCGTTGTTGCACGTGTTCGACTCGTCCGGAAACTCCTCAGCCTCCACTTCGTCAATTCAAATATGCTTTTCAAGTTAAAAAGCTGCAACACCCTTGTGGTTGGTTGAAAGTGCCGGGAGCAGACACCTCAAAACAACAGGTCACGTATGTGTAAACTGCCACTCCTCACCATGGAGTTTTTTTATTGTTTTTATAGCGCGACTTATGGTGTTCCTATGCGAGAACAGGTGCTCACGTCGGTGTTGCTGATGATGCGTGCGGCGAACAAAGATGCGCGAACTCTGTGATTTCCGTGAAACAGCTTTCGCAAAATACATTCATAAAATCTAACTCTTCTACTCAGAATTTGTTTTAAATTTTTTGTCAAGGAACACATAAGTGAACGTGGCAAGCGCTAAAATGATATTTTCATGTGAAGCACAAATAAGCTCCCCAAAAAAAGTGACAAAGGCTGGCAAAGTTTGCAAGCAACTCGGAGAAAAAAGAAGCCGGATACGGCTATAATAAGCGGAATTGGACATCCTACTTTGTCGCATTAAGCCCCTCAAATTTGGGGGGGGAGGTTCGATTCGATTGTCGCCCCCATCTGGTATTGGCTCGTTCGCCCATCACTGACACTTTTCCAGCCAGTGAACTTGCAGTGCCCATGGCTTTCCCACAACTCAATGGAACCACAGGGCCAGGACGATTGCGGACGCATGGACATGTAGGTTAAGTTACGTTATCATTCGCATCGGCGGCTGAAAATGATTACGTAGCTACTTCGGCATGTTTTATGTCTGAATTTGCCGCCATACTGCTTCCCTGAAATTCAGTGTTGCAATTCAATCCTTGCCTTCTCCCTGCAGATGCATCTTTTCTTTCCTTTTATTTTTTGTTTGCAAAGAGTGGCAACTGCCACGGCTTTGCCGTTAGTTGTTTTGTTCTCTCCCCCTATGTTCTATTTTTTGCAGCAAAGCTGTCTATGGCTAAGATTGCGTATTTTTTTTGTGTGTCCGTAAACAAATCTAAAGGGGCAAGAATGACATGCGGCAAAGCCAACATTGTCATGACAGCTCACCACAAAACGGCTGTAAGTTTCATGTAATCAGAACTTCCACAAAAGATAATAATATGGCAATTGCCCGCTAACGCGACTGTATCGTTACGTTGAGTTTTGTTCACTTGTTATATCACTCAGTTCGTTCACAATGAAGTTGCAAACGTTACCAGATTTCCGTCGACTGTCAGTACATGGACATCTACGGAAAAAGTATGGTTACAGGAAACGGCTGGAACTTCTGTTTTATCCCCAAACTTCCCCCAAAACAATTATATAAAAATTGGCTGCCACGATGACTATCATTACGCTGAGTCATTACATTGCATCAGTACACGGCCTTCTATGGGAGGGAAAAAAGGTAATGGTCAGGCAGTCCCATGTTTGTCTGCTAGGATAAAACTCTAGTCCTTCCAAGTTTCATTAAGTAATCCAAAGCCATAGCCACAACCATTGCCAAATGAGAAACAAGTTAGTGCCCTTCCACGCTGTGAAGAAGGATGACCAACGATGCTGGGCGCGGTGTAAGGAGCGCACAAATTCAGACACGTTTGTAATCTGCGATTGAGCATACTTTATTAGCTGAATGAAATTTCGCCTACAGTTTTCTTCTAGGGGACAAACATGGAGCTGTCTGCTTCTCTCCCGCGTCGTAGGCGTCTTGCCGTAGGTGCAACACACAAACCCAAACCGCTCGACCACGGAAGGCAGCAGTCAGGTCGCATTGGGCTGTAAGAGAGAGGGAGAGAGAAAGTGTTTATTGAACGGGTAATATTTACATGGCGAAGTTTTGCCTCTCAACAAAGGGCGCAGGTCTCGCCAGGGGGTACGGAAGAGCAATGAAAGGAAGTGCAGTGAAATAACAGGTGATGAACAGGCTGTGTACAGAATATATACATACTATAGTAGCCGACCGTTTTTTCGAACTCCGAAAATTCGGACTTGCTGGATATTCCGGACTTGCCCAAGGAACCGCCAGTTGTCCCATAGGCGTAATGACTCATGGATTTTTCGGACTGCTCTTTTATTCGGACTTTTTTCGTTCTCCTCCAGGTCCGAAAAATCGGTCGGCTACTATACCTACACGCACACACTCGCGCACAAAAGAATGAAACATTTCGGTGGGTGGGTTTTTAGCCTTTGACAGTTTAGCGGCGGGTGTTGAGGCCCGACTCTTTGAGGTATGTGATAAAGAACCTGAATTAAGGCCTCTCGCTGCAGCATGAGGGGCCCCCGAGGATGCAGGATGTCCTCTGCAGTGATCGATGGTAGCCCTAGACGACGGTACCCAGACACAAGTTTGTACCGGGCACCAGCATACGTAGGGCAAGTGGAGAGGATGTGCTCCAAGATCTCACGGTCTGGAGAGTGCGGACAGGAAGCTGCGGCATTGCTACCCTGTCTCCGGAGGCGTGCTGCCTTGTTAAAGCAGCCGGTGCGAAGTCGGCGGGGACTAGGGAGCACTCCGTTTTCCTATCCCACGTGTGGGAATGAGCCGCGGGACCTCACTGGAGGCCGCTCGTCTGCAGGAGTGCCGTGTGGCCACCTCCCGCCCGATTGCGTCCCTATAGATCAGAGCGCACCAGGGACGTGCAGACTGGGACCACGTGGGAGTCGTGGGCTGCTTTGGCCAGTGCATCTGCAGCCTCGTTCGCTGGTATGCCAACGTGGGCAGCAAGGCACTGCAGTCGGAGGCTGCAGCCTTCTTCGAGCACGTGGCGCAGCTTGGCAACGCTCGAGGGACAGCTTGAGGTGGCCGCCTCGCCCCTGTGGCACAGATGCCTCCTTTAGGCGGTGGAGCGCCAGTTGGGAATCGCAGAAGATGGTGGCTGGTGGTGGTGGATCCGCTAGCAGCATGTACGCGACCAAGCGTAGGCCTGCCAGCTCAGTTGCTGTGGAGCTGGTGGGAAACGGCAGTCGGCATTGCCGGTGGGCGTTCGCGTTGAAATCTCCCCCCAGCAGAGAACGTGAAGCGTGCCTGCGCATGCCCGCCACTCGAGCGCACGCGTAAATATGGCGCGCGTGGCGAAAGAGGTGGCGGTGGAGAGGAGTACAAAGTGGGGCCGTAACCATACTCCGTCCGTAGGCGGGCATACTTCACTGCGCAACACACCGTAGGAAAGCCAGCTTATAAAAATTAAGCTAACACAGCGATCTTCTTAAAGTCGGCTTCACCGCTAGCGCAAATGCATTGCTGAGAAGACACTTTCAGGGGCAATGCAAAACATCTAAACAGGGTGTCGAACCGGAATTTTTTCGGGTTCGGTTCGGGTTCGGGTTCAAGCCTTTCGGGTTCGGTTCGGGTTCAGTTCCAGAGCACCATTCCGTTCCGGTTCGAACCGGTTCGAACCCGTTCGAACCGGTTCAAACGGGTTCGAAGAAAAAAAAAAGCAGGCGTGTTTTTTTCTGTTAATTTTTTGTGCTCGTTTTTTGTTTCCTTATCAAATCGGCATAGCAACAAATTCATAATGAAGGTTTCTTTGTTCAAATGTTTTGTCTTCGCCAAACTAAAGCGACCCTGCAACACGTTTTTCAACTTTTGTCTAAATCTTGAGTGCTTGCAGAAAGTAGTCAACCAACGCATTATATTATGGGGTCGTAATGTGCCTCAGCCAAAAATTACTGTTCTCCCCTCGTCAGATAACATAGAAACTTGCTCAAAATATTTTTCTCTCCTTCCCGGTCTTCGCGTTCTTCGACCGCTGAATGACGTCATTACAGCGGTGTAGCGGCTGTTTGCTGGCTTTCCTTAAGTTTCAGAATAGAACGCATTTGATACCCATCTAAAAAAAGCCACAAAAGCGAAGCAGAAACGGAAGGTGTATCCGCAGCGACGAGCAAATCACGCAATGTTGCTCTGTGCTGATAATAGCTATAGTTCTCGCAGTGCTTCCAGATGCGAAGAAGATTGAAAGCGTTTTCGAATGTGTTTATTTATTTACTGCTTTTTATTTATTTATTTATTTATTTATTTATTTATTTATTTATTTATTTATTTATTTATTTATTTATTTATTTACCTAGTTATATTTATTTATTTATTTACTGTTGGGTTTAACGCACCGTCGCAACGCCGACGACAAGGCGCGCCATACTGGAGGGCTCCGGATTAATTTTGACCACCTGGGAATATTTACGTGCGACGAAATTTCGGACACACGGACGTTTTCGCTTTTCGCTTCCATCAAAAAAGCGGCCGCCGCGACCGGGAATCTAAACCGCGTCTGTGTGCTCATCAGCGCTACGCCTTAGCCACTGAGCCACCGCGGCGAGTTTATCTAAGGTGTTGAAGAGCTCCTTTAACTGTACCCGCAAAATGTTTTTTATGGTAGTGTGACGAGTATGTGGCGCCGACTGCCAAGCGTGGCAGGTGGCATTTAGAAAAATTTCCTACTGCTCATCTTTTATCTGCTAACAGAGCTGTTTGAAAGAAAGAATGGCTCTAAAGACTCATTGGACGGCGGGTATAGGACGACATTGGATATGGAACCACTGGAGATAGGAACTTGCTAATGGTCCTTTAGCGACTGGTGACAGCGATTGGGCTCTAGGAAAGATGATAGCCAAGTGAAGTCACAAGCAGCAATAATGATCACTTGTAGAGGGAGAGAGAGATTGAAAATGAAGTTTAATTCAATCGAGGCAATGTTTAAGAGAGGCGTCCTCATTCGAGGGGGCCGAATCGACAGCCGTTTCCATCAAGAACAACTGATCTTCCAGGCCGCAGCTGGCCATGGCTGTCTCCCAATTCTGGAAACGTGAAGGTTGGATGGATCTACGGCACACTAGTCGCAGCCGCCTACTATGTGTATGAGGTTCCCAGGCTCTCCACAGAAGCAACGCAATGGAGAGAGTTGTGTCCCGTCAAAGAGGTGAAGTCTGCCGTTGTGTGGGAAGGTGTATGCCCACAGGGTGCGGAGTAATGTTTCCTGGTTAATCGGTAGCGATTTGTGCGGGGAGGAGTACGTTCTATGGAAGAGGCCAGAGTGCTGAGTAACTTCTTGGTCTGTGACTGCAGGATGCATTCACTCGGGCCGGGCTTCATTAGCGCCGGCTAAGCGAGTCAAATCTCGAACCACGAGGTTGGTGATCTTGTTTGCCGTGGATGCCAGTATGAGCTGGCGCCCATACAATCGTCACTGGTCTCGTTGGTGGTCTCTGATTGATCATCGGAAGTGTTGTAACATGCAATCGACCATTGGCAAAGTTGGGCCACGCCTGCTAAGGGTCTGTTATGAGAGTTTTGACACCGCTTTGGCTAAGCGCACGTGCTGTCGCCGCTTCCTCAGCTTAGAGGGGGCTGTGTTCGGCGGTTGAGATGCTACACATGTGGGAGGCTGCAGAACGGTAACACAAAGAGAAGGTACTGAAGAATGCTATCGGGCGGCTGTTGCATCAAACCAGTTGATCGTCCCTCCCTTTTTTTCTTGCAGTTTAGTTTCTTTCCAACTGTCTCCCCTCATATATACACACGTTTTGAAAACTCTTTGATGAATATACAATATGCATTAGGCAATTAGTTATTAACTTTAGTCCGAGATGTCAATTTTAATATAGCAACAACATAATAGCGCAATACGGGCATAAAGAAAGACCTTTTATAGCATTCATGCGGTCTTCACATAACTTTGCGGCTACTTTGTGCGTGACAAAATTTCTTGATTGGTCGAGAACGAGAACGCTGCAAAATTTCCAAATGCCAAGGACTCCAAAGATATCATGTTTGGTCCGACCATCGAATCCGCCTTCACTGACCCGCTAATTCTTTTAATCAAAATTAATCAACACACCAGTCCCAATAATTCACATTAGCTCATTCACTCAACTAACTAATTTGAACTTCAACTCCAACTTTATTGAGCATTTCGTACATAGAAATGCAAAGACAAACACAAAAAGCTGCAAAACTGCAGCTTGACGAGGTGTTTGCACCTTACGGTTGGCGTGGCAGAGCAGAAACAGGAGTTTAAAGCATACGCACAGGAAATAATCCCAAGAAAATAAATCTCGCCTTAACATGTCGATATTACATAAAAACATAAAAGAAAGCATTAAAACGCACTATAGCTCACAGTCTGCAAAAGATACTTATTAAATGATATACATACACGCATATAGGCACTCATAGGTATATACATACATATAAAGGTTACAAAACAAAACAGGGTACACAGGTACATAAAAAGAGAAATATTGGATATGTAGACACAAAAAAAACTTGAAGAAAAAGTCATGTTATATACACGTATGCAACACAGAAGTATCCACATAAATAAATACACACAATATTGGCAAAAATAAGTGTACGGTACTTTTTAGATGCTTGCAGGGAATGAAGACAATGCCAATAAAACGCTTGAAAAATATTACAAGTAATTTTGGCTAAACCAAGGTTGCCACGAGAGACAACGCTTAATAGATTGTCAGTTAAAAATGTTCTATGTTCAGCAGTAAACGTTTCCTTAAGTCTCCCTTAGAAATTGTATTTATAGCTATGCCACTCTCAGCTAGGTTATTTAAAAGGCGGGCAGTTCGGGATTGCAACCTATCATTGCCATAATTCGTTCTTGAAAACGGCACGAACCATGTACTCCTTCCCCTAATTTCGTACGGTACGTCCAACGGTTTTCTTAAACTACATAGACTTAGATATGCTGCACCGTTGTGTTGCAAGCTATTTTTATACTTTTTTAGAAGATTAAAGTTGTAGATACATTGGACAGGAAGCAGAATATAGCGAAGAAATAGTTCGTTGGTGTGAGAGTCATATGGTACAGTTGCGATATGTCGAATGGCCTTCTTCTGAAATAAATGCAGCTTATTAATATTTTTTGCGGAACTGGTTAACCATACGAGGCTGCAGTAATTGATGTGAGCTGTGAATATAGCATCATAAAAAATAAGTTTAATATTTGATGTAACCACAGGCCGTAACCTACAAAGCACCCGACACGCTCGAGATAAATTAGTGCAGAAGTGATCGACATGGGCATCCCATTATAAATGTTCATTAAAAACATTGCCTAATTTTTTTTTATTTCAATAACTATACCAATCTTTTCAGATCCGATGTACAAACTGAGGTTTCTGTCAACAGATCTTTGAGCTGGTGAAAATAACACCGCTTTAGTTTTCTTAGTATTTATTTTTAACGAGTTTGCTTTAGTCCATTTGTGAAGCTTTTGGAGGGTTATATTTGCTAAATGCAAAAGCTGAGTAGTATCACACGATTGAAAGAAAATGCTGGTATCATCTGCGTAAATAATGAAATGTGCAATGTCAGTAATTTCTACGATATCATTCTTATAAATATTGATCAGGATTGGCCCTAAAAGACTGCCTTGCGGACTCTAGCCCTTACTTCTTGTGAAGAAGAGTTGTGTTCCTTTATTGCTACGACCTGTTGACGGTTACTTAAATAAGATTGCAAAAGAGTAAAGCCCCCGGAATCCATAATGTTGTAATTTTTAAAGCAATGTTAAATGACTAGTTCTATCAAATCCTTTGAAGTCTATAAATATAACTAAAGTTACCTTCTTTTCTTCAAATCCCTGGAATATTAATTATTTTTGCGTTAGTAAAGCTAATTCGTTGACATATGTTTACGAAAACCGAACTGTTTTGATGATATAATAGAGTGTTTGTCACAGAAGGACACAAGGTGTTTCGCGATTACTTTTTCTAGCCTTGTAAAATAACTGGAAGTACAGAAACCAGTCTATAATTGGAAAAATTGATTTTGTCCCCGGATTTAAACAGTAGCGTGACCTTAGCTTGCTGCATCTTTTTTGGAAAAACACCAGTAGTAACTTAAGGCATAAGTTATATATATGGCTAAGCGGCGATACAAGAAGGTCCAGTACAAACTTAATAGGCCGAATCTGAAGCCTATCATTGTCTATGGCCTTGCTATTTTTTAGTGACAAGAAAATCGATGATATTTCCTGAGGCGTTACGGGAGAAAAAAAGGCTCTGTGGGGGTTAGAATCCTTTAGGAAGCTCATAGCGCTTTCATTGTGGGAGCATTGCATAAGATTCGTTAAATAGTGATTAAACTTGGTTGCCAGTTCTTGACCGTTGAGTGGTTTATTATCCACTCTCAATTCAAAGTCGTCGTTACGGGGGGCAAGTGGGTGCAAAAGTTTATTCAATTCCCGCCACATGACATAACGCCGGGAGGAAGCCTCAGAAAACACATGTTCGAAGTACATTTTTTTAGTATAGCGTGAGAACTTTGTCACAAAGTTTCGGTACTTTTTAAAGGCTACAAAATCGTCCCTGTTCTTTGTTTTTACAAACTTATGGTACAATAAATCTTTTTTACGGATCATCTTCAGACATTCGTCTGTAATCCATGGTTTCCTTATATTCTTATTTTTCTTGACCATCTTAAGAGGAAAAGACTTTTTATATGAATGTTTATATATTCTAGAAAAGTATTGTAGACATCATCTGCAGTGGTGCACAGAAGTAAAGGGTTCCACCAAACAGAGGGAATCTTCTGACGAAAAGTAGTCAAAGTATTCTGATTAATATCGTGAAAAGCGAAAGATTCGGGACATTGCTTACATCTTAGTATTTCTGTGTGCATTGAGAACATATATATAGGTAAATGGTCACCGATATGTACACCAATCACACCGGACATGGTTCTGCTACTTGTATCACTGGTTATAAATACATCAATAAGACTTTGGGAAAGACGGCCCATACGAGTCGGTTCTTTGATCACGTTCATGCAGCCGAAATAACCGAAAAGAAGCTCTAGATCACGCGAATGTGCGCTTGCCTGTAATATGTCAATGTTAAAGTCCCCACCAATAGTTATTTGTAAACCATAAGACGAAACAAAATTGTTAAGGTCTTCTACAATTTGCGAAACAATTTTCGAGTTTTCCATCAGGGGGGCGGTACACAACAACAAAAATAGCATTTTTACATTGCACCGTTAAAGCTTCATAATCTGTCGTAACTGTCGAAAATTCGTTCATTGTACTACAAGAAAGCTGTGTAGACACGAGCTGTAACACACCCCCACCTCGCGGTGGGACCTATTTAGAAAGAACGTGTTGAAGCCCGAAAGGCGCAGCACTTCTGTGTCACTCGTATACCAGGTTTCCGTTATCATGACAACGTCGAACTTGAAACTTTCAAAGCTGCGTTTTCTTTTCTTGTAGTTTCACATTCTTCTTTCATTTCCTCGTAGCTTTTGTTGAAGAATTCGCAGCTTTTTTGCATTTCCACATTTTATTTCCTAGTGGTTTCATATTCTTTTTTTAATTTCCTCGTAGATTTTCTGCATTTTCCTTACTTCTTTTCGAAATTCACGCTGAAGATCAGCGATCTCGCGTCTTAGGTCAGCAATGTCATTTTTCATGACCAAAGCAATGCGGGATTATACACAAGGGCACACAATAGCAATGACACTGGGTGGTTGGCACCAGAGGCAACAGAAAAAGTCACTGAGTAAGCGAACAAAGATTACTGCAGAATATTCAAACCTGTGAAATAGGAAGGCGACTATCAGGCGACCGTTCTGTTCGCTGCCTCCGCTGCCAAGTGATGCTGAGGTGGACGGAGCGTTCTTTTAAAGGATCCACTTCGTGACGAAAGCCACACGTGGTCCAGAAAACAGGGGGTGTGGAGAGGCGATGTGGCGAGGGGGTGTGGCGAGTCTACCCGCTAAACCGCACTAATCGACTTCAATCCATTCACCTCTTCAGGTTAAGGTTAAGCAGATTCGAGATAACATAAAAATGCTATCAAATATACTTTGAAAGTGGAAATTAGGATTCCCCATTTTTTTAAATCTCATGTTCTCTTAGAGCAGTAAGCAAAAGACACAACGGCACTGTATACAAGAAAAAGTTACGTTAATTTTGAGAACTGCGAGTGTTTGTGTCTCAGTGCTGTTTGTATATAACTGCCCATTCGAACTATAAGTGGAAGATATGGATGTATTGTTGATGGTGTCCCTGAAGGCCTTCACAAGCGGACAGGGATGCATGCGAATTAACAAGACATTAAAAACTTTCCGCGATTTTAAACACCATGTAGAGAAACCATGAAGAATATTCCATGATATGTTGCCTCGTAATATGCGTTATAACTTAAGTTATTCTAAACGTAAAAGATAATTGGGAGAGATGGGCAGTGCCTAACGCAAACTGATAGTATATACGGACAACTTTACATTAAATTGAGGGAAATAATTAGAAGAGAACATGATGGGCCTTGGGAACTGCAGACTACGCAAAATATTTCATGGTTCTGTCTGGGGAGTGCAAAATATCTTCAGACGCAAGGTAGGGTACCGAACTGGAAAACTAGAAATCACATTTTTGAAGCCCGGAACCGGTTCAAAACGGTTCCTTCGATTTGTTCCGGTTCGGGTTCAGTTCCAAAATGGCGGAAAAAATACGGTTCCCGTTCAGTTCCGGTTCCGGGCGAAAATTCGGGTTCGGTTCCGGTTTTCGGTTCGGTTCCGGTTCCGGTTCGACACCCTGCATCTAAATATGTTGGCCCTAGTACTTTTTTTTATTTATGAATTTTTCCAAACGCTGAACAAGCCCCCGAGTTTTCGACCTGCATGCCGAGTAAGTTCCGCACGGGTGCGTGTACCTTCCCTAATCATAAGTGAAGTGTGTTTTATACACCTTCGCTGGTGATTCACCTTCACAGAATAAAATGGCTCCCCATTTCTAGCCTGCGGGTAATTGGTGAAATCTCGTGAATTCTTTTTAATTTGCTCATTGCAAGCTCATTGTGAGTGGCGTCGTAACCATTCCTTTGTCAAGCCATTCCCGTGAATTTTATTAGATGACAATCAGGAATCAAGAGGGAGCGCGCGTACATAAAAATGCCTGTTCTCTCATTTCCACACGTGTGGCTACCGTATTTCGATGTAACTGATAGCCTTTGTGCAGTGTCCTCGTGCTCAGCATGCTGACCACGAGGACGCGGGTTCGATTCTTGGCCGCGGCGGCCGCTTTTCTGATGAAGGCGAAAAGCGAAAACGCCCGTGTGTACGAAATTTCGGCGCACATTAAAGATCCCAGGTGGTCAAAATTAATCCGGAGCCCTCCACTACGGTGCGCCTCATCGCCTGCGTTGCTTCGGCGCGTTAAACCCTACAATCAATCAAATGTAACTGATAGCCTAAATTTATCTTTCCGACACAAAGAGTATTACCTAATTCAAGCACTTGGTTATGATCGGAGCCGTGCCGCGCAAATTTCAAGAGCGGTGGTTGACCGACAACTCCACCGCCACAAACGAACGTTTTGGGAGGAAGGCTTAACGCAGCCTGCAGGCGTACGTCTTTGAGTGCCGCTTATCGACTGCGCTGTCGGCTGACTTCACGACCGCTAAGGCCTCTTTCAAGAGAAGGAAAACAAAAAAGGCCATTGGAATGCGACCAGGCGCGTCCCGTCTCGGCCGTGAAAGTCCGGTTTTGGAGGTCCATTTCGGGCGTCCCGTCGTTTCAGCTCAATAAAGCGCAGTGTCCCACTTTTGCCTCTGGAAGAAATTTGTACCCTACCGACGTAATTTCGCTAGGAAATATAGCATGGTAAACATTTGGTTCTCTGAAAATTCAAACTAGGCGATTCCACACTGATTTATCAACTCTGTACTTTGCACTAACAGACTTCTACAACGTTCAAAAAGATACTAAACTTTTTTACACCCTTTTAGCCAAAAAGGGTGTAGCATAAGTGGAAAAAGAGTGTTTGGAGGCCTTTACAACCTTTTTTTGTGTCTCAACACCCTTTTCCTAGCTCTACACCCTTTTTGTCTGAAAAAAGGGTGTTGATCAACTTCAACACCATTGGTTTTTCTTAGGGTGTTGAAAGGGTGTGGAAAAGGTGTTCAGCTGTTCATTGAATAAGGCCATGTTTCGATGCATAATAGCACTGTAAAGAAGAAGACATCCCCTCATATACTCCTCTACTCTCAAGAAATTTTCAAACGCAAAAAAAAAATAATTGCTCGTATGTAATGATCGCTCGTTTATGCATATGCGGTGCACCTCATGCCCCAAGGTTAGCTTTGGCATGTGAAACACCAATTTGAACCTTCAAAATTAAAAAGACTATAGTCGTGTGGCGAAAAGGGTGTTTACCAACTGCAACACGCTTGGCTTTTTGTAGTTTGTTGAAACGGTGTGAAACAGGTGTTCAGGTGCAAAAAAAGAACAGCGGAGCTGGGGGTCCATCTTGTTTCTTCCGGTGTTACAAAGTTTTGTTTTTTGCTAACATTTGCAATGTCCTTGCTAAGCTAGGATGACCGCTGAGGGGTGAGGCCAAGTGTAACCGGATTTTACAAGGCTGTTCCAGTGTGCCCCCCCCCCTTCTGCCAGGGGATCCAAGGGGGAAACAAGCTAGGTCGGCCCCCAGCTATGCTGTTTCTCCATCCTTGCGCCACTATTGCAAGCTGCGCCAATTTGTTTGCCTTTTAGAATGCAAAAATGACTAGTACGTTTGAAATGGTATAGTAAGAGGTGCGCATGCGCATACGCCCCTTGTCAAAAAAATCACGCCATATCCACGGAATGAATGATGATAAGTGGGGCGAAGCTCGAGAGGGGGAGATCATCGGTAACCGTAACTCTCCCGTGAAAGTTCTCCCATTACATCAAGAACGCGTAAGACTGTGTGCGTACATTGTACAAATCAACTTTTATTTTGTTCTTGTTCGTTTGTTGTTTCGTTTCTTCGTTTGTTCTTTTCATTTCCTCGTTGTCATGACTGGATTGCGAGGTCCCTTCATTACGACGGCTTTATGATCTGTGAAATGAAGCGAGAGAGGTTCTTGTACTGGCTGCAATGGGAAGTTTGCAAACACTAAGTCTATACACGTTCCTCGGATCGTGATAGGGTTCATATGGATACATCTGAGTGCGTATTTGAAGAAAGAACTTTTATTTAGGGCGAACTTGTGCCCGAACAAGACGAGAGGAAACGAGCAAAGGTCCTTGCGTCTCATTCGATCTCCGAGAACGACTGCCTGCGTTCGTGGCGTGATCTCCCCCTCGCAGTGCACGTGCGCTCGCGCCTCCGTTGGCGAACACAGACAAGCTCGCGCTCCCGGTGCCGAGTTTGCGCTGCCGGTTCTTGCGCGTGCAACGCGGCCCACTTTGCGACATCTCCGAAAGCATGCGGCGGTCACGTACCACGAGACACAAGGGATGGACAGACCCATGGCTTTAGGAGCTTCGCCCCTAAAACATCTTTTGCCTTACGGCCAATTCTTTTATATTAATATTGGTTTAAGCCTGTTATACCTAGTGGCACAGGCTGAGGCATTTAAATATTTTATGTTTTTTTTAACTTGCCTCACAATATCCATGTGCATGCTCACACTCTAACAAGCTCGAAAGTCAACTTCACTGTTATAATACCCTATCTGCGGTGGAGCACCCTTTACAGGTGCCGCAGTTCTTTTTCTTTGTATTTTTTTGCTAGCGCCGCCGAAACTAGCTCACGCTTAAAGAGCTTCACTGGTAATAAATTATGCCAATTCATATTGCTTTAAACATCGTGAGGAACAAAACAGCCCCCGCTTGTAGAAAATGTCCAATCCACCCGTGTAAACAGGTACAAAATGCCTCCAAAGTTGGAGGTCTCTTCACCTTTTTTCTTAGTTGGCGGTCTTTTCTTACGCCCTTTTTCTTTACGCCCTTTTTCTTAGTTTTGAACACCCTAATTTGTAGCTTTACACCCTTCTGGGAAAAAGGATGTTGAAATAATGAACACCCTTTTTGAAGGGTGTTGAGGTGGCAGGAAGATTTGTTTGGTATCTAATAAAATTCTACAAGTTATGAAACACAGAAACTACCTCGTAATTAAAAGGTTTTTGCAAATTCGCGTGTTAATTTGTACATTCTCATAGTAAAATCCATACTTCCAAAATTAGCGCTAAAATATCTGTTTTTTGCGACAAGCCCACCGATTCGATCGGGTGGCTTTCCTCTGCTGGATATAAAAGCAAGAAGCACATGTATTACTAAGTAAGTTTGCACTCCCTGTACCGCTTGCGTCGCGTTGGTTTTATTTCTCAATTCATTTGTGTTCCAACTGTAACTTGTGCGTATTGACTGTTTGTGTTGAATGCTGCGCGCTCCGTCTATTCACATTGCCACTGCGCATGGCAAAACCTCCAGAAAAAGGTGTGAGACACCCTTCTTTTAGGGTGTTGAGCTCAACACCCTTTTTTCATCTCTACACCCTTTTCTTGCCAAAACGCCTTGTAAGGGTGTTAGCCATGGGACAAGATTTTTACACCCTTTTAGCCCAAAAAGGGTGTACAAAAGTTTAGTGTGCTAACGTACGGTACGTCGTATTTATAGGTCTCAAAAATGCAGAAAAGCAAAAATTAAGTATTCTCATCCGCAAGGCAGATAAATTGATACTAAGGCTTCCCACAACCGCATCAACTGACAAACTTCTCAAACTTGGAATTCGCAACACCTGGGAAGAGCTAGTCGAGGCGCAGCAAGCCAGCCAGGTGAACCGTCTACAATTAACACCCACCGGAAGAGCGCTTCTCACCAGACTTGGCTACCCTCTAGAAGATGCTTCACACCAACCAAGTCGCCTCTCACCCCGCATCAGAGAAAGCATCTACGTATGCAACATCCCACGCAACATGCACCCAAAATACAACGAAGAACGATGCCGCAGAAGAGCTACGTACCTACAGAAACTAACAATACGACACACCGGAGACGTACTCTACACGGACGCCGCGAAATATCCACAGCGCAACAGCTACGCCATCAGTGCGATTAATTTCCCTGGTGAAGAGGTCACAGCAGCATCTACCAGAGCCCGCAACTCCACGGCGGCGGAGGAGCTGGCTATAGCAATAGCAATTACGGCTGCCACAAAACCAGTGACAATAGTAACAGGCTTACAACAGGCATGCCGCAATTATAAAAAGGGGATCATCAGCAGCACCGCACTGCATGTACTCACCTCGCATCACCAACCGCTACAAGACACCCACAGCGTCTGGACGCCTGGACATGCGGCAGCCCACGCCGCAGTCCGCGGACACGTTCTCCGGGAACTCCTTGCGACCGCTTTTCCAGACCCAGCAACTCAAGGCGCAGAAACAATACCTAACACTTATCGGGACATCCCCGAACACTACCGGAAATAACGACAGAAATACCCTGCTCCACATCACAAGCTAGACCGCGAACAATCTACCACCTGGCGCCGCTTAACCGACACGTATCAACACTTCATGCGATACACCCTGGACTCCAGTACTGCGAAGGCGAACCTAACACGCTGCAATACATGGTGCTGGTCTGTCCCGACACACCCAGATCAGCTCCGTAACCACCAACACCTCAACCACCCTGGCAGGCCCTGCTGTCTAACGCGACCCTGGATGTCCAGCTCTGGCTAACAACTGCAGGTCGGCGCGGGCAACTGAAGACCACGGCTTCTTGGACTGAACAAGCCGATCAGGACTGCAATGACCGTTTTTAAATGCGGAGCATTTCTTAGTCGCACGATGTCGCGCTTCGGCGTCGGCGCCGTCCACACGCTCACTGCGCATGCGCGTCGCGTCGAGGCGCAGGTGCGCGTCTTTCCCCCGTACCCTCCTCGCTCTCAACAACAGGTGCGGTGGTGCGGGAGGAGCGCGTGTACCCCGTGCGCTCCGTCGCTCTCAACAACAGCTGCGGCGGTGCGGGGGGAGCGCGTCTATGCGCGCATGCGTCGTAGCTACCCGTGCGCTGCGTCGCGCTCAACAGTAACGGCGGCAGGGCGTGTACACATGATAACGGCGTGGTGGGTGCGTGGAAAGTTCGCGCGCTTGTGTATGGAAGTGTGCGCATGCGCGTCTCTCCCCCGTACTCCTCTCCCTCGAACGCGGGCGGTGTGTATATAAGCGGCGGAGCGCGCGTTCGGAATTCAGTCAAGGGCGTCTTTGCTTGGTTTTCGCTTGACTTGACGCTTTGCTTGACGGCACCAAGCAATAAAGACAGACTTTAACTTTACACTCCTTGCCTTCACTTCTCCTTCATTCAATAAATAAGAATAATAAAGACGAAATAACAATTAAGCATTCCCAAACCATACCCAATTACGCAACATTCACGCGATACCCTCACCACTCTGCGACGCATTTACTCGAGTCCCCCCCGTGGGAAGATGCGGGCGGGTTTTAGGGGTGAAGCTCCTAAAGCCATGGGTCTGTCCATCCCTTGTGTCTCGTGGTACGTGACCGCCGCATGCTTTCGGAGATGTCGCAAAGTGGGCCGCGTTGCACGCGCAAGAACCGGCTGCAACCGGCAGCGCAAACTCGGCACCTGGAGCGCGAGCTTGCCTGTGTTCGCCAACGGAGGCGCGAGCGCACGTGCACTGCGAGGGGGAGATCACGCAAGAGATCACGCCACGAACGCAGGCAGTCGTTCTCGGAGATCGAACGAGACGCAAGGACCTTTGCTTGTTTCCTCTCGTCTTGTTCGGGCACAAATTCGCCCTAAATAAAAGTTCTTTCTTCAAATACGCACTCAGATGTATCCATATGAACCCTACCACGATCCGAGGAACGTGTATAGACTTAGTGTTTGCAAACTTCCCATTTCAGCCAGTACAAGAACCTCTCTCGTTTCATTTCACAGATCATAAAGCCGTCGTAATGAAGGGACCTCGCAATCCAGTCATGACAACGACGAAATGAAAAGAACAAACGAAGAAACGAAACAACAAACGAACAAGAACAAAATAAAAGAACAAAATAAAAGTTGATTTGTACAATGTACGCACACAGTCTTACGTCTTAATGATGTAATGGGCGAACTTTCACGGGAGAGTTACGGTTACCGATGATCTCCCCCTCTCGAGCTTCGCCTTCGCCCCACTTATCATCATTCATTCCGTGGATATGGCGTGATTTCTTTTTCTTTTTTTTTTTAATAAACGTTTTTTAAATGTATTTTTTCCCTCCTCCTCCACACCGTAACCGAATGAAATTACCTAAGTGAGCCGCATAATGTTGATCCTATAATATTGTTTTTAGCTTTAATTTCGACGCATTTTACTCATTCTACCTGGCCTTCATGTTAGGACCTTTCAGTGGCCCGCATAAGAATAGATGCAGGGCACTGCATCTAGGTGGAAATAAGAATAGATGTTAATGAACACTTTTTTTTAATTGTTAGCGAGCCCTCGTGTGCATTTAACTGCGTTTTTTTTTCAGGCCCCGGAGAAGAGAGAATAAAATTATATTTAGTTGCCAGCTGGAGTTCCTAGGCGTTTGCCAGAAGCCCGTGGGCTCTGGAAGCGTTTTCGGCCAGTTGGACGGCCCAGAGCTGATCCTCCGGGTTGTAGCTGCGCAGTGCGGTCTCCCACTGCTCACTGTTATTAACATTGCGACCTAGTGTGGCCGCCTGCAGACATTGCCAGAGCATGTGTGCTAGGTCCGCTCGTTCCTGGCACCTGTGGAACTCAAAGGGTAACGCCCTGAAGTTAATTCTTCACGCACTTATATTTGAAGGGACCATTGTCCCTGAAGAAGAAAGTATATATAGCTCATCTTACCCGTACTCACCTACGGGGCAGAAACTTGGAGGCTCACTATAGAGGGTTCAACTTAAGTGAAGGACGACTCAGCGCGCAATGGAACGGAAGATGATAGGTATAACATTAAGGGAAAAGAAGAGAGCGGAGTGGGTCAGGGAACAAACGCGTGTTAAGGACATATCAGTAGAAATTAAGAAGAAATGGGTGTGGGCAGGGCATTTAATGCGAATACAAGATAACCGTTGGTCATTAAGGGTAACAGAGTGGATCCCTAGAGAAGGCAAGCGTGGCAGGGGGTGGCAGAAAGTTAGGCGGGCAGATGAGATCAAGAAGTTTGCGGTGATAAATTGGTCGCAGTTAGCACAGGACCGGGATAATTGGACGTCTATGGGAGAGGCCTTTGTCCTGCAGTGGGCGTAGATAGGCTTATGATGATGATGATGATGATTTCAAGGGACACTTAGCGTAGTCTGGTGGATTGAATGCTTTACCTCTTTCTCTAGCCTATGTTCTTCCGTCATCACCGCACCCCTCCCTTTCTCTCCCTTCCTCCAGGTATGTTCAAGGCCTTGAGGAATAATATGGTCACCCTACGTATACGGTACATTTGTTCAGGATATGAGTTTGAACGAGGCAGTATAGTCAAGCTTTAAGTGCAAGTAATAATTCGTAGAATGACGCTCGAAACCAGCTACAGAAGAAGAAGCTAAACTGACGTCCGCGGCGCCAACTCTGCTCGACAGTGGGAATGCAGGAAGCGTGCGCGCGTGCAGGGGGCGAGGAATTAGCGTTCCCAGGAAGTGTAGGAAGGAAGTGCCAGGGCGCAGCCGGATGCAAGGTGCACACTCTTGACGACGGTGTTCTGGCGCTGCGCGGGGCAGGAGTTCGAACAGGACAAGGAAGTCACACACGCGCGCACAAAAAGAAGATGGGCGGAAGCGGGTTGACGTTTGCAGCGACAAGGACGATCACCATGCGCGTCAGCTGCTTGTGCACGTGTAGACAGACGGACGCTCACCTGACGGAGGAAAGAATTATTCTCTGTTACAAAAAACAAGTGAAGGGGAGATACCAGATGATCAGGATTCTGCACTTGAAATTGTTGACCTATCGCTTCCGCAGGCACGTTTCTTTTTGTATTTGGTGGTCGGAGAGAGAGAAGGAGAGAAGATTGGCAATGCCAAGGAATTACGCTGCGACTACTTACGCGGAAAAAGAAACTTACGTAGTGAGCATGCACCGGTCTGCCATACGGTCACAGCGAACAACGGGGCTCAGCTAGTAATAAGCACCCTTAGAAGATGCACCGAGGATTACAAAAGAATGACGGACACTCAGCCCTGTTGAGGTGGTTGGTCAGAGAAGCCGTTAAAATACCGTTAAGGAGTAATTACGAAATGAATGCCAAATGTGTTTCGTATTGCAATTTGACGGTACTTTATTTACAAGTGTATTGGCTGGGGCGCAGTCCCAATGAATGCAAGAAATAAAACACTATTGTCTGTGGTTTCCAATTCAGCTTTCCGTTGAATTAATTAACTTAATAAAGCTTGGATTCATTGGTAGCTGGCGAGAATTGCTAGTGTTTACGGCTATGCGGTGTACAACTTAATTATGACAAGTAAAAGAAATTCGGTCAGTCATAACTCTAAGCGTTGTGGCTGGATTAAAAACGGGGGCTGAGGGGATAAACGGAATAAAACTGACAACACCGGATTGAGCGCGGGGCTGAATTTGCTCCGAGCCTACACTCGCCTTTGAAAACTTCATGCAAGCGTTATTTTTATATTTTTATTGTTCTCTTTAGAAGTTTTCTTTTTGCTTGCGAGGTATTTACTGCGTGTATATTACTGTATATTACTCTACGAGACATTACTGTATATATATATATATATAGGGAATCAAAAATGGGAAATGAGGGGCTCGGTGAAGTAAGACAGAAAATAAGGGTTGGCAGTCAAGAAAACCTCGGAAAGCAAAGGGGAGGTTGTGGTGGGTCATAGAAACAGATGAAGAAATTTTTGATTCAGAAAGAAAGTGGTGAAAAAATGCCCGCCGGGTGGGATCCGAACCCATGACCTCCAGAATACCGGTCTGGTGCGATAACCACTACGCTACCGGCGGGGCTGTTTCCCCACCACTTTCTCGGGTATTTATGTTAAGGTATACCTTAACTTAGCGTAGCGAGGGCCTCTGTTCTGGCAGTCTTGGTGCCAAGGGTAGCTTAAGAGGGTTCAACGCTGGTCGACCAGTCTCGACATGTCGTAGACACTCGAGTCACGGCCCGGGGGTTAAAAAGAAGGTCCCCTTCACCCCGAGTAGTCCGAGTGGCGCTGGCTACCACCCCCAAGTGCAGGAATAAAAATTACCTTAACATAAATACCCGAGAAAGGGGTGGGGAAACAGCCCCGCCGGTAGCGTAGTGGTTATCGCACCAGACCGGTATTCTGGAGGTCGTGGGTTCGGATCAGACGCGGCGGGCATTTTTTCACCACTTTCTTTCGGTCTAAAAAGTTTCTTCATCTGTTTCTATGACCCACCACAACCTCCCTTTGCTTTTTGCTTTCCGAGGTTTTCTTGACTGCCAACCCTTATTTTCTGTCTTATATATATATATATATATATATATATATATATATATATATATATATATATATATATATCCCTCGTTATAACGATATCGCTTTATTCGAAATTTATTCTGGAAATTTATTACCCAAACACATGCATTATAGGCCGCGACCCGCCGCGGTGGCTCAGTGGCTAAGGCGTTGCGCTGCTGAGCACGAGGTCGCGGGTTCGATTCCCGGCCGCGGCGGCCGCTTTTCTGATGGAGGCGAAAAGCAAAAACGCCCGGGTGTACGAGATTTCGGCGCACGTTAAAGATCCCCAGGTGGTCAAAATTAATCCGGAGCCCTCCACTACGGCGCGCCTCATCGCCTGCGTTGCGTCGGCGCGTTAAACCCTACAACCAATCAATCAAAGCATTATAGGCCGCATTACTCGAAGTACACGAAGAGCTTGACTCGCTTAGAGCGAAGTGCCCAGCAGAGGCATGGCCGAGCGGCGGCGACCCAGGGGCGAGTGATGCTTCCAACATGGCGGATCAACGCAACCTGGTCTTTCACCGGCGATTTTCTCGAGCCGGTCATGCTCGGTTCACGCCATCCGACTTTACACAATCGGTCCGAATGCGTGTTAGGGTCATTGAATTTTGTTCTTAGACATTGGTCAATGACGTGGACGCGACGCTGCGCGAACACCCACACTCGAACCGTAGAATTAGCAGTGTCGTCGACAACGGGGCACCGAAAAACTCTTGTTTTGCAAACTTCACTGCTGCACACCTCGGAAAAAATTTCCTGGAGATCATGCAAAGCCACTATTGCAAAACCGGTCAGTTTTCATGAATGCGCTGCGCGCCGAAAATGAGGAGTTAATCGTTTTTTGAGCGCAACAAACGCAACCTTAGACTCGAGCGACGGCATTTGCGGCGCTTTCCAGCGCTAAACTCGCGCAGCGTTCCGTGACGTCCGCACGCCCCCCTGTAAATTGGTTACATCCACTGCCACATTTATGATTGCGACCACAGCCTCATGCAATGCTTGGTCAAATTGGAGCAGGGGATGCTCGCTCCCGGCAAGAACTTGAAACAGCCAAAGCTAGCTGCCTTTTTTGCAGCTGAATAAGGCTTTGCTTCACTGAATACATGGTGTTTTGATTCCTTGAGTTTGTGGTGCAATTAAAGCTCAACTACTTTAGCTTTCTTAGAGTGGTCGCTTATATCGACATACCGCTTATAACGAAATTTTTCGCCGTCCTGCTCACTTCGTTATAACAATGGATTACTGTATATATATATATATATATATATATATATATATATATATACTTGAGAAAATGGTAGACGCACGAGTAAAAACAAAAACAGTGGTTTACTGACGTTTCGACTGCGGGACCAGTCTTCATCTCAAGATGAAGACTGGTCCCGCAGTCGAAACGTCGGTAAACCACTGTTTTTGTTTTTAATTTGAGATGAAGACTGGTCCCGCAGTCGAAACGTCAGTAAACCACTGTTTTTGTTTTTAATCGTGCGTCTACCATTTTCTCAAGTATTTTTTCTGGCTCCTCGAGAAGTTTTCTTTTGCCTATATATATATATATATATATATATATATATATATATATAACCACGGATACAGCTACTGACATTAACCTTATTAGAAGTTGCCGCCCGCCCCTTTCTCCTTTTGTCACCGTGTAATGTTTGTTTATGATCACTTTGCCTAGCACCCGTTACCGTCAACATGCACAACAACAAGCTCTTCCAAGTACTTAATCAGATGAAAAAGCTCTCAGAAAGAGTTACTGCCCCGAACAAATCGGGGTCTTACGGGCCGAAGCTGCACCCGGGATGTGTACATGAGCAGCGCCGTATAGGGGAGGGCTACCGATTAATTCAGACCACCCGCGGCTTTTTAACGCGCACTGAACCCGTCGCGGCCGGTGTCGACGCCGCACGCTCAGCAGCACAACACTTTAGCCACTGAAAGACCGCGGGGGGTCTCGTGCACAAAGATCCTTAACTAAATAAAATAACTGCGCAAAAAAGGTGAGACACGGGCGAAGTGAAGACGGACACACATGGCGCAACCTTCCGAGTACATTTATTGTGCCACTGTGTGAACAAATTCACATGTAGTTGCAATGTAGTTGCAACTGTAGTTGCACATGTAGTTGCAACTGGCATGTAACTGGAATGCACATGGAACTTCACATGTAGAATGTATAGTTGAAAGTTTGTGCCGTGTGTGTCCGTCTTCACTTTGTCCGTGTCTCCCCTTTTTTGCGCAAGTATTCTATTTAGTTATGGAGTGCCCACATTCCCAGGATGCTACCCTTACAAAGATTCTGCTTCTTCATTTTCTTTAGCAGTCGAGCGTGAAGTAACTTTTCATGCCTTCATATGTTCAATTTTTTTGAAGGATAGTATTTTGGCTGCCCCCTCCCCCCCACTCTTCCACTACTCCCTAGCTTCCCTAAACTTCCTTCCAGAAAATACTGCCAATTTTATACGCACGGCATTAGGGCACGCTTGGCGTACTGGAATATTTTGAACGATATCTGGCAGAGGCGTAGACATGTGAGCGGTTAAAAAAAACTTAGAAAACTGTTTTTTTTTCGTTTTTTAAATCCAAAATAACATTAAGACAACAAACAGAGCTTATCTGGGGAAGTTTGCTGTGATGCGACCAATATGCATGGGGAAAACGCTTCCTGAAATGAATGCGTTGACGGGAAGTCGTGCACAGATTTAGAGTGGAAGCTCTGCTGGGGATTTTGTGATGCAGCATGCGACAATTGTATTCTTTTCAGTGTTTAAAAAGAAATTTATCGGCACTTAAATCACTTAAGTGATTTGAAGGCGAGAGCCAGCGACTATCTAAGACTTTTTCACTGCTGCATCGTGTTTGCGGTGTGGTCACGTTCACCTGTCCCGCGGCATGCATCCGGATAATTCTTAAAAAACAAAACAAAAAAAAACAAAAAAAACAGGTTAGGGCTGTAGTTACCACACTTGGGTGTGGCTCTTGGCGACCCGGGTTCAAATCCCATTCGCACATAAATAAGTTTTTATGTTTTGATTGATTGATTGCTAGTGGTATCCCCTTTGAAACTGAGTGATGACGTGTCATCTTACAAAAAAAACTAATATATTATCTGTGCTTTATACTCTTCCTTTAATACTAGCGCATCTCGAGGGCAAGCACAAAATGCTTTTTTGTTGTTGTTGTTGCAGGTGGTAGCTGTCCTAGGCATTATTCCCCTGTTTGCTTTTCGTCCACCAGCATTCTAACCTTCTCTTAGTCGTCTCCACAGCCTTGAAACCCTCTGTTCTACCCCTAGGGCTTCTGGAAGCCGAATATTTCCCTCTTGAAGATGTTATTTACTTATTTTACTTACATATTTTATTTACTTATTTTCTTTTTACAGCGGCCGTAATTTGGTTTCATCCGTGTAGTCGTCAGCAACTATGGTCACTTTTCCCGTTTGATGAGACATCTAAGGCTATCTCCTTAAAGGAGCACTGACGCGAAAATTTTATGTTCCACTTTTATTGCTTTTATCGATGCTTAATGGCCTGGCGAACCTGAAACAGCACTTCAGATACTTCAGCGCACGATAGTTAATTACATTGAACGGCCTGAAAATCGTTTGTTTCAAATTCCCGCGCTTTCATCCCGAACGGCGCATATGACAGACTCCCTGCCTGACCTCACCGCTTTGTGCGGACGTCACCGGCGCCCGCTTGAGAGGGTGTTGCGCCCGCTCGCCGCTCGTGGGGCCGCGCGCGTGAAGTGAAGTCACGAGTTTTTGACCAGCGCTGTCGGGTCACTTCTTTTGGCTTCACGGGGTGATGTCACGCTGATGTCCATTTCCTGAGTGCCGCTCTGCGCGCTGCTCCGTCGGCGCGATGAATGAGATCCAATTGAACTATGTTCTTCGCGTCGCAGGCCGCTCATATTTCACCTAGGGCATTCTGTTGAGTGAAGGAAGCGAACTGTACAATAATACTAACGCCGAAAATTGGTGTCAGTGCTCCTTTAAGAAGTATCTCGAAGTTTTTATAGATCTGCGCGGAATCGTCTTTTTCCATTTCTCATATTTTTCTGAAAAAAAAAGACATGCAAAAAGTATTTTTTTTTTGTTTCGCGCCTCTCAAAGTTTCATGAAAACTTACATCTCTATAGAGATTGACAAGACATCGCCGGTTTCAAAACGTTCGTGCGCTTCCAATACACGTCCGTTCGATTCGGCCGCGCTGTCAACAGCTCTTCGAACTGCTGGGATTCCTTCCGGACAAATCCGGTCGTGCTTCCGGACCACCGGTGAACTGGGATACGGCCCGTTCGTCACATGGCATTTCGTCATAGGCCGGTTAGTAATAGGCAGTGTGGTCACATAGGACCATTCGTCATAGGCCGGTTCGACAAATGGGAAAGTTCGTCATAGGTGCACAAAACGAATGTCCACGTGCTTTTTTTAGCGAAGCAGGTAGGATGGTTCGACTCAAAAGAGAGAAGCTAGTTTTTCTTTTTTCTCTCTCTTTTCGGCGGTACAACTGGAAAATTTCCGCAAAGAATGCAAGCCAGAGTGGGCAAGTAGGGTGACTTGGGCTGATCAAGAATATCGATACGAGTTCAACAACCCTAGACAGAAAAGTGAGGCAGGGGCGTAGCCTAATAAAGTTCTTGGAAGACAGGCTACAAAGAAGAACGCGCGCCCCCCTTTTCAGTGTTGCGGCCGGCTTGGGCACCCTCCAGGGGAACAGGTCCGCTCGTCACAGCCGACTCTTCATGGGAAATCTGGTCAAAGAGGCATTGGTTCTAAGTGGTCCCGTAATAGGGAAAGTGGTAGCACCGACCTTCTCGTTCTTGGAAATTTCGTCTGGAAGTTTCATTTTGGGTAGATGTCGAGGAGGGGGGGGGGGGGGGGATATTTGTGGCTTCAACTCTCCAGGAATTCATACTACCTTTCGCAGTTAGTGGGTTGGCCTTCTCTCGCTTTTTTGCAGGTAGTGGCTGAAATGAATTTTTTCCAGAAGAAATGTGTTACACGGAGAACGAGCCCACTCGTCACAAGCCCACTCGTCACCGGAAAACTCGTCGTAGGCCAACTCGTCACACCGGCCTTTTCGTACAGTGCCGGGCCATCTCGAGATAGGAACTCTCGTGCAAGGGGCCTTCTCGTCAAATGGATTGTGAACAAATGGAATGTGAAATGGAGTGTGAACAAATGGAGTGTAAAAATGGAGTCAAATGGAGTGTGAACAAAAGCCTAGAAGCCCTGACCGGAAATTAGCGTTTAAAGCCGGTCTGAGGCTGGTTTCTGCAATGGTAAATTCGTTACGGCTGTTTAGGAGGGCGTGCCGAGGTCTGTGTGAGCAGCAGGTGTGCATAAAGAGCTGTTTTTTTGTTTTGCTGGGGAGGGAGAAGGGGGGAGGTCAGCGCGATTGGTACTTCTTCAAGTGCTGATCGTCAGCGGTGTTTGAGGTGGTGTACGTCCGTATTTTCGCGCGTATAACCTGCCCTTGCATACAACCCGCACCCCCACTTTCAGTCTGCGAATAAAAAAAAATAAAAATTGCCGAAGCTTGCACCAACTCGCGCAAGGCTTGAACCATAGCTAAGCTGGAGGATTTCTTTCTATGTAAACACTGAAGGATACACCACCAGGCATTGAATTAGGTTTGAAATTGTTTATTTGTTGATTTGATTGATTGTGGGGTTTTAACGCGCCGACGCTACACAAGTGACGAGGTGCGCCGTAGTGGAGGGCTCCGAAATCATTTTTACCACCCGGGGATGTTTAATATGCGTGCGTCAAAATCTCGAACACACGGACGTTTTCGCTTTTCGCCTCCATTAGAAAAGCGTCCGCCGCGGCTGGAAACCGAACGCGCTTCCTTGGGCTCAACAGCACAGCGTCATATCCAGCTGCCCCACCGCGGCGGGCAATTGTTTTTTAAATAATAATAATATTTATTTCACTGCACTGAATACATATTAGGGCCAGCCCAAGCCAAAAAATCTTGTGGTCTTGTGGGGCCTTTTGTTAACCTGTTCCGTTGTCGCTTTTCACGGTGGTGGTGGTAGTCATCGTCGGACGGCACCCCCCACGGCTCGCCCGCAAATACGAAAATGTCAACGATCGCATCGCAAGAATCCTGGCTGATCACGACGGCTGAGCCACAGTGAATACGCTTCGGAATATTGCCCGCAACATCCGCTTCCGGTACTGATGAAGTGAACAACGTCGCAACCCACCATTGAAGACGCCTACACAACAGTGCATAGTACAACAGTACAAAGATAGTGCAATAAACATTTTTTTAAATGCATAGCATTTTAGTAACTCACAATGTCACGCGGCGTTCGGCCTAGTCCGCAGCCAGGCCACTACACTATAAAAGAAACAACAGTTTCCGGCGCCCGGATTCGAACCCATGACGCCGCGGGCGGAACGGCAAGTGCCGGGCGCACTACCGATTGAGCCACGCAACCAACACGGATTTCGATGCACCGATAGCGCCTTATATCCTTCACTCATTTATGGTTTGTTTCGAAAGCGCCATAAGTTGTCACGCGCCTCCGCAAGATGGCGACACAGGTTCCGCGATCGAGACTATGATCGAGAGACCCGCCATAAGTTGTCACGCGCCTCCGCAAGATGGCGACACAGGTCCCGCGATCGAGACTATGATCGAGAGACCAGCAGCGCTGGTCGCGTCTCGTGCTGCCGGGACGCCCCGCTGTAGCCCACCGCAAATTTGATGACGTGCAGCGTGTAACAAGAAAACCAACAACCAATACGTAATCCATACGACTTGCCGGCGCACCCCCTCGGAAATGCTGTGCATTTGATCGTGCCCCTCGCGAGGGGGATGTTTATGAGTATGCCAAACTTTTGTACAATTTCATTCGCCCCCTAATCAAGTCATGTGTATCCCCTGTGAAATTCCGGAAACCACTGAACACATTATTTAAATACTATTCCGGCTTTGTGGCTGTGGAGCACTGTATCCTCCCATGCTGATATCTTGTTGGTCAATCACCGCGTGGATAGGGGTTCATGTGTGGATCGGCACGGGCCTGCAGCCGCAACGGCGTTAATTTTTGGTGCTGCCGTTTCTGGTTGCCGCACTCCCCACAAGCGATACATCTTTCTTCCTTTTCCTCGTTTTTATTCAGCCACCGAAACTTGCGAAACCCGCGAAACCAATGCGAACCCAATGCGAAGCCTTAAATTATATCTTGTTAGAATGCATGCCTCAGAAGCAGGACAGCCCGACTGCGATAAACGCACGTCTTAAAAGCATTATCCGGTAAAAATAACTGACAGTTGACACTGTAAAATTTTTAGGAACGTATAATTATTTCGATAAGAAAGGTAGCTGTCGAAATTTCCTTGAATATGTCAATCCTCTTGTGCGCAGTCGTCCGTTGAGTATCAGCCGGCTGGCTGGAGGCACTTTGTGGCACACTCCTCCGAGCTTGTGAAGCGATTGCGTCCCAGAAGGCAGCGGTGATGCAGCAGAAAGTCCGGCGTCACCTCGAAGCACTCGAACCCAGCGGAGCCGCTCGCTAATGGCGCCGCGAAGAACGGGTGCCGCAGCTGCCGTGGTTCGCAGAGCTGGGGGTGCGGCAGCAGGCAGCCCCGTTCCGGGCGCGTCCCTGGCTTGGCGCACTCGGCGACGCACTCGGCCGCGGTACCGAAGACGGGCGCCCTCGCTAGCGGGCATCTGCCCCTGGTGAAACGCCACGGCGTGCATTTTCCGCCGTCGTGGAACCACCAGGTGTAACGGGCGTCGGCGGGACCGCAGGGGACGAAGTGTGGCCACTCGGCGCAGCGCGGTTCCGGCGAGGGTTGGACGCAGGCCACTTGGCATGCGGCCCGCGAGACGAACTGGTTCGGGCTGCGGTTGCAGACGTTCGCCCGGTACGACGTCGCTGAGAGGCACGCCTCTTCTGTCGGGTCGTAGAAGAAATTCCAGGTCTTGCTGGCGTTGCTGCAGAATGACATGTGGACAGCCGGGCAGACCGGGGAGTCCTTACCGTCGTCGGTCTGCGTCATTCAATTAAAATGCCCGCGAAATAATAAAGTGTTTAAATGCAAAAATAATTTTACCCAGACATCAGTTGATTGCGACAGGTGCAATTTTGTTCTCATGGCGTGACATGATCAATTTTGAATAAGTCTAGGAACTTCCCGAGTGAATTAAGTACCGACACAAACGTGTCCGGAGACCGTAATTATAACGTAATAAGAAAACACACCACGCAGTATAGAGTATTTACGCATGCGCACTGCAGCCCCACCTTAAATCCACTACAGAAATACGAAGAACAGTGCCTCCTCCATGCACAGCGCACAGCAACAGGTAGCAACGATTCAACAGGTAGCAATGATTCAGTGGAGGGCTCCGGATTAATTTTGACCATGTGGGGATCTTTAACGTGCGCCGAAGTCTCGTACACATGGGCGTTGTCCCTTTTTATTTCATGTACAACCTGTTCACTGCGTTATATATAACAATTTGTTTACTTTTTTTGCGTGCCATGTAATACAAATTTGCGGCTATTATCATTTAATTATACCTCGGTATGGCGGCATATTTACCTAACTTCCTGCGTTAAAAACTTTGAAAGAACACTCGCTCGCCTACATCATTTTGAAATGGGCGAATTTACGCCGTGTGACGAATATTCCGGTGATACGAGAATTCCTCGTACGAAATGCCCTGTGACGAGTTGGCATTCCTGACCAGTTTACCTGTGACGAGTTGGCCTATGACGAGTGGACTTGTGACGAGTGGGCCTAGACCCGTCACACGGGTAGGGAAAGATATAGTACAAAACTTCTTAACTCCACATTGCGAAAAAAGGATTGCGACAATCACTTAGTTTGTGAGAACAACGTGCGCAAATTAGTTATAATTACACTTTCTTACTCAGCAAATATTATGAAACATGTACATGCGATAATGAGTGATGCCTTATCACCACTTACATCTAAAAAATTTCCTCGCATTTCCCCGAGGGGAAGAATGTGAAAGTGCGAATGCAGGAGTTGAATTTGCGCGGTTCGGTAATGTTCGCGAAAGAGAGATCACACACACACACACAACTACAAAGAAAGAAAGATGCATTTATTCACAGACACCTATTTGTGTTGTCGTTGTACTTGATTGCTAGAGCGGATCTCAGCTTTGAAATTTCGTGTCAGTACTCCTTTAAGCGGGTGCATTAGCCCTTCTCACGCCCGATTCTTGGCCAATCGCCCTAAGTGGGTATGTGGTGCGGACGGACGGACGGCGGTGGACGCGTGATTCAGATTACTTGGCCAATCGCCCTAAGTGGGTATGTGCTAAAGAAATTAGGAACTCTTCTTGGCCAATCGCCCTAAGTGGGTATGTGGTGCGGACGGACGGACGGCGGTGGACGCGTGATTCAGGGTCGCTTAAGAAGTGCATTCGCACTTAAAACACACCGCAAATTTTGTTTCACCGTTCCTGTGACGAGCTTTCCTAAGTGATAAAATGTCCTTTGACGAATGATCCTATGCGACCAAACGGCTTATTACGATCCGGCCTAGGACGAAATGCCACGTGACGAACGGGCCTAGACCCCGGTAAACTTAATGGTGAAAGCCCAGTATGCCCGTCCATTAGCTGCGAAGTGCGGCAACGCGCACACTGTTTCACGCATGCCAACGGATCGCAACTGTTTCTTTAATAGCTAATGACCGCGAAGATGGCGCTAGCCGGCATGCATGAGCTACAGGGGCTGCAAATCGATCTGAGCACTAGTGACTCGAAGGTGCGTGGGCACTAAGCACGCGTCTCTGCATTCTGGTGTCATTCGCGGGCGCCTAATTATACGCGCCACAGGCGAAGAGAGAGAGAGAGAGAGAGAGAGAGAGAGAGAGAGAGAGAGAGAGAGAGAGAGAGAGAGAGAGAGAGAGAGAGAGAGAGAGAGAGAGAGAGAGAATTAGTTTTTATTTGAGCAAGCCGTGGTGGTCTAGCAGTCACTTTGTGGAGTGGGTTGCCTCAGTCCACGTACCCGAACCAGTACCAGTCGAATTTTGGCTGCCGGCCTGGTGCGGATGACCCGAGAGACTCCGGTCGGCGTGGTCAGAGATGGTCAGCAGGCCCTTGCCACTGCTCGGAAGAAAGGTTGGGGATAAGGGTGACCAATAAGGTCTGTCGGCAAGCCCAAGCCACGTGGTAGGTGGTATCAGGAGAGGGGTACATGTGACAGTTGAATGGGGTGTGGGGAAGGAGAGATAAAGTGGGGGATGGGTGCGTTGCAGTAGGTCTGTAAGCGACGCCAGTTGAATGCTTAGTCGAAGGTCTGACCTTGAGGGAAATGCCCAGTGTGAAAGGGCGCGGGCAGTCGTGTAAGCCGCCTGATTTCCCTCCAGGAGCGAGTGACCTGGAGTCCATGCAGTATTGAGGTCGTGGAAGGGGTTGACGGATGCAAGCATTTGAAAAGCATATGTAAGACATTGAATGTTGCGGCAGGATTGCTAGTAGTCGGTGGGAATGGTAATGCAATCGGAATCGGTGATAGCAGCGAGGGCTGTGGCAGTTGCTTCAGCTGTTGTCGTAGATGTCGGGGAGGAGGAAACTTTATAGGCCCCAAAACTAGTATTGTCTCATAAATAGAACGAGCCGGATTAGCTGCAGATATTAGCGACTAAACGCGCTAACATTGTTTGCTGGCCACACCCATGGGACAGAGATATGTGACACCACTTTCAAATCTAACCAATTCTGTAACTACTCGTATAGATGTTAACTGCGCGTTCGGTGGGTCGTCTTCTTCGCGCAAACGCCTCCAAAGGGATACCGCAATTTTATCCTTGCGTCGTTTTTCGCGCATAATTATAACCTTGCTAGTAGTAACCAGAATTATGCAGTTGTTTGCTGCCTCTATCTGCCCTCACAGATTCACACAAACGGGACATGGCTATGAACTCTGATTACCTCCACAATAAGTCATAATTATGACATGACTTGGTCATTCGCTCGGTCATATTATCTCTCTAAGACATTTAATACGTAAATTTATCACGTACCACCACTGCATGCGTGCACCATACGCCGTCACCAGCAGCTTTCACTTGATACCAAATTCGTCCATGTGACATCCAGTTCTAACAAGCATTAAAAATAGTACCCATTCCATGACTTCTTCACTAGCTGCGTCGCGCTCCCTCTCCGAGACCTTTAACTCGATGCCTCGTTCGTATAATAAGACCCAATTTTTACGCCTAGCTACCCACCAAGTACTAATCTGCATAACGAATTCTCACTAGCCAACACATATAATTTGATGCGCACCATCTGCATTAGCGAAATCACCTTATAGCTCAACTATTAAACGTTACCGCCTGTGATGTTCTCATAAGTTTGGCTAACCTCCTGTCTCTCACGGGCTTTCATTTGACTTCTTATGACTCCCAAAATTTACCCCCGAAATCTCTTATGAGGTTCCAAACGACCAACCGTTTGACCCACCGACGGAGCGACAGGAAATCTCACGCAGCGAAGAACACGTTGACTAACGCTGGCCGCAATGTACCAAACCATTCTTAAAGCGACAACTCGTGCACGCTCCAAAACAACGCCACTGTGCCAACGCCGTCGTAGCGCCTTGTTACGGATCTTATAGGGTCTATTCGTTTCACCTGCACCGCGTGAACCAGTTCAGGCGGTGCCGCACTTCGCCGTTCGTTTCAGCGGTGCAGCTCGCGGCACCTGAACCGCGCCGTTCGATTCACCGGTGGTGCCGACGGGTGCAGGACGGGTTCATGGCTTTGCCTGCACTCCCTGCCGAGGAGGTGCAGAAGCAGACGAAAAATGTGCAGGTCTGGTTCCGCCGATGGCGGAACCCGCTTTGCACCGCTGTGAACTGGTTCTTGGGGTGCAGGCTGAATCGAATAGACCCATAGTGTGACCGGTGATGGCGTCATTTGGTACCGAGTCGGGGCAAACGTTGGGGCAGACTAGGGTGAAGAAAAAGAAGTAATGCACAAAATTTACTTAGCTCGAGACTCAGCGAGCGAGGAGGGGGGGGGGGGGGGATGCGCAGGATGCGCAGGATTACTTCGCGAGTGTCCGCCCGCTTTCTCTCTTTCCCACCCTGAGGCCAGGAGCCCACCAGTCACGTAAGTTCTGTCGACCACAACAACAGGCAACACCCACACTGAGGGGGCATATTTCCTTCTTACACAAGTGTTGTCTCGAGGAATTCGACGACGTTGATGTCCGGGGGGGCAACGACCGGGCACCCGAAATTCCTCCGCACGCCCGTGCGTCCAGCAGCTCACGCGCTAACGCGTTCCGGGCCTTTGTTGACGCGACGACACGTTGGCAGGACGGCGCACAAATGTCCACGGGCGCGGCTGTTGACGCTATTGTGGGTGACCACGGCCTCCCCCGCTACCGCGAAGTCGAGATGGCCAACCAAAGCCATGGCCGCTCCACGGTGCCCATTCGCCTCCAGCTCGTGTCATGCAAGCCCGTTTACATTGACCCGACGAGGGCGCGTTGAGTCGAAATAAACAGGGGTTTTTTTTTTTTTATTTATTTTTCTCAGACACTGCCTAAGAGGGCACCGAGGCTAAAGGCAAGAAATGCCTGACGGGGCCTTGGTGCCTTTCAGAACATAATGAACTGTTCAGCTTTGCGGTTCTTTACATCAAAAGTAACTTCATAAAAATATAATGCAACAATAGGCAAATACAATGCATATACAGTACAGATTTACATGAACTGAGAAATCATGAACTCAGAACTCAGAAATAAATAAAAAAAAAACATGTGTTCAGAAGCAGCATTTTCATGATAACATAGCCCACTCATCAAATTGGGACATATAACGTAAGTGTAGAAAGTGGCAGATATTGTGATTACTGCATAGTAAGTAGTTAGTTGGAGCGTGTGATCAGATTATCCAGGAGAGGCCTGAATTGATGAGAAATGTTCTGGATTTCATTTTAAAGCAAGGGAAGGATTCGTCAAAATTTACGTTCCCGTCTAAGGTATTTAGCAGTTTATTTGTTTGATACGGTATGGTTTGTCGCCCGTAGTTTGTTCGTATTGAGGGTAGCTTTCTTTTTTGATGACGAATTTCGTATGTACTTATATTTCCAGTTGGCATTTTATGAGTCTTATTATTGTGTATCCATTTCATGAGTTTAAAAATATAGACAGAGAGCCGTCGCGGCGATTTCAGTCGACTCGGAGGCATGGGGTGGGTTGGCTCGGTCGTAGGGCTGAGTCGGCGGGCCGCTGGGAGCAGAATACCGTATTTGAAGGTGTTACGATCGGCGTATTGGCATTGCGACGAACGTTTGCAATAATCACCCAATCCTCCCGTCGTCCGGTTTTCGCCGGTCACCTCCCCCCCCCCCCTTCCCCCTCCCTTTCATCGACGGGGAGCAACAAGGCTTTGTGCGCGAGGACTCGGGGGCGACTGACTCTGCTGCTGGACACAAGCCGCTTTCCGCGGCTTCACGGTAACCCAACTCGACAAGGGAGAGTTGAGTCGAAAACAACAGGTTTTCTTTGCTCGACCCATCCATGTACAAGAGGACGGGGTGAGTCGAAAAGCCGTCGGGGCGTGTACGTTCGACCCGCAGTAAGGGGGTCGGTTGATCCGCTCGCCGAAGTCGGAGGGAGCTGAATCGCTCCTTTTCCGTGAAACCCTCCGGTCCCCTCACATCGGTTCTTTGGGTGGAGAGTGGAGTTCATATTCGCACTTTTCGCCGGAGCGTTCGGAAACGTGGGGATTGAGAACGCAAAACTAAAAAGCAGTCAAATGTGCTGTGTACCGCAGTATAAAAATCGCTCAATGCCGGTAAAAGCCAGCGTTCATATCTTTCCTAGAGATAAAAAAGCCCGAAAGGTTTGGATAACTATGCTCCGCATTGGAAAAGGTATCAGCAACACAATGAGGTTTGCCGTAGTCACTTCACGAAAGCTGACTTCTTCGGGAGCTATATCCGTAAGTTTAGTTCGCTCTCTAGTTGTGTTTTTCGTGCAAGTTGAGTGTGTCGTTTATTAATAGATGGCCTGCAGCCACTGAAACCGCGGTTGAAGAAAGGCGCCGTGCCACCACATAACATTCTATATGCGCACGCACGAGAATAAATTAAAGCCAAGAACCAACACGTGAACGTCATTGTTCTTTTATTAACGCGCTGGTTTCTTTTAATAAATGCTGCACGCGTTGCATTTTGTGCTTTCTTGGGTTGTTTGTGCTTCTTTCTCTTTTTAGCATTCGTGTGATTACTGTTTTGAACTTGCTGCTTTTTTTTATTTCTCAACCCCCCCCCCCCCCCCCCCCAGGAATGGGCGATGTGGGTATTTGTAATAAATAAATTTGTTACTGCGGCATCGTCGTTTCCGACAGCGCGCTGAAAGCACAGCACGGCTGATGTAACAGGCCCTGCCGTAGAGGCGTCAGCGTTTGACATTTAATTTCGGTATTTTTATTGTTACCTGTAACCGGCATCAACTCCGTTGGATCTTTCCTTGTAAAAACAGCCCACAAAATTATAATTTACTCGCATTATTCGCACTTAACCCGACACAATTGCGCAGGTGGCAATAACAAAACACTGTGCTCGGTTGCGTCTACCGAGCTCTGCTTGGCGCCTAATAAATATTCGCAAAGTGTGCTTGAATAATTTTACGAGGATGGATGGAAGTGTAGCATCCTTTACCGAACCTGCAGTGCCAACAAACGTTCACGCAATGCAGTTGGCTGGTGACGCCATTCGGTTGCAGGCACAACCCATCGATGCTCAGCATGTCATCGGTGGCCTCCCTGATGCCGCAAAACACTGTGACTGGAGTTATAAACTGCTTCGCCTTCGACAAAGCACCTTCGTGTCTCATGGGCAAGGGAAAAGATGGTTTGAAAAGGCACTAATGGGCCCGGATCGGCTTTTTCCTCCAGACGCGCGCGCTTACGCGACGTCCCGATCATCGTCCCGTCCTCCGTTTTGGACACCCCGTCGCGCCACCTATATTCGCTGGAAAGTGCGGGAGGGGTCGAGGTAAGCTGAGCACGCCAGTAGCCTCGACACTCCGTCGTTGAGTCCATGCATCCGGGGCTTTTGTTTCCTAAAGGGAACTTACGCACGTAATAACGGCATGTGAATATGAGCGCGTGGAATGCTGGGCAAATTCAATTCGCGGTGTTTCGAATCGCCCGGGTGCGCTGTGTCATTTTTAGGCAGCGAGAATACGTGTGTTTGCGCACTGCAGAGTCACACACGTAAGCGGGGGAAACACCGCCGTAAGCGCGCGGTATTTCCGCGGACGTTAACCCAGATCGCCATTGAGTCGTGCCGAAATGCTCGAAGGTAAGACCGTCGGACTGCCCTATTTAGACGCGGACGTACGGGGTCCGCAAGAAAGTGCCTAGACCTATACAGTTGCCGAACTTCGTGAAATCGGGCGCAATACGTCAAGCCATGGTGATCTCTTGGTAGAAGGTTTTTCCAGAAATCATTCAGGCGCTCGGGTTTTTATAGGCGATATGGCCGTACAATAAAAGCAAACAAATTGAATAGCAGCGCTTTTGGAAATTAGAGCGTCTTTTGGCCCCTACAGAGTAGCGGAGAAAAAGAGCAGAAGCCAATGTGCCATAAAATAAATTGGACCTCAGTTTTTAAAAGCAAAATTGTCCTTTAATATTCGTATCAACTGTATATCTAAGTCTTCCCATGACCTAAAAGCACGTCCTGTATTATTATACGTATCAATCGAAATAATACCCATACAAATGATACACTTGTTAAAGGTGACATGATAACTGCGTATAAATATCAAATGAATTTCCCGCTAGACAAGGTTGCGAAACTTGGTCATGACGATGTTTGAATAGCATCGTCGGGGATGTCGAAAGCGACCATGGATTTACACCGGTGTGCTACGCAGGCATTTTTATATTCTTTCACCCCTTTTTTTCTCCAGGGGACGCGTTATTTTGTAATTGCCGCCATATTGTGTGCCATATTTATCTCCGTGCTGTTTCGCCATATTACAACAAAATGGACATACAGTTCGTATTTTCTCCTCAAAATACACTTTACTTTTATATTTCGAAGGCAGTGACCCAAGAGTAGCCTCCTGTACTAACCGACAAGATTTGTTGGCTGCCCACTAAAGGGAAATGCCTCCTCTTACGTGCTGCATGGTTCCAAGATTATTTGATTTTCAAAATCCCCAGTGGGTTTGAAACTTGGGGAGTCGTCCACACTTGACACGTATACGGATGACTTCCGACGCGCAATACAGTTAAGTCCGAGTTCGTTCGCAAGGTGTCAAAAATATGTATCAATCTATTGTCGTGCGAGTTAATCAAGTCGAACCGAATTCACTATAAATCTTGCTGTCCAGCGCATTTTTTTTACCCGGATATGTTTCCGAAAAGACATTGTTCCTGTTCGAGAATATTATAATAAATTTTGCACGCTTATAACATTAATTGTCCTGGTTCTTGCATTGTGTCTCACCTGGCATGAGGAACCGTTGGCAGAACCACATTCCAGGCGTTACTCTAACCAAAAGTGAAGAGAGGCAATGCGGAATTGCTTCTCGACTCCTTTGAAGAAGCGAAAGCTGGAAGGTCATCGGTACGCATTCTATTAACGGTTTCTCGAAGGAACGAGTGACGAACCTCCGATTGCCAGCTGACGCCACCAGGCAGGAGAGCAGTGTGTCATACGGAGTCTTGCCTGGCCGACTGAGCAGCGCGAGGAAACGTATCTTAATTACGCCACCGATACACGCCTGAGTAACCACCGCGTGGGCGCTCCGCATGACGTCAGATAGTTTCGACTTTACGGCCGCTAGACCGGGAAGACCCGCTTTCGGGGTGTACTACAGCCACCGGCGGAGTAAACACTCGCCCTCCCTCCGAGCTGTACCTGGTAGGTCGACTCGCGTGCCAGGCGCTTGCTCACTGGCCGGCCAATGCGTGGCTTCGCTCTCCCACCTTTTTGAATCAGGGAGGTGGCTTTCACCTCCGCGAAACGCGCGCGCTCTCTTCAAGGACGAAGGTTGTCCGCCGCCGATCGCTGCACACCGTCACCGGAAAGTTGACTCAAGTCGCCACCCGACGCTGCCGTGGTACGCGGCGGGCCGTGCCTTTCACCGCGGAGACGCGCCAGAGACGCCAGCAATGCGCTCTCGGCGAGAGAGACCGCTCGCCGCGCTTTTGCACTGCAAGGGGGCTTGACGGCGGCGCGTTCTGCGCGTTCGCAGTGTAGCGGCGGAGAGGGAAAGTTAGAAAGGGCGCTTATTTCCAGTGCTGCGGCCGACGCTGCAACGTTGGCGCGATCTGTCTGCGCCCCGACTGGCGTGCACGTGCGACCGGGAAGAGACGAAACCACCAGCACCGCCACGCCGCCGCCGGATGCCGGCGTGCGACGGATGTTTGCCCCAAGGAACCGCGCGGTGCTTATCGTCGCGCCCTTTACTCCTTTATTCATGGACCGCGACGCGATCGGCAGGCGTAGCAGGGGGTTGTCGCCGCATGCCGCCGCCGGGGTGGTCCGCCGCCCTCGAGAAGAACTGCGCGCACCGGCCGCAACCGTGGCTCACCGGCCGCAACTGACAACACACGCCGTGGCCAGGAGGCGGCCGGCCGACGGTATGGCATGCCAACCTTCTTCAGTGCCGCGACCGGTAATGTTGTGGTGGACCCTGTTGCTGGCCGTGCCGTGGGCCGCGGGCTTCAACCTGGACACCCACTTCCCCGTGCTCCTTCAAGGCCCCGCCGGCAGTCACTTCGGATACTCGGTCGCGCTGCACAGGAGCCCCGGACTTGGCATGCAGTGAGTACGCGCGCTGACAGAGCCATCATTCGAACCCTCTGCTATTGTTGTAAGCGCGCACCTTGCGTCCGCATTCGTCGGACCTGTTGAGCCGGGAATCCTTGACGGGCACGTCACAGGAGAAAGACGACGCGCGGATGATTGTGTGCACAGGCATGTACGCGAAAGGTAGAAATGTTCGCAGGCAGAAGCGTTCAAAAAGGCTTTTTTCGTCGCTTTGATTCGTTGCATTATTATTATTATTATTATTATTATTTTTATTATTATTATTATTATTATTATTATTATTATTATTATTATTATTATTATTATTATTAGTAGTAGTAGTAGTAGTAGTAGTAGTAGTAGTAGTAGTAGTAGGAGTAGCCGTATTCGATCTGTTCGGTACCGCCTTTGCTTTGAAAATCGCATTTGAAGCGACGTCTGATAAGGGCATTTCCAATAATGAACAAGCACATGACTTCTCTTGCTGAAAAATGAATGCATTTTTGCCTAGCATCACCCGTGGAGCAGAAACATTTCGGCGAAAAACACAGATATAGCAAGCAAACATCATAGGTTAGGAAACAGCTAGTGGGGCGTTTTCTACGTCGAATTAGGAGACACAAACGGAGTTGTCAACAACTGGTAGGCCGTTGAAGGCACTGTAGAAGAAATGTAGAGCTTAGCACGTGCCCTTAACAGCATAATCGTCCTCGCCCTATTTATGTATAGTGCAGGACGAAGGCCTGTTACAAAGACTCCCAATCGCTCCGTCCCGCGCCACCCGAATCCATTCGTCGTCCCAGGATTTTCTCAGCTCGTCCCCCCATCGAGCTACCTGTCTTCCCGCTATACTCCTGCTTTCGTTCCTCAATAGCCATTCTGTTTCCCGGGTGACGCCCTATGTTTCTGTCTGCTAAGGTTCCACCGGAAGTACCCATTCGTAGTATACCCTTAGTTTCAAAGATTACTCCAAATAATGAACACAGATGACCAGTGGTCAGGTCACGATTGGTCGGAAGAGGGATTAACCGCTTGAAAATGGTTGTGATAATGATGATGATACACGGTATGTCCCACTTCCGCAAAGTATTCCGCAATCTGGCACAAGATCCGGGGCACTTTGAACAAATGCCTACAATTACTCCTCCGTGGTTACGGCGAGAAAAGGTGCTGCGCAGCCACGCAGCACTACCGATATGGCCTCACTTGGCAACGCACCAATGTGCTTTCTAAAACAACGTTGATACGTTCCTCTGATGGGAAGTTACGTACGACCAATGAACAGTACGACGATAGGGAGAAAAATACGCAGGTAACGAAGCGTGCAGTGCACGTACGGGTTATTACAAACAACAATATTGTAACGTTTAATATTGTAACGTTTGTGTCGTTTGTTGTTGCGGAGTAACGCCCCAGAGCTGCAATTGCGCGTGCCGCTGCTTTGGCCAGAATTGTTTGTTTTTCTTCTAGATTTTCGCACGTTGTTATTACTTTCAGAAGAGGCTGAGAGCAAACCAGGACGTAGTGCAGTACCCCATGAAGCCACTATGGGCAGCCTTCTTGAAACTGTACATAAACCGGCATTTAATCAGCAACGTGTTTTTGCGCGAAAGTTAACGACACTCAATCTCCAATGATTATGCCCATGGAAGATTTATTACACAGAGTCGGCCTCGTACAACGCTATGGTCTTTTATCTTTTAAGAAACGGTGTCCCTATCGAACATAATGTCCCTCGCGGCTTGGCGCGTGATGTCGCCGGACAGAAAACAGCTTTAAGACACTAATAAAAATCGCGTAGGAATAATTTGATCTTATATGGACTAACCGCCTCTTTCTACGAAAGCTAAGTTCAGTTGAAGGTAAAAGCACTTCGTTACTTTGATAGGCAGCTAGGTGAACCCATTAATTCTCTGAATCTAGTGGTTGAGCCAAAAACAAAAAAAAAAAAAAATAGCACAAGTGAAAGTGGGCGGTGCCTGACCTGACTGATCGAACTCACGCACACTCAGTGTCGCAGACATCTGGCCTTGTCATTCTCAACGCAAATTGCGAAGCATTAAAAGCGAAGTACACGAATTTGCAATGCTTGTTGCGATATCTACTCCCCGCATTATCACTGGCACAGTGTATTGGCTTCATAGTTCAATACGTGATAGAGTTTCTCCGCCTGGCTTTGGAGTGTATCGCAGCAACGGGGACCCGCCGGTGGGGGCGTTTTCGTGCTAATTGAATGGCAACAATAAAGGTAGTGCGTCGCTCTTTGAGGCGCAGGCTGGCTGCTTGAGAACTCGAACTTACATGAGAAAATATTCGTCCCAGGATGAGACATGTGTGGGATGTGGCAGGAATAAAGAAACAATTGACCACATAGTAATAGAATGCCAAAAGATTCAGCTGGCTAGAAGAATTGGGGGAAAGTCCTACTTCCTGAGGCACTGGTCTTCGCAATTGATGGAAGCATTAACAGGTCAGCAGTAGGTATTAGGAAGCAGAGGCTGGAGTATTGGTGGAAAAAGAGCAGGGAAGTCGATAAAGTGTCATCCCAGGAAGTGGTAGCGGCAGGGCAGAGTTAAAAAGAAATACGAGTTGAGGGTTAACTAAATTTAATTTTAAATGGGCTAGATGGCGCATGCCGTCACCTCTATGCAAAGGGGAGGTCTTTAATAATCATCATCATCAGTCCAGCCCGAAAGCTGAAGTGCTCTGACAGTGTCGTTCAAACACGCGAAATCGATACCTTGTGTAAGCTTCACCTAAACAATGGTCTCGGTATAACTATTGGTTCGTCTTATCGACCTCACGCATGCATCACGCGGATGTTTTTCAGTCTTTATCGGACTTCCCGTGTACTGTACTGTGATTACATACTATAGGTGGCGATGTCAACATGGCGCAATCGGCTTTGTTAAATGACAAATAGGTCTCGTCTGATTCGCCTGCTCTCTCATTAAGCTTTCGCGAACTGGTCCCGGCCAACGACCTTTTTTTTACAGTTTGGAAACGAGTCCACAATACAAGGTATACGGACAAGCTTTTGTTGTTGATCTGCTGCTATAGCAAAGGGGCAACCGCTAATTAAAGTTCTTAAATTAGTGACCATGATGACTACGTTCGTGGGTATTTGTTCCCGATTCATTGCAAAACTGCGCTCAGTAATAAAAAAAAAATTTTTTTTTTCTTCTGTAATACTGGTGATTATGCAGCTTTATCAAATGAACTTCAGTTTTTCCTACCGCAATTTATTGGAATGACTCAGTCCCATGATAGCGGTACATTATACGACGAACTGAAAATTAAATTGGTTTAAATTATCTCCTCACAAATAAACGTAATGATAAGCTATGGATGACTCGAGGTACCCCTCTGCTAACAAACAAAAATTTCGTCTCCTAAACGTGTACAAAAAAACAACAAAAAAACACACTACGGTAGTCATTTCAGATGCTATTCGGTAGTTGGCAAAGACACACAAATAAGACAAAGGTAAAAGGAAGGCAGGAAAAGTTAAGCAGGCTATAGCGTAGTCTGTTACCGTGCACGTGGGTATTGGGAAAGTGGCTAAGAACGAGACAACAGAAAAAGAAGGTGGAAGGAACAGAGCGTAGAGAAGGTGTGCCCAGCGTTGGGGCACTCGACACTGGAGTAACTCTCTCTTGTACAGGTTCGTACTTCCCGGACAGGGGACGCCTTTGTCGCCTTACCGGCAGATGACAAAGAAGTCCAGTGACGTAATATCTTCCCCTCAGAGAGCGGCCGCCGGTGGTCAAGGTTAGAGTTGTAAGTTTTCATGAAATTGTGAGGTGCGTGAAAAAAAAAGTTTTTTTTCATGTGTTTGAAGGAAAATATGAAAAATTGAAAAAAAAGAGACGATTCCGCACAAAACTAATAATCTCGACGTACTTCTTGAAGCAAAAGCCGTAGATGTCTTATCAAACGCGAGAAGTGACCGTAGTTGCTGGCTACTACAAGAATGACACCAAATTACGGCCGCCGTGAAAACAAAATAACTAAATTAAATATGCATAGAAACTTATTTTGGGTTCGAATCGGATTTGAACCCGGGTCGAAGCAGCCAAGTGTGGTAACTACAGTGCTAACCCGGTATACCGTACCAGGATGGAACAAGGATTATCCGGATGCGTGCCGCATGACAAGTGAACGTGACGGCACCGCAAACACGATGCAGCAGTGAAAAAGTCTTCAGTAATTTCTGGCTTTCGCCTTAAAATCACTTAAGAGACTTAAGTGCCAGATGAATTTTACCGTTAACACTAAAAAATAATATAATTGTTACATGCTGCATCAGAAAAGACCCAGCAATGCTCCACCTTTCAAAAGACTTAGGTGCCCGATGAATTTCCCCGATGAATATAATTGTTACGAGAAAAGTCCCAGCAGAGCTCCACTTCTCAAAAGACTTAGGCGTCCGATGAATTTTTTCTTTAACACTGAAAATAATATAATTGTTACATGCTGCATCAGAAAAGACCCAGCAGAGCTCCACCTTTCAAAAGACTTAGGTGCCCGATGAAATTCCCCGATGAATATAATTGTTACGCGAAAAGTCCCAGCAGAGCTCCACTTCTCAAAAGACTTAGGCGCCCGATGAATTTTTTCTTTAACACACAAAAAAATATAATTGTTACATGCTGCATCAGAAAATACCCAGCAGAGCTCCACCTTTCAAAAGACTTAGGTGCCCGATGAATTTCCCCGATGAAAATAATTGTTACGTGAAAAGTCCCAGCAGAGCTCCACTTCTCAAAAGACTTAGGCGCCCGATGAATTTTTTCTGTAACACTGAAAATAATATAATTGTTACATGCTGCATCAGAAAAGACCCAGCAGAACTCCACCTTTCAAAAGACTTAGGTGCCCGATGACTTTCCCCGATGAATATAATTGTTACATGCTGCATCAGAAAAGTCCCAGCAGAGCTCCACTTCTCAAAAGACTTAGGTGCCCTATGAATTTTCCCTGTTAACACTGAAAATGGTATAATTGTTACATGCTGCATCAGAAAAGCCCCAGCAGAGCTCCACTTCTCAAAAGTATTAGGTGCCCGATGAATTTTCCCGTTAACACTGAAAATGATATAATTGTTTGTGCTGCATCACAAAAGTCCCAGCAGAGCTTCCGCTCTCAAAATCTGCGCACGATTTCACGTCAAGGCATTGATTTCAAAAAGCGTTTCCCTCACTGCAGATTGGTCACATCACCACAAATTCCCCGGAGAAACTGTTTTTTCCCCAATATTACCCTGGTTAAAAAAATACAAGCAAACTAAAAAGCCATTCTTTCCAAACGTTTTTTTGTGTTTTTTTTTACTCCGCTCACATCTCTAGTCCAGGGGCCGCAGTGTTGACGAAGGCTGATGTCTTTCCAGTGAGAAACATGGGCACTCGCAAAAAATGTGCCGAATAGTCTCAGGCGTGCCGCAAACTTCACCCTCGTTATGTGCTGCCATTCCGATCAAGTATACATGTATAGGCATTTTTGGATGCCATTTGCAGAGACGGCAAACAAAGAAAAGTTGCATCAGATCGGGGCAGACTTGGGCGAAGGAGATGTTGAACGCGCGGTCAAGGACGCCGATACGGGCATTCTTGGGTAGTCCATTTGGAAAGTGTTGTCTCCCGGGCAGGTATGCGCAGAGCTCTATCTGTGTCAGTGCTAGATAACGGAATGTGCGTAATCGCCGCTCTTTGATGGGCCGAAAGGGCGGCAACGCCCGCACCTTGTTGCCGACAATGTTACTGGGAAGCCACCGAACGACAATGTCGTATAACCCGCTTGGGCCGCACGGTCGTTTCCTGTCAGGAGTTCGTTCATGAAGTCCACGACACGGTACTGACTGAATGAAATGAAGCGCAGGCTTCGAGTCACATAAAATCGCCCCTCATCGGCATACGTTTTGCTCAATGGCGTAGAGGACGCAACGGATCGCCGTTTCTGTAGCCGTGGAAGATGCCGGACGGGCTATCTTTAATTTGGCAGAAAGAAACAGGGTGGTATGACAACAGCGCCGGCCGAACCAGATGTTGTTATAGACTCGTCGGTGTAATTATGGGTATGGTCACTGTTGTGTCGTAAAGGTGAACCAAATTTAGCTGCTGTGATGCCGGCGTTGACAGATCGCATTTTTTTCTTAATGCCTAGAATGTGAAGGCGCACTCGAGGCTAGGTTCGCAACAAAAGGCTTTAAAGAAAATTTCTTTGTTCTTTAGGAGTGAAGCTTAAATTAGCTTCACGGCTTCTTGACAGTGTGCTTCTTGATGCAGTTAAGTACCTCGCTGTTTACTTCACGCCTAACCTAATCTGGAAGAAAGCAGATTGAGCATGTTCTTCCATCTCCCGTGTGCTAAACGTTCTTCGACGCCATTTTGGGCAGTCCCCCTCTGAAGTGCAACCTATAATTCATCCATTTAAGGTCCATCACGGAGTGCGCCACTGCCATGTCGGACCGACCACTTACCTATTTATGAGAAATTTTAGGGAATGTCCAAAACCACGCCACCGGCTTTGTCGTGGGTGATTATAATTTCCGTACCAGTATATCCTTGCTCAAAAAACAGTACGCCGCATGCAAAAGTTTCTTTGCTTTATCGTGCCTTTTAATTAAAGAAAAACTGGCATTAATCCTAACACCTTTTTGTTTACCCCACCAGTGGCGTAGCCAGAATTTTTTTTCGGAGGGTGTTGATCAACGCGCGTAAAAAAACGAGAAAAGACATTCTCCGCCGATGCAATATCTTATTTTCGTTTTCTCATCTTATTCTCGTTTTTACGTTTAAGTTTTTAAAGCATGGGCGGAAAAAAGGCCGATGGGGGAGGGGGGGAGGGCCACCAATAAAATTTTGGGGGTGTTCTGACACCGAACCTCCCGATCCCGGGTACCCCCACCCCTTGTGGGTGGGTACCCCCGGGTACCCGATCCCGGGTACCCCCACCCATTGGTGAGCCACCAATAAAATTTTGGGGGTGTTCTGACACCGAACCTCCCGATCCCGGGTACCCCCACCCCTTGCACCCCACATTTTGTATCGAAACGATGACTGAAGTTGTATCGAGCTAGAAAATTCGCGAAACATCCTCTCGTACGGACGTTTTTAAGGATTAATTCTGCACTCATTCCTAGTTGCGTAGTTTACTCCGCCTGTGAGCGCTTTTTGCGAAGTTAGTTTTTGTTTAGTTGTGTATTTGCCCGGTTTTAGTTATGTTTTTAGTCTCTGCCATGTACATGAATCATGAATATTTGGGAATTTCCCCGCTGCTATAACGCCTTCTCAGCGCTGCAGGGAACTCTAAATAAATTAACGTTGAAGTTCGTTAACTTGCAACGGTGCAGCTTTTATGCGGGCTATTTTTATTTATTCTCACTATATAAAGGCGGATAGTATTCGATGCGATAACCCTATTTCCAACATTGTTACTTGATTAAAGTTTTTAACATTAATCATGAAGACGCACCATTAGAAACGCCGGAAGCTCACTGAAATCAACTTGTGGTGAACCCCAGATCCTACATTTTTTGGGGTTTGTTTTATCTCATAGAAATAATGTATCAACGAGTGCAAAATAACAAGGCAAACGTTTTATGAAAACGAAGTTGTACAGGATCGCTTTTGAGTTCTTATGCTAAATACTAGACAGACTCACGCGTGAAGTGCAGAATGTCTGTTGGCGCTTGCGAGCTTCATGAGTTACCACAAGGATTCCATGAACAGTGTTCGCTTATGTAACATTCCACATACGAAACTGTTTCATTTCTTCGGGTATAATTTCTGCAGCGATATTCTGAAGCGGTAATTGGCAGCTCATTATCAGCAGCCCACTAAGAGGGTTCAACTTAAATTGAGAATGACTCAGCGGGCAATCGGAAAATGATAGGTGTAACATTAAGGGACAAGAAGAGAGCGGAGTGGGTCAGGGAGCAAACTGGTGTTAAAGACATATTAGTAGAAATTAAGAAGAAGAAATGGACTTGGGCAGGGCATGTAATGCGAAGGCAAGATAACCGCTGGTCATTAAGGGTAACAGAGTGGATCCCTAGAGAAGGCAAGCGTTGCAGGGGGCGGCAGAAAGTTAGATGGGCAGATGAGATCAAGAAGTTTGCGGGGATAAATTGGTCACAGTTGGCACAGGACCGAGGTAATTGGAGAATAATGGGAGAGGCCTTTGCCCTGCAGTGGGCGTAGACAAACTGGTGATGATGATGATGATGATCAGCAGCCCATCGCTGGAATTTAAAATATTCTTCAATCGCTGATCCTCGTAATAGCGCCGAGAGAATCGCTTGCGATGGTATGATGAAATATCTAAGGCACAGACAGCTCTGCTTTTCCAGTCCTTTGTTATGCGTGTTTTCCTAAACCTGCATGGTTGGACCGCGGGCCCATCAGATTCACGTCGGGGTTTTCACTCCAAGGCTATTCGAATAAAGGAATTACAGTGAACTCTTGTTGATACGTTTTTCACGGGAACCGGAAAATAAAACGTAATATGCGAAAATCGTATTATCCAAAGGGGTTAAAAAATTAGGAAAATATGCACACTCTGTCAGCAACTCCCTTCCATTGAGCACCATTGAAGTAGCCGGCCAATTTGCGCGGCACATTCTTCTTTTCAATGTGCAGGAGTAAAATTTTTCTGAAACGTAAAAATAGAAACTGCTGTTATTTTTTGTTTCGTGGGAACCTGTTTTTTTACGACAATTCGTGTCATGCCTTAAATAGGTGAAGCCAGCCGCCAGACGCTTGGAAATCTTCGATGTCCATTTGTCAACTTTTTAGCGTAGGACTGACCCGCTGACGTTCTCTCCTGCTGCTTTAACTTGCTTGAACCATGGAAGAAGGACGTCTTCTGGGGTGAATACCATACGTTTCGCTACATGACGTGGTGCATCGCCTGATCGTGTCATCATCACTGAAAGGAGTGGCCACGCCTATAGGCGTGTCCGCTCCTTCCAGTAATGATGACACGATCAGGCGTATCAGGAAGCATCGCTGCCAGGCGCATACACCTGGCAGCGATGCCTTCCCCCTGAAAACACGAAAAACCAGTGCTGGCGCGGCCTCAGCGACTGTGCAAAGTACAAATCGCGGTTTGTTGGAACGCGGTTTAAGCTAGTATCGGGGAGAGTAAACGTAAGATTTCTGGAAATGTCGAACGAGATCCACTTTGGTGGTCGTATTATCCAATCTTTGGAAAAAAAATGTAATCGTTTTAAATGCAATAAACGCATGATTTCCAAGGGTCGTTGGCCGGGAACGAAAAGAAAAACATATTAGGCCGAAAAAGGTATTTTGCCGAATCGTATCAACGAGATTTCATTGTATTACCTCTGACAGGAATACTTGTTACTGCAAAGCATGCAGCCGTGACTTATGGCTGTTACGGTGCGTTTTCAGTCTATCAAGCCGTCTCGTGAATGAACTTGAAGGCTCACAAAACCATGCTGTACAAGTTAAGTAGAGGTACAAGTGTTTTCTGGGTAGATATTTTCGCGCTTGTTCATCTGCTGGGCCGAATATACACATTCCAGCCGTGGACGATCACGGCTTATTTCAGCTTATTTCAGGCCTAGCGTGCTACCTTACATGTGTCCAACGTGGTCGTCACAATGAGTTCGAAGAACGCCCAAGTCAGTTCCATACGTAACGTTTGATAGAGAATCGCTGCTATAGGATGCAGTGCTTTTTTGTAACAAGCAAGGAAATCGGGACGTTCGCGCATGCGCATACGCGGAATGATTGGAACCAGTCTGCGGTGTAATAATGGTCAGGAAGATGGAAAAACATACTGTAAGCATATGTACTTGCCCTTCAATTAGGAACATATTGATGGTAGCGCACTTACACACGGGCACCAAGAAAAGAGACGACAAACCACAGAAGTGACAACTAGCACAGTTGTCACTTCTTTTTTTTAATTACTTCTGCGTATGGTGGACTCTGAAACCGTAACACAGCTAAGTGCCGAGAACCTTTTGAACTGCTCAAGGTTGTCCTCATTGACAGATATTCGACAGGTCGTGCTATAATTAAATGAAATGCCGTAAAAGTTCTCAAGCGAGCGCGAAGGGGACCCCAGAACGCTTTCAGGCACCCTGTAACTCTGAACTTGGAGGGCTGTGCCCTCTTATTCTTTTTACGCCATTTTTAGTGGCTCTATATTTAGTGGCTCTAACCACGCGCGCTTAGTTCCCCGTGCAAGGACACGGTTGAGGGAGACCGACGGAATCCTCGCTCGTGACTATCGTCATGCATGGGGCACGTGATCGTGGGCGTGTGCCTCTGTGTGCTATTGAAAAGGGACAAAGGAGGTTCGCCTGTCCGATGGTACATACCGTACAACGAAGTGCATCAGGCAATTCTGCTCCAGGCTTGCTTTCGTTTTACTTACCACGCGTGGAAATACATGAGCACGTTATGAAACCATGCAGGAAAACTGGGCTCTTGGAAAACGTACGTACAATTATATTCACACCTACTCTCCCCGCACACTTCTCATGTGTTACTACATGGCAACCTTAACTGGTGTCTATGAGGGACACATGATCAGACGAGTAATAACAGTTTGCGGTGTACTCAATATCGTTACAGCAGTGCTTTTAGTAGCGGCAACCAGTGGCGTAGCCAGAAATAATTTTAGGGGGGTGTTTACGCCACCGGTAAGAAAAAAAAATGAGAAAAGGGATCCTGCGCAGAAACGACATTCATCTTCGTGCATTAGTAATGTCCAAGGGTTCATTGTTTCAGTGGCTATGATGTCTGTACAAAAATACAGGCATACGGCACTCCGAAGAACCAGATTTCCAACAAACCAACACTTTTTATTTTTGTGTTTACCCTTTAATAAATTGTTGCGGTTTGTAAATAGCATGGGAGAAAAAAGCCCAAAAGACGGTGGAGAAGGAGATACGGGGCTGAGAAAATTTCGGGGGGTGCTCCGACACCGAAACCACCGAAACACCCCCCCCCCCCCTTTCTTAGCTCCTGGCGGCAACGATTCTTTTAAGTTTTTGGCAAGCGAGTTAGCAACCATCGGGGGCGTGAAAAAGCTGTCACCAGAGCCGTTGGTGCAGGCATATCGCTTGCGGGCGTCGGCACGCAACTCGGCACATATCTCACGGGAACAGGATGCCCGTATGACCTATTGACAGCGGGGCTACGCTTTCTCCGGGAGTGCGTGTACACCGCTGGCCCGATAAGGGGCAGCGGCGCGAAAGCGCTCGCCCGAGAGATGTGGGTGGGGATGACGCGAGACATGTAAACGCACCACCGCTTGCAGCGACTGTGCGTACACAAGACACACGCGCAGACAGCAGGTTAGGCGTCCTGACGCGCCCCGACGCCCCCGCCCTTTGGGTCCTGTATCACACATGAGCGCACGTAAAAAGGAAGCGCCCCACCCTGCTCGCCGCGATTTCAAAAGATCCGCGAGAAAAGCGACATGATTGACGAGTGTACTGTACATAAGAGGTTGCGGACATGCTTGTGCGTTTCCCCCCTCGTTTGCACACACTAAGGCGCGTATTAGGGCGTCAGTTTTGTTCGTGGGTTTTGTTTGTATGTTTGTTGTCTTTACGGACGCCTAGGATATTTTATTCCGGTACATCGCACTCTGGAATTTTTAGTAGGCACAACAAGATGCCCCAACAAGACTGCCACATTCGCTGTGCACTGACACCAACGGTGGCGGTCAGTGCGAAATCTCCGTGCGAAGCTGTTGGCTTAAGCGGATTTTTTGGGGGGGGATTGAGTCCGTGAAATCCAGAGAGACGTTCCTACGTTGTTCGAATTAACCAAGTTAATCTAAATAAGCATGTATACATTAAACATACAGTCAAAGATCGTTAATTCGAACTGCAAGGGGAAGCCGTCCTAGTTAGAATTGAGTAAAGTTTGAACTGGCGAATGTAAAGAACAACAGCACATTGGGAAGCAACAGGCTATGTTAACAATGTATTGCTTGAAAAAGTCCACGATTGCAGCTTGCCTTTTGTCCTTTAACGTGACAGCTGCAGCATTATTGCTCTAACGAGCGAATAGGGCGGATGACCTTTTCTCCGCCTTCTTCAAAACCGAAGAAGGGACAGGAGGCATTCGCTCCATCCTGGACTTCAACATTGGAGGTCGACTTTGATGCTCCTCCTGCTGCTCGTCTTCGCCACTGGTACCGACAGGTTCTGTACATCTGACCTGAGAAATGTTGTCATTATCTGTCAGCGCACTGCACGCGCCTGCACTCGTGTCCACGTCGACGCAGTTTGCAAAGGAGATGTCTTCCAAAACTTCCGCCAGGGGTGCGGTGTCGCCATTTGCGAGCGCAGGCGGCTGGTTTCCTTGCAGAGCTTGCGTGCGAAGTCGCAGTGGCGATAGCAATTTGCTATTGTAACCACTATCACTTGCACCAACGCACGCAGTGTTGGCAGCAGGTGCGTTAATCTGGCCCTGTGTCAGGTGCCAAGCCGCCAACGCGGTGGCGCGTATTCGCTCTACTTCTCGTATTCTGGTCACGTTATCCATCCTCGCATAACATCTCTCCAGCTTACTCCGCGTACCTGACTATGCACAAAAATGCCTTGCACGTTGTCTGTTTTTCGACTCCATGACGCGTCGTATCCATGTGGCACACATCTCGACACCTTGTGCTAATGTCAACGTAGACAGTGCCACGTGCCGCCTTCAGCGTACCTTCCAGCTTGATCCCCTCTCCCCTCCTTCGTTCACAGAGCCCTGGTGGGCGCCATCCGTGCCAACTTTTCCCATCCCCGCTGGCAAGGCATCTACGAGCCTGGCGTCCTCTACCGCTGCCCGCTACTCGAAGCGGGCCGACCGTGCAGCCAAGTCCTCGTAGATGTCACAGGTAAGCAGACAGTATGTGCAGCGTATGGGCTATAGCTATACAGACACTACATGCACAAGTTATTTATGTGGATCAGCGCCCTCCCATGCTTTGCGTTTGTTGCGTCAGCAATAGATGAGGCAGATCGGCCAAACTTTGCGTCGATACGTCAATGGAGCGGGCGGCAGAAGAGCACAGGTTAGAACGAGAGGGTGGAGCGAGCGTGCGGAGAGAGCTGCTTTTGATAGTGGACAGAGTTGCTTCGCAACCATATCTTGCTCCGTGTTCGCAACGCTGGCTACGTTGCCGGGGAGACGAATAGTCGGAGCGCGTCTCACCACTTGCCTCTGCCAACGCGCGCGCACGCCGGTTCGGTCGCACCCGCATCTCGACGGGTTCCTTGACTCCCCCCACCGCTTGTTGTACGTGTTGCAAAAGCGAATCTGCAGCCACAGCGGGCGACAAAAAAGAAATGCATGGGTATAACGATGACTATATACATGCGGGTGCTGGGGAACAACAAAATGCAGCCAGTGCAGCTACTAAAGAAAACAAACGTGGTCACTGAGGAAGTTAGAGTACTAAGCACGGCTAGCACGGTGTACGAGGTATACGTGCTTTAATAAACGCCGCATCGTGTGCTTCTGAAGCCGGAGCAAGATGTGTGCATCTGGCCAAGCCTAAAATTCGCGAGGTAGAGGAACAGGATTGCTCATGCGTCCTTAACTATCCACCAATGGATTTCATTTTAATGAGTAGCATTCTTTGCCGAGTACCCCCACAGCCAGAACCGTGTAACGCCCTGCATTTCCGAAAAAGAAATGCAGATTTGGCGGAAGTAACTGCTCTAATCGTTATAATAGCGTAAATTGAAATAATTGGTCGAACAGAACTTTGAAAAACGAAAAAATCAGGAAAACATAAAAAATAAAATTTTCACAAAAATGGTCTGACAAAATCGTAAATATGCATCTTATACCTCTTCCTCCAAAACCCAAGAATAAAAAAAAAAAAATAAAAACGTTCAGAATACGAATGAGAAAATAAATGATCCAACTCTGCGGTAAGCTTTGCATCTCTGAAAAAAAAAAACACAATTGGCGAAGCAAACGCACTTCATCGCTGTAATGGTATATATTTACATCATTGGCGAAAAGAAACAGAAGAAAGCTTAAGAACATTTAAATAATCCAATGACGCTCGCTACGCACAGCCATATTTGGCTGCAAAGAACTCACACTCAAGAGAAGCGGCATAAGAATTGTTCGCATTAGTAGGCAGTGGTCTAAATTTCTGCAGATTATTTTTGTTGAAGGCTTTCATGCAAAGCGAGTGTTATTTGAATATCCAAGATCAATTTGGAAGCTGATTGTATATTTTTTTTCTCATAATTGTTAACACATTGAAGCTAGTTTTTTGTCTTTTTCAGTAGTGCCTCATTTAGGGTGCATGTATTCCTGGATGCTGCAGATACGGTTTGGCCACATCTAGCGGGAGACTTTGCGGATAGGCACACCCTAAAACATGAATATGCGCATTACCAAGATCAGTCAACGGAAAATTTGGGCTACAGCTATAAAAAGCACAGGCGCGAAACGTAGGGTGTGCCGTTACGTGAGTTTATCAAATTGTACCCGTATATGCAAGCATACGCCCTTAGCACGCGAGCAAGATTGAAAATTGAAAGCTTATTTAAGGTTCGAAATATTTGCTGTACCAGGCACCATCATGCCCATTGCAATTACCGGCTATTTGCAAAAGAGTACTCATCAACATTTAAGACACATACAGTCTTTGTCAAAATTTTCTAGGCCAAGCCGGGAATGCGCAGGCCGCAAAAAAATCAATGGGCAAGTTTACCTCCCGAGCGAGGCTGGAAGGTTTTATGCAGAAAAGCTAGAGAAAACACCTTTCTTTCTTACCGTCATAAAATATTGTTGTCACATTTAAAGGTACAGCCTATTTTTTGAATTCTTTGTGGTCGAGAAGGCTTAGGATTGGATTAGAAAATTTTGGATTAGAAAAAATTAGAAAATTGGATTTGAACAGGCACACGGTAGCAGCCGTACGCCTGTAACTGGAGCTCGGAATCCGTCGTTTGTTAAAACCGATGCATTTTCTTGCCGTCCGTATGAGAGCTTGAGTATTTTTTATAAAGAAATTAATTAAAATTCCAGCCATTACAGGCTGCGACATTAATCATAACTCAATCAAGCCTGACTTACAAAAGTTGAGCTTTTATTTATTCATTTCAGGAAATGAAAATCATGAAGATATTGTTGAAACAATGCGCTACCAAGACTTGAAGGACAACATGACCCTTGGAATGTCCCTAGATGTGTCACCTGATGGAAGTGTTGTGGTGAGTCTCTGGGTACTAGTCCTTACTCACTTCTATTTATACGCACTACAGGGCACAGTGTTAATGGGAAGGAGTAGCAATTTAAACAGCCAATAAAAATTTATTGCCTCTTTTCCAAAGCAAAGAGACATTAAGCCTCATGCAAGGTATAGCCATAGTCATCGACATTCAGCGGTTAGAAGTGCGCTCCCGGTGGGATTTTACCTGAGAAATGCTTTAGCCTTCGTGGTATCCTGCTTTCGGCGCTGAAGTCACAAAAATATTGATGTCGGCAGAGTGCAGGTGCTCGCTTTTACATTTATCTTGGTGCTTCCGCTAGGGTCGCGAAATGCAACACTTTATCTCATCCTGTAGCATTTTGCGGACTGCAGTTCATTTTTATGTGCTCTTCTGGGTTGTCATTTTTGTTGAACGAAGGGGCAAATAATGAGAAACTGTCGTCACTCGAACTGCAAGGCGTAATAAAGCCGGAAACAGCACATCCTTTCGCTCGTCGCAGTGCTCCGACCTTGCTCTTTCCTGAAAGGAGTGACGCTAAAAGCGCGAAGATCCTGCACGGACAGGAAAGACCACGAACGCTGCCCGCTGTTCGCGAATGCATTCGAAGAAATAATGAATTGGAATTCCCCCGTGACGTAGATCACTGCCCTCTTTGTAGACAGTGATATTAAATCAGAGTGTTTGGCTCGAAAGGGTGGGACTTAGAAAAAATGGAACAGACCCTTATAAATAACGTTGAAATGACGCGAACACCCAACCTCCGATTTTTTTTCCAGGCAGCACTAAAGCGAGTGCTAGTGCTACTTATGGCGAATTTTTTCCCCTTCTGTAACCCATATCCCCCCCCCCCCCCTAAAAAAATTCAGGCTACGGCCCTGGTGAACTGAATAAGCCTTAGAACAGGCCTAGAACGTTCACCTGTCATTTTGCTTGTTACGGAAATTAAAACGTGAGCCGTGTACTTGCAAAATAAATTCATTTAGACAGAAACCACTTTCCTGCTCAGGTATGCGCGCCTCTCTGGAAAAACCAAAAGTGGCATGGGGTCCACTTAGCCAACGGAGCTTGCTACGTGCTCGACCAAAATCTCATGAAACCAAAGAAACTCGTACCGCTCGTCAAAAGAAGTGAGTATTTTACTGTTTTTCACAACAACCGTATTGTTGTGCATGCCTCAAAAGCGAAGCGAAAGGTCGGAGAAGCCTCACGCAGATTACCTTCCTATTTTAACTGGCATACTCGACAGGACAAGCAAACAAACAAAAAAAGAGAGCATGCATGTGCATGACGATTCTCTGCAGGATGATTTTTAAGCACGAAATAGTAAATTTCCACCAAGTAGCGCCTTAATGTGCGCCTTCAGGGCTCACAAGCTTGCTTGAACATAGAAAAATGCATACAAAAGAAAAAAAAAACAACTTGCTTAAACGTTAGCCTTCAGTCTGCCTATTTAAAGAATTCGCCGCTTAGTACGTAATTTTTCACGGTGTAGCTTGCAGTGTTTCACAATTGATATCGTCATGAATGATACTTTGAATGGACAAGGCCTGTCGGCGCAATTATAGGTATGCCTGTGTATGTTGCTTTTGCTTTGACGCACTATTGCGTTCTTCTTAATTCAAGCAAATTTATACTTCTTGGCGTTAAATTACAGCATGAAAATGCGCTCGAATATGGTTTGTCCAATGACAACATTCTTGTGCCTTTCCTCTGATTACCATTCATGTGACAAAACTCCGCACAAAATTTTCACCCCGAAGTGCTGGGCGTAACCGACACGTTGACCGCCCAACGTTTGGTTTGAGATAGTAGAATGTGGTGTCGAGAAACCTGCTCCGTTTGTTTGCCTGCATGGAATGGAACTGTGTATGCGAAGTGCGTTGCATTGATGTGAGCAGGTCACGCCGACATCTGCTTCCTTGTCACTAATTGGCTGACGCCCGCCTGAATGTGCCTGCCAGCATTTTGTTGCACTGTGGTGAGTCAATTTCTCCGTTCTGAGAACTCTCCTGGCATTGCGCAGCGTAGTAATATGCACGATGGCACGTTATGCGCACTCAGTGGCGCTTGGCGCACTCCTCGCTCTCATATGATCTCGGCTTCAGTCAATTGGTTTTCGTCTGTAGGTGCCTGAAATGAAGCAGAAGGGAAAATGGCATGGGCCTTTGGATGAAGCGAACTACTATGCATGAAAAAAAAAAAAAAAGCTTTAGCAGAGCTTTTCTTAAAGACAACGAACGTAGCCTAAATCAACAAAGGAAGTGGCTTGAATATTCTGTCAAGCCCAAGACACAAGTAAAATGGATTCTGCTTCTATATACTCGAACTGATAGCTTGCATGCTCTCAAAATATACTTCTAGTCTAAACGAATCAGTTCATAACTAAAAAAAATGTATGTTAGCGCTCGAAAATAGGAATGGTCGTCTGCAAAATAGCTATAAAAGATAAACCAAAGCCTAAACAGGGAGCCGAAGAACCGACGAAAAAAAAAAACAAAAAAACTACGCAACTAGGGCGGAAAGTGCAGATGTCACAAGAATGCCTGCCCAAAGCCGGGAGATTTCTGCGAACGGAGTGGTAGTGTCGGCGTGACTTGTGCCCCAGGTAACCAGCTTGAAAAAAACCAAAGTAACTCAACAGCCCAGCAGTCGGTGAACTACGACTACTACTACTACGCGGCGGAGATGGGCTTCTCGGCGACCTTCACCAAGGTGAGTACTTCTCTCGCGCATCGCATTTACTCTTGGTTCGCTCTTTTTTTCCCTCTTCCTCTCTTTGTACGTCGCCCACGCATGCCTTTGTTTCTTACGTGTCACGCATATTTCACGCATTTGCTGACTTCCGGCAGCGCGTTCCACCTTCCTTGTCGCGGTAATTTGGGTGCCAGGCAGCGCTACTGCTTCGGAACTCAAGAGCGTGAGAACGCCGACCACCGAAGCTTCGCTCCAGAGACCGAGGTCCATTTTAATGCGCATTAAACGACGGTGAACGCGCTTTACAGCTATTTTCTCCTTCGTCACAAACACGAAGCCTGCCATAAGTGTGTTTCGTGCAGACTGGGCACGGGAGTGAACAGAAAACCAGCCAGATAATACTCTACCATTGCGAAGTTCTTGAAGGAGGGTACTTTTCCCTAAGAAGCATGCGCATTCTAAATGCTTTACCCCTATTTTTAAGACAGGGGTAAATATTTGTCGACGTAGGAACCTTCAGTAGACCCCCATCATGAAAACAGTGCCCGCTTATGTGGCTCATTTGGGCTGGGCATTTAGAAGTTTAGTTTGCAACAGCCACCAAAACTACACTGAAACATTCGATGCCTATAACTTAAATCTTCTGGGCCATCGACTGTGTGCACTATTCAACTAACAGCAGGGACGAGACAGATCATACGCAAAAACAAGATTATAGCGCGAGTAATTGCCATAATTATTATTTATACTCATCGTGTTTACAATTTCGTTTCTGATTCACAGGGGACACTGTACCCCAATCTGGGTGGGCATAATTACTTGGATGGAACCAACGCTAACGAAACGAAGACAGAGGAAGGAACACAAAAACGGCCGCTGCATGGTCCAACAACTGAAGTTTGGTATCAAGAAGGGTGAATATAAACACGATACACAAGGCAATCAAAGGCACTGCACACGGGCGAAAAAAAGGTTGATAAACAGCAAGTTGAGGAGGCAACTTGATAAAAACCAGCTTACAATCAAAGACCACGCATATAGGCATTCTCCTTGGGATGAAAACACACACTCGCCTGGCTAAATGCTCTTTCAGCAGCGTGAAACGCTTCTGTAACCTCACGGGCCATTTTTTGTCGGTGCCCAAATAAAATGTCTGCGGCAGGAAAATTCAGTTTACAGCCGTGTGTTTCGTGTTTATATTCATCCTTCTTGATATTAAATTTCAGTTCGACGAGCGGCCGTCCTTGTATTCCTCCCTCTGTCTTCATTTTGTTCTTCATTTTGAAAATGTCTCTCCAACCAGCCCAGCTAGCAACGCTTCTGCAGTTCATTATATAATTAACAAAGCCCGTTAACGCTGATCTACATGGATATTTTAGGCTACGACTTCACAGTGGGTTAGGTTACTCTATTCAATTACAGTACGGGGGTAAAAGCACAACATTAAAACGTCTGTCCAGACAATATATAGGGGCTCCGATATGTCGGTACCAAGCAAGTTTTGCTGTCAATGGTAGTAGAAGTGATGCAGCTAGGTGAGTCGACAGTGTATTACAAAGAAACAGGGAAAATAGTTTGAAAATCATTTCTGAAATATGTTCTTGGGATTTCGAGAAACATGCACGATGCCTCGCGTAATCGACGCACCCCCTTTAGTCATAATTATTTTGAAGTTTCTCGCACCATAAACGTATCTCTATTTTCAATCATACAGCAATGTATGTGAACGCAGTAATTTACGGATTTCCGCCAATACGTCCTCGTCTGCTGGAACACAGCCGCCGCCTTGTAATCAATCACGTCTCCCATGGCGGTCACGATGTCTGTTATCTAATTCCCTTCGTAGCCGCGACGCGGGGTGTTTGGCCTTGGGCATTGATGCGTGGCGCACTCGCGACAGGCGAGTGTTTATAACTCCGCATATAGGAAACCTTCGGATATAATTGAACGATTCTTGGCTTTTGGGTGGCTTGTAGTTATTATACTAATGCAAGGTAGAAGCTGGTTTTGACATTGTGCTTTCCCATGTGCAAGGGCACGCAATGTGTAATTTCAGCGTAAAAAAAAGTGGAATTTAATTTTGCCTTATGAACGCACCCTAAAATTCTTCGTTTTTTACGGGTAAAAAGTGTGTTAATAAATTATACGAGCAAATATCTCAGCGGGGGAGTCGTGAATTTTCTGATAAATAAACGAGACATATAGCTTTTCTTTGAATTCGTCTAAGATAATCAATGTTAGATTCAGAATACGTGCACCCAGCGCATGCGCACTCGAGTTTTGGTCCTAATATATACAGTAATAGTTCGTTAACTCAAACTCGCATATCTCGAAAAATCGGCTACGTCTAAATTTTCCGCGGCACCAAACCATTTCTTATCCGTCCCACGTATTTGTTGCCCTTTATTTCGAAGTATTTTTGGGCCAAACTACGAATATCTCGAAATCTTGACTGAGAGCAACCAAAATTTTGCCGCCGCGGACCGTTTAACGAGATTCGCGTGGGTGCTGCCACGCCTAAGTCCCTCGATTTTTTCTCTCGTTTGGCTGCGCCTACCACAAAGCCGATGTTTTCCCCGAACGTGAAGTCTGAGCCTAGAGGCATATCAACTTTGTCAAGCAACCCTGGGGCACGTCATGTGACGGTAGAGACATGCGCAGAGGTACAGTGTGCTAGAAGGCAGAGGTATGTCGTGCGGGGAAAAACCCAATGGAGAGCACTGGTCCTTTTTGCCATGAAAAGATTTTTATGGAGCCCAGGCGTTCCCCGGAGAATTCCTGTTACAGCCAGCACCACCTATAACGTTTAAAACCATACTCAACAGTTAATTGAAAGGTTTTATAAGCCTTGATGCCCTAAAGTAAAGAAATAAGGCTATTTGAGGTGATAAATATGGATTTATTTAACTAAATTTCTGAAGCCTTTTTTTTGCAAATAACTCGATATTTCATGGCAGTTCGCGCAAATTTGCTTATCTCGAAAACACGCTTATCTCGAAATATTTCCCTGTTTTTACTACTTCGAGTTATTGACGTGTGACTGTATGAGTAGCCTAGTAGTTTTATATTACGTGAGGCACTTTTAAGCTTATGTGTCCAAGAATTGGCAGGTTTTCTGCTCGCTTGGCCGCAAATGTCATCGAATAGTATTTCACTGCTCCTGCCACGTAACTGCCTCTCGTCTCTCCCCGCGAACCTCTCACGCTCTTGTTCTCCTGACTCGCTCTTCTCACAATGAACGGGATTGAGATTTTATGATTTTTATGGAGGGAAGAAAGCTTAGGAGAGGCCCCGGTTAATGTGGCCTTCCACGGTGGCCACCACCGCACTTGGAAAAGGGTGGAGGAAGTCACGTGGTTTTCTCACGCTCTCAGGAGGCCACTGGCAGCCGTGTCGTAGGGCAACGGCGGGGAAAGTCGGCCCACTGAGGTCTCACGTCACGGAGCCTCCCAGCCGATGTCCAATGGACAGCGGGCGCAGACGCAGCACACGACAGTGGTGCTATCAAAGGAAGGCGGAAGAGTTGCCGCGTGTGCGCAAAATACAATTAAAAAAAGCGCCCCTAAAACGGCGTTCCCGGTTTACGGCTGGCCCTGGTGGACCACCTCGTCCTTTGTTACAACTAGAGGAAGCGAACAAATTAACATCTGTAATTATGTTGTGGTAGAACATATTTTTCTAAATGCGGCTTTTTAACAGTGCCCTTCCTTACTTAATGTGACACATGCTCCTATAACCGCTGCAAAGCCCATTTTTCGAGCTTTACTTAATAACACCGTTATTATAAATGCACAACGCAAGCAAAGCACTGGGAAGCACGCTTCAACATTTGTCCACGCCTCATCTGACATCCTGTTTTCATATCATGACGGCCTGGTTTGGTGGAGCTCTGGTAAATATAGAAGATCAAACAATCGTGATTGTGGTGCCTGAACTTCAGCTGGGTACATCCAGTGGGAAGGCTGCTCTGTCTTCGATAAATACTGTTGTGAATTTTTAGATCTTGCACATATTGCGCCGTCATGATGTTCTGAAGGATGCAAAGACGTGGGCGTTTCTCACATTTTATTTTTATTTAGGAACATGGGTTTGAGGTTCAACGTCTTCAAGGAAGTGTTAAGGGAGGTCAGATTTTTCTAAGAGTATATAGAGGAAAGCTTAGTCACAGATGCCGGAAAATACATTTTCTTGAATTAAGACATGTTCATATTTATTTATACACCGCTAAAGTATACGTTAGCTGCGGTTAGAAGGTCTCGTGTATTTGTTTTGGAAGCTACACCTTTGAGCTGCCGTTTCCGAAAATGAGGCAATACATAAATGGTGTGTTGGTCCCTCTTTTTTTAGGACGGCCGACTGGTACTCGGAGCACCCGGTTTCTACAACTGGGAAGGTTAGTCATTATTTTATGTCGATGTAGAATACTATGCTGAGGTGAATTTCGTTAAGAGGAATTATCGACTATGCCGCGCAAACACACTTCTTTCTTTTAACTGTTGCCCCTTCGTGTTCATATTGATGGTTGTTTGACGTAACTACTCAAAAAATAAAGAATGAAATGCAGCAAATATTTTCATTTAGATTTAATTTTTATATGAAGTACAACACACTGACGTACATTTTAATGATCAGTACACAAAACAGCGAAAATATTTGAGTAAAATGTGGGTAACATGATACATACAATAAAATAAGCAAGACTAGGTGCCCTCGATGGAGCTTGACGTAAAATATACATCTTGATGAGTCACAATGCAAATATATCAATTACAGATTTAGTTATTCGAATGAAGAGCCTTTCTCAGAATAGATAAAATAGCGCCAAGGTTTTGGGATTTAGTGTTTTTTTTTTCTCGAAGCGATACACACTGTGAATGTTAGTTTAGTTTTACAAGCTGAAAGAAACAATGTTACCAGGATGTAAACTGTAATTTGAATTTGTTGTACTGTTGTATGTATTGATAAGAACATTTGAAAGTGTACATGTGGACAAATCTTTGCCTCACTGAAACCTATGAGTTTCCTCAATTGCCCGAATATTCATAAGTCTGGATTATCTCCTGTTCCGTTCAGCACATAACTGTACTCTAGTGAGCAAAGGTTACGTGAAATCAATGGCATTACAGTGCTGCACTTAGGTGCTGAAAACTGTTTGAACCACGCTTAAAACTCCTTCTATTACTGCGGTGTGTTATTAAGCTTTCTCTTCAGCTGTAATACTTTCCTCTTCTTCGTCCACTGTACAAAATATTGCGGTGAATATGCATTTGTTCTCCTTATCTAACTACCATCCCTTTTCCTTCCAGGCACTATAACACGGTACGATAACAAGCAAATTCTGACCAGCCATCACATGCTCTTGGGCAGTAAGGAGAAAGATGCATACAAAGGTACTCACCGGTAGTCGTATTTTTGTCTAATATCTAAAAAAATTGGCCAACAGTGTGTTAGGGACGAAGACATGAATACCAAATGGCAGGTTTAACTCAAGTGCAGTATACAAGAACCGAATGTGACTTTTCAATTATCCATACGCTCTTCCTTCCTTTTAAAGCAAAGATTTCTACCTCTACCAGCCAACGGTTCTTTTCTGGCGTGCGGGACAATAAACTCCCAATGCGGCGGAGGAGGCGGCGGGGGTGGAGGAGGGGGTCTGAGGGAGGGTTTCACTCACTGAGCACACTTCACATGGAGCGGCGAATTTACCCGGGTTTAACCCGCGCGCCGGAGCTGCTCACCTCGGCGGTCGCGTCGGCGGTACCATTCCGCCGGCTTTGTCGTCTGCTTTAGCGACGGTTGATTTGGGCCTGTTTTGGCGCAGCTTCGCGTTCATTGCGCACTTCTTTCACACGGCTTGTTCGACACCACCTCCTGGGTGACCTGGACCCGACGGAATTTATGGTCGTACGGCAAAGATACATTAAGGATTGGTTTCCAGGGCCGCAAAAACAAAATATAGAGACCACATACAGACATCTGTCCGCTGGAGAAATGTTAGAAAAACACAGTGCTTGCCATGAATGCGACTCCGTTTTCTAAATTGGTGAATACCGATTCAGTTGTGTTTTAACAGATATTACAAAATGCGAAAGGAGCAACTGGTTCTGATAAATAGCAATTATAAAAGTTTCCTCAGCTTTCTCGCAATTCTCAAACTTACTAAACTAACTAGTTTAAATCGGTATAAATGGGAATCACTAAGCTCACAGGCCGAATTGTTTCGGTGTCTGCGCTTGTGTCGCGCGGTGGTGTAGCCCCAAGCTAGCACATCAGGATGGCTAGGTTTCGCTGTCTCACCCTTCGAAAGACGCTCCTCTCCGTTTACTTTCTGCCGACGCACGGCCGGGCAACAGCGGCAGCGTCTGCCGCTCGAGCCCGGCCGTGGCCGACGCTGCGGCTGCGTTCGGGAAGCCGCCCCCGCGAATTCCAGGTAACGGTTGTCAGAATGTCCGGTTTTACTCTTTGTAGAGCCACGTGTGTGAATTCAAGTGACGTCGCACGGGCAACTGTTGTGGGCGTCGTTTGAGCTTTGCTTTCAAACCACCTTCACTGCCTGGGTTGGAGCCAATTTTTGTTCAGAGTTTTGGCCAATTTTTATTACGCATCCTGTATCGTTTGTAAACTGCATTCTACTGTATTTTTGATGAGGCATGCTGATTTTTGTATTTTGCTTTGCTACACTGTTTCCTTGCTGTTAGTACTTTTTACGGCTTACTCCAGTATCTTCGAGACGAACGTGTACTTTTTTTTTTCTGCCCCCCTGACTCAATGCCGTACATAATGAGCCTGTAAGGTACTCGTAAGTATGTAAATAAATAAATAAATAAATAAATAAATAAATAAATAAATAAATAAATAAATAAACATTTTGACACGAGCAAGAAGCCTCGGTTGAGAGCTACCATCATTACTATCTTAATAGTTTGTCTGGATCTGTGTGCGCCTTCTACAAATGGTGCACACATCTACCTTAACTTAGCACTTGATGTTCAAAGAATCAAACAAACACAATAATTCAACAGACACGAATATCGTGCACGTCGCACATTAGTCATGTTACGAAGGTTGGTGCCAAAAAGAGCCCTGTTTGCAGCTACACACCTCTGTGTGCAGGTTACTCGGTCACGACAGGAAGGTTGTTCCGGCAACGCGAACTGACTGTCGCTGTTGGATCTCCACGGAGCAACGACTACAAGGGACAGGTGAGGGAAACGCGCAAATAAAGGCTGCTTTGTGTATGTGAAACAGTGCACCACAGCATGGCACAATAAAAGAAGCTTGTGTGGCAGCTACAAATAAACAACACTGCATTGTCGCATTCATTGACACCTTAAGCGATTACCAGGGTACCCCACTACCAACATTCCCTTTTCGCCCTTGTAAAATTGCTGTGTGTGTCACCTTGTATGACTGGCCAAGAGCACGGAGCAAGAATATATAGGAGAGGAAACGCCCATTGCGGCCGGCGTGATCGAACGACTAGATAATGTCACAATGATAACTACGGTGACCTACGGAGCCCCGCAGCTGCGGCGACGAACAATTTGACAGCGGCACCTGGTTGAGTGTATTGCTTTTGTATTGAGTGTATTGAGCGTATTGCGTTTACAGGTTTTACATTTTTGTGCGTTTACAGATTTGTATTTTGGGCTTGGTGCTCGCGCACGATGGCTTACGCATTAAAAGAAAATGCCCCTTTTATTCGCTGGTACCGGCTGGTTTAAATTTGACAGAAAATTAATCGCGAAGCCGGGCTGTTCAGCCAACATAATCACAGAAGAGCGCACACACTCTCGCTTCGGCCACGGAATGTTTCGGCGGCCCGGCGAAATGCCGACGCGATGCCGCGGCCGGGTTGGACTGGGCGAGCGCGAACAGAACGCGCGCCGGCCGTTGCGATGACCGCGCACTTCCTTCACTTGCCGCCAGATGCCGGAAACTTGACGCTCGACAAGTGCTTGTGACGTTATCAGGCTGTCCCAGGAAGCTCACTTTCCCCTCCTATTTTATTCTTGCTCCGTGGCCAAGAGTAAGGCACTAGCTCATAATTCTGCTTTCTAAACCATGTTTGAGTGAATCCACGATATTACCCCGAATATCAACGCATCCACAAAAAAGTCTTGTTTTGTACCCCTACCATTTAATAATATTGTTACGTGGCGGTACGGGGTTACGAGGCGGTTACGAGGTACGGGGATCGATACCCCGCACCTCCTGGCGGCAGATGACACGGACCATGTAGCGATGAAGCGATGTATTTACATAATGGTTAAAGAACTATTTACATAATGCCAAAACGGAGCCCGGCCTGGCAGCGCGGCGCACACAGCTCTTCTTCGTCGTCACCATCCTTGGTGGTGGGCCATGGCGCCACGGGGATTGTCCGCCACGTCTCGTGACAATATGATATACAATTCACTAGGCACCTTGAAAAAAAGAAACGTTGGTTTAATAGGGGGAGTATTCACAACTTCTGATACCGTACCTCAGCACTCTCTTTCGTCGTAAGGCTTGGATTTGGGGTTACTTCGCAGCAACAGCTTTTCTCTGTTACATGTGTACGAAAGCGATGTGCCTATGTCCGCCTGTTTTGACAGGTATTTCTGTTCGGTATCGACGGTCCGGGGAATGACAGAACCCTGGAAATCAAAAGCCGCCTGTTAGGGTCGCAGGTAAGTTTTTGCGTTCTACAGATATGAAAAAGAGAGGAGGGACAATGCATAATCTCCATGCTCTTCCTCCCTGGCCATTCCCTCGGGCCTAAATATTGCTAAAACGTTCCTCTAGCCTTATCCTCGATATAAACGTCCTTTGCTTTCATGACACAGATGTGCGAGTACTTTGGGGCGTCATTACTAGCCATCGATCTGGACAGTGACGGTGTTGATGACCTGTTGGTTGGTGCACCGTTGTACAGCATAAAAGATGGCCAAGATGAAGGGCGCGTCTACGTCTTCCGAAGCAACGGCGTGGTGAGTAAATTTTAAATTTGCCCTTGTATGGGAGTAAGACTGAATAAGGTTTGCCCATCTGTAAATATGTGTAGATGTGATGTCGAGATGAAAAGCCCAGTCACATTTGCATCTCCGCACATTACAAGCCTAAGCCCTGGCTTTGGAATTTCCGGCTGGCAACAAGGTTGTAACTCTAGAGTTGGGAGCGCCCTCTGGAAGGGTAGTCGGCCTCCTGTGAAGTGTAGTTTTTAAAGCGAAGCTTTTAACCTCTACCCCCCAGGGGTTCTGTCGCGACCGTTGGTGTAAACAAAAAACTCCCGCGAACCAATAAAAGAAGTTACTGGCACCGCCAGTAATTGAACCTGGAACCAATACAGAAACGGAGCTAAAGCCCTTTGTTTACCGATTGAGCTACGAGCGCACGCAGAAAAGGGGAAACAGACGGGTACTTACCGAGCACAACTGCGGGTTGACCCCCTGCGCTCTCGCTCAATGCCACGTGATAGCGTCACACGAGCTCTCGCGTCGCTGTGCTCTCCACACACGGCACGTGTAGCGACCGTGTGCGCGCCTTGCGCATGCGCTAGGAGTCCGTAAAAATTAAAGGATCCTCATACCAACGCGTGGCATCGCATTTCTCCCCTGTCTCTGCCGCCGATCTCGTCGCCTCCGTCGGCTGCGTAACAGACGGAGAAGTAAGATCGCCTAACACCGGGTTTGAGCTTCCTTTAATTTTATATAAAAAAATTTCTACTCATGTTCTTTACCAATACAACTCAACCAACCACTATTCATGGATCATGCATTGATTTAACCTTAGCGAGCTATTATCTCTTTGAAGTAATAAAGGCTGTGATTAAGTACATTTCCCTTGTCTCTGGTTCCACTCTTTGTAGAGCCACGTGTGTGAATTCCAGTGACGTCGCATGGGTAATCGTTGTGGGTGTCATTTACAGCTTTGCTTTCCAACCACCTTCACGGGGTGGATTGGCGCGCATTTTTTTCTTACGAGGCTAAGATCTTTTGTTTGAAGTCTTCTTTTCTTGTTATTGATATAAGAACACACACAATATCAAGATATCCCGTAAAAATATCTGAATAGTGCTTAACCTGGGAGTGAAGTAGAGGTTACTGGACGTCATAGCTGGGTGCGCTACCTGACAAATTGTGTCTGTTCTACACCATTTCCTTTTCAATGTCTGTTACACTAGAAGTTTCGAATAATGCAGGCTCATATGCGGCGTGCCTTTCAGTGCGAGAGCACTACAAGCCTACCCACCTGGATGTTGCGGTTGTCTGCTTGAAGCCTACTTTATTTTCTGGCATACAGTTCGCGTGAGCACAGGTGTTGTGCGAACAACAAAATATACTCAGTCCCGAACTGCTGGCGCAGCAGAGGGAGGGGGATGTGGTTATGCAATAGCCCAACATTAGGCCAAACGTCACACTTTTAGGTCAAACGTCGTAACCGAACCGCAGCTTGAGTTACAATAAGTTTGATATCGTCAGGTTCAGTAGTAAGGCTACCTAATGTTAAATGTGAATATGAGCATAAAAATGGCGATAGCCCAATGGTCTTAGTTCTATAGTGATGCAGAAAGCAAGGAAAAGAAGCAAATGAAAATGGTAAAGGATGATGAAAAGTGGTTGCTTAAGCGTTCTCATGAACACCTATATAGTTTAGTGTTACATATCCACAGAATCCCAAGAAGTGTATTGGACAACGTGTATGAGCTGGAATGTACGCTGCTTGCATGCTATATACCATGTGGTTAGCGCAGCCAACCAGTAGGTATTTTTTCTTCTGATTCTGCATCATAGAACTTTGTGTTTTTCTTATCCATACCAAAGGGAGTGTATCCATCTGGTCACTTGGAAGGCCATCGAGCCACGGCTGCACGGTTCGGAACAGCAATGGCAAACGTTGGAGACCTCAACATGGACGGAATACAAGGTGCGAGAGAAAAGGACTGCTTCTGAAACGGCATCCACCGAATACTTGTAAACGCACACGGGGCGTATTTTTATGCCTGCTGCACTTTGAATGCGTGCCCCATATTATTACAGTAAAAGTTCGTTAGTTCGACACTGGTGGGATCGCGAAAAATTGGCGAATTATCCGGTTGTCGAAATATCGAATGAACAACAAAAACTCGAAATTTTCCACAGCATGACGTGCCTTTATTTGCCAAAGAAGTTTGTAATCTTCGCCTGTTTTTTGGGGGGGCGAATTTGTGCGGCGACGATAGCTCTAACAGCTGCCAGATGCTCCGTGGTACACGCGCCATGCGGAATTTGCTGACAAAAGTCCTCCAGCACGGACAAGGCTTCTGCGGCTTATTTTGCCGTGCGCTTCGGTGGTTGGGGAAGTTGGCCTCAATCGTCACCCTCCGACGAATCGCCCTTGTCGGCGCCTGTCGCGTCCTGAATTGTTTCTTCCTCGCTCAGCTGGGGCCCTATTCTCGACGCACTAAATTCGCCGTGAACTGTGAATTTGCCGGAAGTCTTTTCTGACTGGCTTTCAATTTTGGTCACGTGCTTCCGGTTGACAAAGCGGTTGTGCGTGCTTTCGTCATGTTGACGTTTCATTCATTTTTCTGGCACCAGTACTAAAGTTTGCCTTCTTTCTCTCTATTGAAAACACACAATTCTTGGTTGGCAATGAAAAAGTATACGAAATGCAGCGGCACGACAACTTATAGACCTGTCTTCGCTTTTCAACAACAATATGGCTTGTATCTCTCTGTGATTGGCTGAGAAGGCGTGACGTAGGATAAACAGTTGGCGGGAACGCTTGCGTCGCACACCGGCAACTTCAGCCTGCGTAAAAGTGACGTGATGTTACGTAACAGCTTGAGAATGGCGGTTGCTGTCGCCGTGAAATAAGGCAACAAATTTCACCGACCTTCGGCGCCGTGCAATCTCCGTGAATTTGCAGCAGTCGCAGTTTCGCGCGACGCACAATTTAAAACTGTTTTCTAGCGAGAGAAATAATACTTTTCACTGTTTGCAAGTCAGCGATAACGGCGCATAAAAATAACGTCCCGTATTTTGTTTTTATGTTTGGCAATGAAATAGCAATCAATTGTTTGGCGTAACACTAACATAAGAGCGCAGTACAAGCCTCTCCGTTACAAATAACCCTACGCATGGCATCTCTCCACACTCCTTCTAGTGATAGAGACTCTATGCTCCTAGTAGGCTGGTGGGCCACATGATCGAATTCAAGAGAAAAATAACAAAGAAAACTGTCTGTTTTATTCATTACTGCGCTGATTGAGGTCGAGCTTGACGACTGAGTGAATCGGCGGCATCGGTACGCTCCGCCGTTATCAGGCGTAGCGTTTCGTTGCCCTTACCGCGTCGTACAATCGATGGTCACGGCCGTCTTTTTCTGTGATGACGTCACAAGCTTGTAACATAGCAGCAGACGATAGCGTGGCGGCGGTGATGGCCGGGACTGTGATAACGCAACAAAGCTTGCATTAAAGCAGAGAGCTCATTTTACCAAAAGCGATTGAAAGAAATAATTAGATACCGTAAAAAAGATTGTGCGATGTTCTTTAGCTCAACGCTCGCCTTTCGCTCGCTTTTGTATCAATGTTACTTGATCCCCTTGTGGAGTGGACGCCAATTTTAACCAGAAGAATTGTGTTTTCCTTGCCAGCCTCAGCTGCCGTCCTAATTTTATAATACACGCCAAGTGTTTACTGCGAAGCAGTATGTGTCTGCACCCCCCCCCCCCCTATTTTTTATTCCGGTGATGCGGATTTACTCGGCGCCGATCCTGGGCTCCTCCTCGCCACCACTGACACCCCTTTCGCGACTATTTTTCCCTCTCGCCTCCACCGATGCCTCTTTGACAAGTTGCGCAGTCGGCTGCTAACGGCGGTGGTGCCGTTATCAGATGATTGCAAAAAATAAACAAAAGTGTGAATGGGCGTAAAAAAAGTGCACTGACGATTACTATACTCCCTAATGCGAAATTTGTGCGCAGCGCTAGCTGCAGTCTTCTAGGCCACGGCTCATAGCTACTGCGTCTCAGGAAGTGATCGCTTAATCAGCGAACGCACGGCGGCGCACGCTACTCTGCTGTTATCTCGCAGCGCGTCGCCGCGCCGGCCAGCGTGTTGTTGCAAATCGTGTTTGAACCTTCCGCGCAAATGTCACGTGGTTCGGATAAGCCACGAATGGTGGAGCAGCGAGCACGTTGTTGCAAATCTTGTTTGAGTCTCCCGCGCAAATGTCACGAGGTTAGAATTAGCGGCGAACGGAACAGCGTCTGCGGAAAGTGTCAGAGGGAGGGCGCTCCTTGGCGGCGATGCATGGAACAAGTGTTAGTGGGAGGCAATGAGAGAGATGACGCCATAGCCGCGCGTGCTGCCCTCCTCCCCACCCTTCGCCAGACGGTCCTCTCCGTTTTCTTTCTGCTGTCGCTGCTGCGTTCGCTTACTCGGTTGCGCCAACATCAACAGACACCGCTCCCCCCCCCCCCCCCCCCCCCCTCCGCCCCAACCCCCCGGGAAAGCCAGGTAATGGCTGCCAAAGGGCTGCGCCCTAAAATGACCGAAACCCACCGCCACCGCTGAACGTGTAGCCGCTGCCGTTTCCGCTCAAACTCTACCTCGCCCAGTTGCTGTGAACCACTCCCGGGTGAAGAGCAACTTGTCCAGTTGGAATACATGAGCCCATAACTCTTCCTCAGCTTGGAAGACCTTCCGAGCGACATTTTCGCCGGTGTCTTTCACACCTAAGCATGCGCCATCACCGGTTGCCGGTTTATGTGCGCACGGTTAGGGGGTGGAGGGAGGGAGGCGTGCACTTACAGCTGGGTTTCACGCCGCTAGCGATGAAATGTCGGTTGTGCTAGTGGGAGATGTAAACGTCGAAATGAGACGGCTAAATGCGCTTTGTCGGCTGTTCTCCTTAATCGAATGGTTCGGGTCTGGGTTGATGTGTCACACAGAAAGTAGGATGCCTACGAAGGGGAACGGAAACGGACAGCCACGGACAGCTCTACTTGAAAATAGAGCTCAAGGGCTTCCATGTTTTAAATCGTCATGGAACAGATGCATGGCGTTCGTTTGGAGGAAGAGATAGAATTGGAGAAGTGTCGGCCGGAACAAAAGCACAAATGGGCGCCAAAACAACGGAAAGCTTCGACCGACGCCGTTATCGCCTCAATTTCCTGCTCGTCGAGTAGCAGCGAATCCCCCCCCCCACCCCCCTTCCCCTTCCCGGATGAAGAGCAACTTGCCAGCTTGGTACGCCGGCGTGAGCCAATAGAGAGTTTTAGCATAGCGGCTACCGGAGGCTCACGCTACGGCGGCGGGTTACCGGGACCCGGCTGCGCAGGCGCGCGCGGGGAGGGCGAGGAGGTTCCTCCTCAGGCGGAGCTAAATGCTTGGGTGGGCATGGCGAATGCCGGCCCGCGGAACTAATCCACTCTATCGTAACGAATGTGCACGTGCCCAGAGGGGCCCCGCTACCCGCTTCCGTAGCGTTAGCGGACGGTACCCGCTATGCTAAAACTCTCTGATATCACTTCTTGAGATTAGGTGCTTTTAGAGGGACATTTTAGACCGCGCCTGTCACTTCTAAGCACGCGCACATGACCGGTTGCCGGTTTATGCGTGCACAGGCCTATAGCGGGAGGAGGAGGAGGGCGTGCACGCGCAGCTATAGGGTTCATGCCCGTACTGATGAATGACATGTCCGTTGTGCTGGCGCGAGGTTTAAACGCAGACGTCAAACGGCCCAATGGGACCTTTCTGGTGTCCTTGGTAGAGTGGATTGGGTTGGTGTGTTGCACAAACAGTAAGATGCTTTAGACGCGGGAGGGACAGGCGTCTCCATGTTTGTCCGCCAGAACAAAGCTTGGGTCCTTCGAAGGTTCATTCAGCTAATTGGCGAGGAAGTATGCTCCTCGCAAATTACTAACAAACGTGTTTTGTTTCGTGCACCTCGTGGACTGCGCCCAGCTTCGCGGGTCATCCTTCTTCACAGGGTGGAAGGGTGCTAATATTTTTTGTATCTTTTATGTGCAATATTTGATACATTGGTTGCGATATTTATGAGTGAAGCGTCATATTACACTGCATGTCGTCCTAGCTATGCGCGCATTAAGTCACTGATTGCTTACTGTGTGCTTACGAAAAAACAACAAAAAAAAAAAACAAAAAACATGTCGAATTCACTGCGAATTTATACAGTCGAGAATAGGGCCCGGGCCCTGCCCGGCAGCGCCGACACCATCATCGATGGATGTACCCGTTTCGGATGATGCCGATAACCATGCGGTTGGCCTATGCGGCTGGCCTATGCGGCTGGCCTATGCGGAATTTCGTTGTTTTTTCTGCTGTATAGTAGCGTTGCTCTTGGCAGTGTTTTTTTTTGTTCTTTTTTGCTGTCTGCGCATCGACTTGGCAAGCTCGCAGGCTACGACGCTAGGCCGGATTACCCGATGCGCGCTAAAATTTTGCCGAATTAACGAGAGTTCCGCTCCATTAGCTCCTGTATATAATTGTAGGGACCACGCGCGCAGGTCGAATTGACAGATTTCCCGAATTAGTGGGGGTTCAATTAACGAGCTTTCACTGTATTGGTATAACTCTTTATTTAGAAGGGGTGATTCAAGCTGTAGCCATGGATGGGGTATGCAGTAAAGGAGATGAGGGCGTCTTTATCCTCTAGTGTATCCCCGTGGTACTTGCCAAAGTCCGCAGGGACATGACAGTCTCTTTTGGGTGTGCTTCTTCCGTGGTGCCCGACCCAGAGGACACGGCCCAGTCCTGGATTGATGTTTGGCAGAAAATGGGCTCTTCTCTCCGCTGTGAGCCCCGAGCACTTCCACATCGTGTCGTGCATTGTAGGCCTCGTTTGGGCGTGACACGAGGAGAAGGTCACGATGGTAATCTCCGTGTAGTTATTGGAGGGTTCCCTCAAGTGTCGTGATCGGCGGGGAACGTATGCCCACCACTTTGCGAGCACGTCCTCCGTAAGAGCAGCCGGGCTCTTATTAACAGCGAAGCTTTTTAGCAAACCGTAATTTTTCGTGTCCGCAGTTAAAAACACCAAGAAATTTCCGAGCGCGCGCACGTAAGCGCGGGCCTCGCGGCTACCGCCCGGCAATTAAAAAAAACAACAGGAAAATGCCCAGTGCTCGTGCGTGCGCGCCTCGCGACGAACGCCCAGGTGTGCGTGCCTCGCGGCGCCCAGCGTCCCCGGCGCACGTTTGTCAAGCCAAGCATACCCACTTAGGGAGATTGGCTAAGACTGTCTGAAAAGAACTCGAGCGTTCACCGTAATCGTGGCAACACTTGCTCGGGACGAGAAAGACACACCAGAGCGTACGCCCTTCTAAGGTGATGTGCAATGATTATCACTTCCAAAAAAATTAAAAGCTCACACTTATAGCGGCAGTGATGGAGTAAATGCCGTTGCGGCAGCGAAGAATAAGCAAATGGGCTGCAATCGCGAACTTAAACCTTCGTGACAGTCATCAAGGTTAGCGTATAGCTTCGCTACCGTCAAGTCTTACGCGTTAGTGTGAGCTTCCTTCATTTTTTGTGTGTACCAGGACTTGTGCTCTCTGGGAACATGGGGTGTTGCGGCGCGGAACTTCGCCCTGCTCTCTTGCTTGGCAGTTGATCTGCCATCCGCAGAGTCAGGGTCGTGCCGCGCAGGCGGAACCGGGTGCGATAGGTCGGAGCAGATGTCGCTTTCCCACACGTGTGTGGCCTCGTTTCTGACGCCACCCGTGTGTTCCGGCACTCAGTCCACATGCACAGTAATGTGTTTTGTTGTGCAAAGTCTCTTTGCAATCATCCTGATGAGGTGGCTTGTGGAGCCAACGAACGGGGTACCACCGAGTCTTGCCAGCGCCTCTCTGCTCTCGGTATATATGGTAAACGTTCGGCCCCGGTGCTCCTCTGGTAGTGCTCTTCGCTGTGGCGGGAATTTCAGTTGGACACCGTGCCCAGCACAGTGCGATGTGATCTAGAGGTGGTACTGCCACACACTAAAAGATGCCATTCTTTCTGTCGGTAAAAAAACAAACCAACAAAAACATCTGCAAATCAGTCTGCCTTTCATTTTTGGGCATTCAATAGGAGGAGAGTTGCGACACGTGCCTGAACACCATAAAATCCGTCAAATCAGAAAGGTATTGGTACTGCGACATTTCTGTTCGTGGATGCGTGGTGTCAGCGACGACACATCGTGTTTTTGAAACCTCTTTTCAGGCTGACAGTTTTTGCGTAAAAGCATTGCATGCATTAACAACGACGAGAGTTTCGCGGTAACCTCACGGCTGTCATTGTTAGTAGCTTAACTAGTACGGTCATTATTAATGTTGCTGAGAGTTTCACCTTGTGCGGGATTTGCAGAATGGTTTGTTGGTTTAACTATGTTACCAAAGTTCCAGTCACTGTTCCCCCGTCCCACTTGTGTTGGTCCTTCCGCAGACGTGGCAGTCGGTGCACCGTACGAGAACGATGTGGGAGCTGTCTATATCTACCACGGTTCATCCACGTTCGGTGAAAGGACCACGTACGCGCAGGTGAGCTCCAAAGCGCAAGTTTATATTCTGTTATACTTCCACGGATGAATGAAATGCCAGCAGTTTCGTCAGCCAGTAGAAGCCCCAGTTGGCAATCCATGATTAATGAAGAATCGCAGTGCGAGATGTGTTCCTGTTTTCACCCTGTTGAAGACAGCAACACACAGTGCTGTTAAATGTCGTCCTTTTCTCTTTCGTTTTTTTATGTTGAGCGGCAATTCCTCTTTGCCGATCCTTCACATTGCCAAAGAAACAAAATGTTTAGTAAGCGCCTGTGTTGTGTGTTTCTTTGCTTAGTCCCGTTGTCTGCACTGCTTTCTTGAAGCTACATTGCAATAACAAACCCTGCAGCATACCCTTGTGTAGTAAGATATGTTCTCCCGCACACAAGAGGCAACAACTGGTTACGAGCGATGCTACGCGAGTACAGTTATTCGCATCTTGAACTAGCCGAAATTGTGTTACATGACTTCAATTTGCAATAATTTTCCTCGTGGCTATGTTGTTTGTGCAGAGAATAGATGCCAGCTCGATTTCATCACGCATCGGGTCTCCATTGAAAGGATTTGGCATCAGCATATCCAAGGGCCTGGATGTCGATTCTAATCACTATGACGGTGGGTGCTTTCATTGGCTGTTATTTTGATGGCTTCATATAACGCAAAAAAGGGACAAATAGGAGGAAGACGAATGAGCACAAGCACTTGAGCTCATTCCTCTCTCTCCAGTTTGTCTACTTTTTATATTTTATGGAGTCATGGGTCAACGGCAGCAACTATGTAGGCAAAACCCGCACTCTACAATATGCTTGCATTGTTTTACCTACTCCTGTACTGGTTTGTCTACATGTCATTGTGATCTTTTATCTGTTTCGCGAAAATGGGTACGCAGATACCGTCACAGCAATAAACCGATATCAATATTTAGGCGAACGCCAATTGAGCCACTGTTTTCTCTGCAGGTTGTATCGCTCGCTCACTTTCTTGCGTGCACCTTCACTCTTCGGTAAAATAGGCTGTTGGGCTAGTTGGTTCATTGCTTAAGGAAAACGAGCGCTACAAACCAGGACAGAAAAAAAGGAAAAATTACGAGACAGATGCACTTCTCTCGTCGTTTTTCGTTTTTTCGGTCCTGATTTGTAGCGTTCGTTTCCCTTAAGCTCCTTCTTCGGCCTGCCCTTTTTGTCACTCGTTAAATAATTCCAGATGGCTCTAATTTGCAGCTTTCACTATGTCACAAAGGAAAGCGCACAGCTCCAACTCTAATATGTTTTTTTACATTTTTGTGCTCGTTGAACTTGCTCAGAATTTGCGGGCGTGCCTCTGCCAAAATAATTATTCGGCACGGAAGCGTGCAGGTCGAATTGCGTGTATCATTTGTTATTTGACATTTGTTCTTAACATTCATTTTACAGATGTCATGATAGGGTCTTACATGACAGACAGTGCCGTTGTGTTTAGGTGAGTACATCAACTTTTCTTCTGGGTGGCCTAAATGGCTGCAATTATCACTCTGTCGATAACTGTATATGTATGGTGAATGCAAACCGGCAGTATATGGTTGAAGATGCTGACAGATAAAATTCTTTTATTTTCGATACCCAGTGCGAGAATTCTGCCAGCTATATTGCACTAAAAAGCCTTTATAAGAAATTAACTCACAATTCTGAAGGGTTATAAATCGCTTTAAAATCAGGTTCGCATTGTAAAAATAAGCACTGCAACATCACAAATTATCAGAAAGCATCCTGGATTACCCGCCTGTTACATATGATAATAGCGTACTAATTTACAAATGCAGTAGAATGCCATTAAGACGAATTCGAAGGGACCGTAAAAATTTGTTCGTATTATCAGAAATTTGTCTTAAGCGGAGTTTTTTGCATTACGGGCGTTACAAGAGAGCAAAAATGTTCGTCTTAACCGAGCTCGTCTTAACGGGAGTCCGCTGTAGTTCCTTATGGTGTTTTTTGCTTCTATCACCAAGTAAGGGGCTTTCAAATAGTAGTTTCGATGTGTCTGATTAAACTTTGCAATAATGTAAATCATAGTTTAATTGGCGGTGCTGGTTTGTATAGTGACTATTCAAAAAATTATTAATGTTGTATTACAACACACTTTGTAAAAGAAGTGCTCATCACAGTAAAGGTTATGAATGGGAACTTCAATGAATATGCTGTCAAAAACAAATTTTGTAGGCAGGAACACAATCCAGGCTGTGTAGCCCACATGTGCTGTAAGAGTTTTGCAGTTTATGGATTATCAATTGTATTTCTTTTACTTCTTTTGATCAGATCCCGGCCGATCGCGCAGCTGAAAGGCTCCATCAGGCCAGCAATAAATATGATTACAGCTGAAATTGGCAAGTGCAGAGTTTCTGGAGGGGCCATGTTTTCATGCTTCGAGCTGAGAGCCTGCGTCGAATACTCCGGCAAATTTGTTAACAACACTGCTGGTGAGTGATTTGAACCTGTTTTAATAGAATAGTTCATGCACTACATAAATGTCGGTGCTTTCTACATATGTATGTTTATAATATGTTGATAAATTTTTTTTGAGAGCGTTGTGCCCTTCTTTGCGTCTTCGCCCAGTTACGCTAGTAATCAGGTCAGGTCATTATGAATTCGTTCAGAGCTTCGATGCAAGAGCACGTTGTTGCATTTTCTCGCATAGTTGTTTTGTAGTAGAAGGGGCTTGGGGAAGGGATGAGGTGGTTGGGGTGGTTGGGGGTTGTGTAGGAAGTGTGGCAAAGTTTTTGGGAGGGCTCCACAGTCGGGAACTTGAGTTTGTCTGGGTTGGGGCGTACTTATGTCCTGGCAACGTCGCCACCCAAGTGGCACACCTGGCTTTGTTCCAAAACAAGCGACAATGGTAGAAACTGCTGGCCACCTTCACGTTCATGGTGTCCTTGTAAAGTAACTCGAGCCAAGGTTGTGTGGCCCAGAGCAGCAGTATGTCGGCCTGTAGACATTTGTTTAATTGTTTCGGTGGTAATGTCTGCATCCATTGAGGCTAGGTATGGCTGTATGGCTACTGTTCTTCGGAGGCTGCATACAAGGCCGTGTTGGATTGTGCCTAGATAGATTGCTACGACTGCGCTCAGTGTATTTCAGCCTTCAGGAGAGACAATGCTTGCAACTAGGAGCTTGTTGGAAGGTTGTTCTTGCACGATGACTTGATCAAGAGATGCATCGCAGGGTATTTTGCTAGCCATCACGATGGCTTGGGTCAAAGTACGAGGGGCTTAGGTGGCGGGCTCCGTTGAGTCCATACAAGGGCGATAGATGATAGTGTAATTGCTTCATAATAGGAGCTGCGGTAGGTTGCGCAGAGAGTCAGATTGCAGGGCGACACATGGCATTACCATAGGCTGAGAGAGTGCCGAGAAGGCTGCGTTGTGGGCTGTAGAAGTTGTACTGTTGCGTTGTTTGCGTAGTACTTGCTGTCAGGCGGGGGTTCCTGAAAAGGATGCTACGCCCGCTGTGTTGGTTGTAGTTTATGGCGTCCACTGTTCAGGAGCTTGGGCTGGGAGTTGGAGCTAAAGGCCTACCGGCATGGCCAAAGGTGCTGATGCGACGGCGGCATGGTGCACGCAGCCTGCTGGGAGGTCAGTAGGGTGTCAATACATGCTACTGGATGTTAGGAACTAAATGGTGGAAATGCATAGAGGTCAGATCAGGTTTTTCACTGGATGAAAACAAAAGGCTGTGAGCTCCTATGTGAAGTCGATGCGCTAGGCGTCGTCCCCCTCTTCTACCACAAATAAAGAGAACAAAAACTGATGCGTGCAAAATGGTGCTTGTTTTTTATCACAGTTGTGGAAACAGAGCTGACACTGGACGTGAACCGGGTCGGGGAGAACCGCGGACCACGGGGTTTCATGTTTGACGGGCAGCTATCGGTGAACAACTACAGCTCACTGGTACAGGCGAGGAAAGGACACACCACGTGCGAGAACCGCCTCGTTTACCTCGGCGTGAGTCGCTCACCCATCTCTCTGCCTCTGTCCGTCTCTCGCCCGTCTGCCTAGTATGTCTATGTACGCAGTGTTAACGTCCATTGACATGAACACCAGACTCTTCACTACAACACAATGGATCTCCACGTGTGCGCCATGTCCCCTTAACGCAGACATCGCCGGTAGAGGCACATAGCACCATATTTAATACTTGCATTGCCCCCAGATGTGCGGCCCCACAATTGTCTCATTGTCTGCACTTCTGTGTGTCTGTATACACGTGTCTGTATGGAGGCGTGCGTTTGTGAAACTTTCTTGGTAGTCAGGGCTTCTGCGAATCTGAAGCATTTTGCAGTACTTAGTACTTATACCCTTTCATGGTAGGCGCCTTTATTCTTTCTGATAAACGTTGCAAAGAATACGAGGCGGTGCCGCAGAAAAATTATTTTACCTCTCCGTATATTGTACGTGTAAGTTGTGCTACCATATGAAAAACAACAGTAAGATGAGGGGAAGAGAAATAATTAGAGAGAGTCGGAAGATTTTTAGCTGGTAATGAGAATGCTCATTGCTCTAGATAGGCATTTTTTGTGTTCAACAACCCATTGATGGATAGAAATGACTACAAACAATCGTTTTTCATTTGCTTACACGATGAGCTTGAATTCGCGGTATCATCATAATTTTTTAGTGACACTGTTTTCAGTGAGGATAGCACATTACCAGGAAAAGGACTAAGTGGAACCGTTCATATTGTTAACCAGTATTGCATGAGTGTAGATCGGTCGGTATTTCAGCGCCTGTTGTGAACAAGCGAAACCAGCGAGACACACACAGGCACACGTACAAAACGCTAAAGTTGGGGCCAGCGATTTCGCTCAGCTGTTCCAACGAGTGCAATCCACCATGTGATTGTTATACGCTTGGCCTGTTAAAATGCCAGATGTTGATAACCTGGATATGGACAAGTATAGCTCGCAAAATCCATATGTGCTATCACTGGCGAGCAGTAATGAAGGGCCCGCGGGCTGCTTCACGCTCGTAAGAGCAGCCTGGTAGAACACGTGTGGGCTGGCATGTACTTTGTAGCATACGGTGTTTTTTCTGTTCTGTGTAACTTGACGAATGCGTGAGATCATTGTCACGCGCTTAGATTTTGTGATGCTTCTATGAGACATTTATCTATCTCTACAAAATGTTAGTTGCGCAATTTTGCTTATTCTTTTTACTTATGCTACCATAGAACTGTACCAAAGGGGGCAGGGTCCTCTATCAGGCTTTTGTAGCCTTTAGCCTCCCCCCCGGCCTCCTCATACTTTTGCGGAAATAAAATCTTTGAATCTTTGATTATGCTGGTATTGTGCATGCTACCATGTTGTATTGGAGATGAAGTCTTGGGTATGTTCGATCCGTCTTGTACATGGTACTGTTTGGGCGCCATCTGTTGGTTCAGCGGCCTACGATTGCGGTTTTCAGTCGGCCATTTTGTGTGACGTGTAAGTGTCACAGACGTCGAATTTTTCAACCAATTGAGGTAACAAATGCTTTACATCAGCAGTGCCTCAACAGCTGCTCCCAGAATTCGCACTACGACAAGGAAGTGTAATCTTTGTCCAGTTTTCTTTTATATATGCGCGTACCGTATCTCACTTATTGTTTACAACGAGTTCTTTTTTTTTCTCAGGAAAACCTTATCGACCCGCTTGTACCATTCGCCGTGCGTCTGGATTACCGTCTTCGTGACACTGGTGACCAGCGCTGGTGTCCCACGTGCCCCGTGCCCGACAGGAACTTCCCGCTCACCGTTGTCAGAGCGGTAGGTATTACTCATTCTAGACCTCTTTCTAATCTCCATTCTTTAACTGATAAAGTGCACAAAAGCGCAACAGCAAATTTTCCATCCAACGCGCATGGCTTCCGATGCAGATACCATACCAGCATGGCTGCGGATCCGATGATGTGTGCCGAGCGGACATGAAGCTGGATGTCAATATTGTGGGCTACGAGTAAGTATCACACTTTGACTTTTGTAGGAGGTTATGAATCTTCTGTTGAAAAAAATGGCGCATTCGGCTGATGAAAAAAATGAATAGTTCAGGTGCCATTTTCACAGCAATTGTGAGATTTTGACAATATCAAAATTCTTCCTCAAACAAAATTTTGTACATTAGCCCCTGAGCATTACACAAATGGTGAAACCGTATCTTTTAAACTGGAATGCATGACACTGTTGAGTTCCACTTGGAGAACGCTCCGAACGTGCTATGCGCTCGCACTGTAGGTGGTGTTTAACAGTGGCGTAGCCAGTAATATTTTTTGGGGGATGTTTCATACACCTAGTAAAAGTATAAAAAAGAAAGCGTACACCCAAACAATACCTTAGTTATTTTCGCTAGCTTAGTCATTTTTATTATCGTTTCTGCATTTTGGTATATTAGTGCGGTGTGAAAATAGCATGGGAGAAAAAAATTCTGCAGAAATTCAGATAATTATCTACTAATGCGTAGCATTCTTATGCCGCTTGTCTTGAGTGAGTTTTTAGTCAACGTTTTTTATTTTTCTAAATCCTGTCCGCCAAATTATCTCCATTTATGCTACTATAATGATTCGAAGTGGAACATTCGATAAATCTGCATAATCGTTGAAATGTAGGTCGTTATACGGTTGGTCATTTTCTGTATTTCTTCGTATTTTCGTTACTTATTATTTTTTCAAAATTTCGTTCGACCAATTATCTCCATTTATGATATTATAACGACTGCAGGTGGAACTTTCTCGAATCTGTATTATTGTGGAAATGAAGGGCGTTACGCTGTTCTCAATTTCCCGGAATTATTTCATATTTTTCTTAATATTTCTTTTTTCAAAATTTTGTTCAACTAATTATTTCCATTTGCGCAATTATAACGACTACAGGGGAGACTCTCGCGAAATCTGCATTATTGTGGAAATGCCATGCGTTATACGTTTTGCTATTTCTCATAATTTTTTAATATTTCTCCTATTTTTTAGTTTTTCAAATTTCGTCCGACCAAGTACCTCCATTTACGTTATAATAACGATTTCATTTGTAACTTCTGCGAAATCTGCATTATTGTGACAATGCAGGGTTCGCCCGTTTTTGTATTTATTTTATATTTTCTTATTTTTTAGTTTTTCAAAATTCTGTTCCACCAATTGTCTTCATATACGCTATTAAAACGATTACAGGTTGAACTTTTGCGATATCTGCATTATTGTGGAAATGCCATGCATTATACGTTTTGACATTTTCCGTAATTATTTTATATTTTTTCTATTGTTTAGTTCGAAATTTCGTGCAATCAGTTATCTCTGTGCTATTGCAGTGGAACCCCGGTAATACCACTTTCAAGGGACCGCGAGAAAGCGTCGTATGACAAGGGTGTCGTACGACCGGGGTGGGGGAAAATGCCGGCCTTGTAGACGATCTCACGCGACAGGTGGGCTAAGAACTTATTTAAACTACTATATTTGTGGGTGTTCTCGCGTGATTTGCGAACCTTTGACTGAAATCCCAAGTTTAAAAAAAGCAACGTTTATGTTGCGTCCGAGCTAGCCCGCCAGCCAAGCACCGCGCTCTACGGGACGCCCGTGCTGTACGGCGCTGTTTATAGCCCGTCAGCCCCGCGCCTTGCGCGCGCGAGATAAGCCCGACGTGGCCGAGCAAATTGAGAGGGGAAAAGGCGAGTGTGAAACTGCCAACGCCAAGCAAAACGAATGATAGTGAAAAACGGAGATGAAAACAAAAAGTTAGGGAACCTCACTCTAATGCGCAAGACTTGAATGTAGCGAAGCTGAACGCAACAGTAGCGTTTTCCCCCTTTTTCGCCTCACGGCGCTGTTTAGGCCTCTCCTCTGTATGAGGAACCACAGCTGGATGTACAGTCGCGCTCACTATGACCTACACCGGTCATTAGTATTTACAGCTTTATATGACCTTTGTCTGGCACCCGGGGTTAAAGACCAAGTGCGCATTAGGAGAACAACGTCCTAATGAATCAAGCCTTATCCTAACGTATATGCCCATAGTCATTGTTTTGACGATATAATCGTCTGAATACTAATGAGCGGTGTAGGTCATAGTGAGCGCGACTGTACGTCTTCCTCTATCGCACACGGTTCTGAGCAGCACGTGGCCTCGTGGCCTTCCTTCGTGGCGCGCGCTTATCGCTGCGGCGGCGGCCTCCTCTCCTTCTTCCGCCGCGTCCCGTGCACGGGTCTCGCAGACTTCTCCTTTCCCTCCCTGCCTATCTATAGAGACCGGGCGGCCGTTGTATGGCACCACCGTCGTTTCAGCGAACAGTGCCGCCCGTGGCGAACCGCTCGTCAGTGGAATGCCGGTGGCGGTCAGCGCAGCGTAGTTGTGCATGGCTTTCTGTCGTTTTTCTGCGGTGTGGCTTGCAAAGCGTACGTAACCCCACGTGCATTTTTCAGATAGGTAAATCTTGAGCGTGGATGTGCGTTTACGAGGCATGCCATGTTTGTTATTTACGCCCATACTCAGTATTTACAAATAGCAGACGACGCTCAATGCGCCAAGCTGGAAGTCAACTGGAAGTGAAAGTTCGTTGCTTCATGCAATTTTTTCATGCCCGCATGCAGTTTCGCTAACCGAAGAGTATATTGCTGCTAAATGCTCCCACAAAGCCGGTGTGTGCAACCGATCTAGGAATGCTGCGGCGCTGGCATTTGGCAGTTGATGACGAAACGGCGTCGACGTCGTGCACAAGCGAAAGACAAAGTTGGGGGTGTCTTAGAAGATTTACCTCAAAACATAAATTGTGACGGACCACGCTTCCGTAACTTCATTACCTACGGCTGAAACGTGTTTAATTTCACAGAAATGCTCTTACTACAGTCATCGGTAATCGTTGATAGAATAAATACCGCATGATAGTAGAACGTTATTGCTTGCCGTGGAGAAGCATTGCTTTACAAGCATTGCAATGGTTGCTGGCTAGTTCGTAAATGGTTTTTCAAGAACCAATTCCTGCGTGGCTGAAGGACGCCAGACATTAGGGTGCCCGAAACCTGTACTCAGCTTCCCAACTGAATGCTGCGGTCGGTTTACAAGCTGCCACCTACGCTTGAAAAATCATGCACACCTTCGTCTAACGACGATGATGGTTTAGTGCAAAGCTCTATCGTATGGGTTTCCTTGGTTGCCTTCTGGATTGAAACTTTGACTAGTTAAGCGTCGAATTTGACCAGCACTCAGTTTGGTCTTTTGATCGCAGCGTCTTTGACTTTGGCCATTTCCCATTCGATTTCGCTCGAAGAAAGCTTTGTGTTTAACCATCATACTCATTAGACGGAGGTCTAGATGATTTTGCTGTTTAATTTTGAACTTCCATGCCCCCTCTCCAAATCTAAACTTTTTCCAGCGTGTCGGAAATGCGTCTGTGGTGGAGGACTCGGGCTCATGCACTCATATTTGAGGCAACTAATCGCGCGTTTTTGGTGTCTTTACCAGGCATTACACGATTTTTTTAGGTACTCCATAAAGAATACTTAAGCATTAAAAAACACCAGCTGACGTTAACACTGCCACATTTTTTAACTATCGGTGCCAGCCTTTATTCTACGCAGGTGGTAAAACGGGAAGGAGGGATGGTTTGTAGCTTGGGCTGTTGAGTTGGTGAATAACTTTGGCTCTTGATAAAATTGCCACCACAAACGTGGGATTTCCACTTCGGCTTTCAGGCTCCCATGCTGTCACAGTGTCGCTCACAAAAACCGAAGGTACAAAGCTAACGCAACATTTCTACGGCTACACGGTAATCCATCTCGTATGCAGGTGCCTTTCTATTTAAAGCACACGTATCGAGGTATCTCAGCGCTAAGGCTGGCGTGGAAACCGTAGTCATTGAAACCAGTGAAGATAATTGAAAGTGATAGAAATGAATTCTAATATTGCTAATAGTTTTATTCCACCTCAGATCGCGTGGAGCCAGGTGCAGAGCGCTGCAAAAAGCGCTCGTGTCAATGTAGCCCTTCCCCAACCTTACAAGCATCCAATAAGTTTGCGTAGCTGTTAGTCCATTTAAGAAGAAAATACTAATAATAGCAGTTTTATTCGTACTCAGAACGGGTGGGGCCAAGCGCAGATCGCTGCAAAAAGCGCTCATGCCATTGCAGCCGATACCCAACTTTAGACGCGTCCGACAAGTTTACGTAGTTATTACTGCATCTAAGAACCCAACACATCTGTCTAGACTTCGTTTAATCTCACATGTCTGCTCACAACGCCACCAAAACATACAAAGCAACGAAGCAAACACGACAAAAACAACGTGAGACTGTGTAGTCCAATGCACCGGCTCATTCCACTGACGAGGGGAGCGCTGAGTGGTGGCGCCACCCGTCCAGCTGCCCGGTCCCTATACTCTGCCGCACATCCGTGCCGGCCGCTTGAGGAAGAAGGTGTGGTTTGACCTGTAGCGCTCAAGGGCAAAAGTGGTCCCCCCGCGAAGACTGCCCGAGGTAGCGTAGTGTAGCTTGCGCTACAAAAAGAAAACGGCTTTCCAGTAGATGGTGGAGACACCCTTTGAGCGGTCCCGTGCCGTCGCTATTGGGTCAAAGCGCTCAACACACAACTGTTTCCGATTCCGACAAGATCCAGCAACCCGAAATAGATGATTCAAACTTAGAGAGTACACCGCCTTGCGGCAAAAATTATAGCGCGGTCTTGCTACAGTGACTTGCTGCGGCGGCCAGCGATTGACCCAAATTTCGGTGCCGCCGTATATGTGTCTCCACCCTTGCGCCGGACGCGCGTGAATTGAGACACTGTACCAAAAGAGCGGAGTAACAACGCGACTTTGAAAGACACTGATAAGCAGATAAAAGAGATATAAGTAGAGAGGGCGTCTTGAGAGACAGAAACTTAGATCGAGCGGGCCTGAAAAGCGGGTGTTTGGTCATCACCGTGGGATTGCGTCGTATGTGTTTTCGCGTTCGTCGGCGGCTCGATGGGAGCTTCAAATTCACAGTCCGCCTGCCACCTGAACTTCGACTTATCGCGGTGGGCGCGTTGGCGTACTGCTGGTGCGTGTGGCCGTCGATGGTTAACTCCCGCTCACGAGTACCCGCCTGCTTGCTTGCGCCTGTTCATCAAGTGGCCTGGCCCGCCCGCGGACCTTTGCACATCAAGCAGCGTCGAAAAAAAAAAAAAGTTCGGGACGAGGCAGCGAAGCGGTTTAAAAGATGTAAAAAACGCCGGCTTATCCGCGCCGGGGTCCGTCGTATAAAGTTGACCGCGCGCACCGGAGAATCATATCATCGGGTTTTTAATGCATTGTTTCTATGGGGAGTTTGCCGGGGCCGCGGTGATCCGTCGTAAGAAACGGGTCGTCGTAAGTCCGGTGGAAGTACCATCAAGGTTCCACTGTATAGCGATTGCAGGTGGAACTTCCGCGATATCTGCATTTTTGTGGAAATGCAGGGCGTTACATGGTCCTGGCTGTGGGGGTTCCCGGCAAAGAATGCTACGTATTAAAAGGCCGATATAGGGGAGGTGGGAATGCAGCATTCTGGAAATTTCACTGAAACAGCCCCTTGGCTGCACCCTTGGTTCTGACCACCTACAAAGTAGGAAGGTGCGCGAGTGAAGGTGAGGAAATGACACAGCCAGTTTTACCCTTTTGGATCCGCTTAGCGGTATCATCATTAGGAAATGACTTGCTCCTCTTGAATTTGATCACAAACAAATGAAACAATCACAAAATTTCTATGCAAAAAATAACAAATAGCAACGTTGCGTCTGCTGGTCCGATATGTATGTGGGGGCTGCTTGTCCCGTACAATGATTCACATGCTTGTCTCAAGCGAAGCTCCTCGCACCTCTCGCGCTCACCTGTTTTGGCTTACATTTTAAGTGCAGAGCACTTTTGGCGCTCGCCTTGTAGTCCTAGCTCGCTTGCTCGACCCAAGTATATAGAGCACCAAGGCGGCGTCCCAGGGTAATGCGGTTGTTCGCGGCGTACCCCCAGAGGATTCCAAAGCCAAGTGGTTTACATAGTCGCAAGCGTTCGAAACTCGTGAAACGCTGGCGCTTGTCATACACCTTCCCGTTGTTTAGCGCAAAGAAAACTATAGGTACATTTGAGGAAAAATATACGTAATTAACCGGCAGCGCCCGCGTTCCTTTAGGGACGCCTTTTGGGTTGGTTTTTACGATAGTAAACGCACGCAAGATGTGGCAGTGCAACGCCGGCATATGCGGGGAGAAAAGCACAAAGAGAACAGAACTTCCGCTGGCGCAGTTTCAGCCAGGGGGTTGCGAGCACTGCGAAGGCGGGAAATATGACTTTCATTGGGTGGTAGCAGTAAGCGGATAACGGCGGTACAGCTCATTATGGCGAATCACTGCTCTGAACTTCCGACAGCTTTCACATTGAGTGAAACGGCTTTAATTTTTTTAGGTACAACTGCTGCATTAATTATAAGTCTAAAGTCTAAGAGGGCCAATTCAATCCCGAACATTTGTTGGAAGAGTTTGCATCTAGGTTGTCGAGATATGGCATACTGAAATCGCTAAGCGTATATGCATACCCTTTTTCCAGCCGTATTTTCTTTCTTCTGCACCACTAGCTAAGCCTTTCAGCATCTTCGTTTATTCCACTGGAAGCGAGGTTAACCTTTTTTTCTCCACAACCACATGTCTACAGCGGGTCGCCCCTGGTCGTTGGTGAGCAGCGTGATCTGTCCCTCTTTGTGTTCGTGGAGAATGGACGCACGGCTGACCCCGCGTACCTGGCACGTGTGCTGATCACGCTTCCCGAGCGTGTTCGAGTGGTCAACAAGGACCAGTGCAGCGTCCAGCAGGACTCAAGTCAACAGAGGACGCTCATTGTCTGTGACGCTGGAAACCCGCTCAGGCCCACAAAAACCGTATGTATTCATCCGGTCGCTGCACAGTTTAGCGCTGATCAGACGGTGACTAAAAAAACAAAACAGTTGTATTGAACCCATGAGTCCTAAAATAACTTTAGGTGCCTAGAGTACTGAAGCTTTCTATATTACTGCGTGAGCAATAGATAGGGCATGTTGGCAAAATTTCTGAACCGATCCGCATGTTTTGGCAATAACACACCGAAAGTTTGCACAGCGCAAAAATAGAGTGGAGAGAGTACGTGGAGATAGCTGCCTTAAATAGTAAACAAAGGGGTATTGTCAAGGAGGCATCAGTCAGTGCGTATCTCCTGCTGCTCTCTCCTGCTTAAATTCATTCCCTAGTCTTCACGCATGCTCCCAGCTTAGCCAGCGCCCGTCGGATAGCACAGGTTTGTGTAATACACAATTTGCTCAGGACCTAACAGCATGTCCACTGGTGCGCGTCACACCAGCGGTGAACAGTAAAAGAGGGCATTCCTACTTTTCCCAGTGCGAAGCGTGTGATGCGGCAGGCAATGTTTACACAGGGGGTATTTTAGGGAGCGGGAGCTCCAAGTGGCTGCAGTGGCATTTGAGCATGTGTTCAAGCATTTCATCTCCGTTCATCAACATAGGAACAAGATGCTCATGCATTCTTAAGAAAACACCAATGAATTCTCAATAATTTTAAAGTTGCATTTTCGCCTCATCTCATCGCTGAACGTCTTAAAAAGTGATTATCACACTCCCCTCATTTTCTTATCTTGTTTCTCAACTTATTTCTTCCTCCAACCCTACCTATCTTCCTCAGTAGTCAGCCCTATCAGGACTTTCTTACAGGACCTAATACCAAAGTGCAGAAACATTGGGAGCGGAGAGCGGGCAAGCTGCGTTGTCAGAGCTTTCCTTGGTGTTCTAGACTTCTGGGTTTCCTTTCTGTAGCCCTTCAATGGGCCCCTCATTCCTAACCATATTAAGCTGGAAGCATAGCGAGGCCTTGATTCAGGCAGTCTTGGTGCCAAAGGAAGCATATAAGGGTATCCCATCAGTCCATTGGTCTAAACAGTGCAGAGGCTTGAGTCATGGCACAGGTGCAAAAAGATGGTACCCAAGCTTCACCCCGAGTTGTCGGAGCGGTGCGGGCAATCACCCTCAAACGTAAGATGAAGTTGTACTAATCATAAATACCCCAGAAAGTGGAAAAAACACAGTCGCCCAGATACCCGAATTGGTAAGGGCTTTTATGTAATCAGAAGGCATATGCTTGGTCTCCACACTGAGTGTGTGTTTTTGTTCCCTTTCTTTACTAACAAAATAAAAAGCAGCTTAACTTCACTGATCGTAATGTTAATGTGATGCTAAAAAACAGACAAAAAAATAACCCAGTTCAAATATTCCCTTCTGCTTTCCTTGGTGTTCTAGGCTGCTGAGTTTCCTTTCTCTTTCTCTCTCTCTCCCTCTTTCTGCGTGCATGCCTGTGTGTTTATTAGGGCATGCGTGTGTGCGTGCCTGCGCGAGTGAATTTGCATGCAGATAAATGCACACATCTCTATGATTATGTTGCTGTTACTGCCACAGGGGAATGATTTTATTCTACTACTCAATGATCAATGAACACAGAACTCATTTTGCGCACCCTTTGCGCAGGCCTCCTTCCTGTTGAAGGTGGACATGAGCCAAGTACAGGACACATTTGACCTGACTGCCGAGGCAACAACGACCAGTGAGGAGGCCGTACCCAGCGACAACAAAGTCGTCCTCACCCTACCCTTCATTCACCAAGCGGACATCTCCATGCTCGGGTGAGCTGGCGCACAAGCAGTTTGGGCTTGGAATGCATCAGATATACTATTTCTTGGGTTTTGGCAAAATGACACGTTTTTGCAGAACAGCACCTTACATAACACATAGCCCATGTACAGAAACAGTATTTAAGCACAACACAACTGTTTAAGCAGACTGGCAATTTGGGTATACTGCATTGTTGGCGGAGCCAAGTTATTGACGTTTTTTTTCAGTTTTAAAGCTTCACTTTACTGTCTGGCACAAACGTAGTTCCGGAAGAAAAATTCAGCATCGTTTCACATTGTGAATTCGAAATAGGCAGCAAAACAGAACGCTGACCCTTGTTGATTAATCCCTCAGCAGGGTATAGTCGTGTTAAAGTGGCATGCTGTTTGTACTAAGGTGGTGGTATTAGGATATTTTTTTGACTAAACTATTATAAAATTAAATGGTGCATAAGTAACATAAACAGAAATTTAATAGTTTAAGCAAAATGGGCCTGTTAGTTGAACAAGCAAAAATGACGCTAATTTTTGGATTTAACGTGTAACAACACAAAATTTCCATATTTTATGCAGGTTTCATGCAGCATTCCCCTGCATGATCAACTGACAGGCCTGCTGGTCTATGCGTACATGAACACTGTTACAAACACACACAAGACCCGTACTGCAGCGAGCAGAAACAACCCAGAAGGTGGCGCAACGCATCGCCAGTAACGTTTCTGCCACCAAGAAGGACGCATCTTCCTTTTTTAGATGCGAAGCATCTCATGCTCGGGGCTGTGTCCCTCCCTCCTTCGTTGTCGTTGTCCGCCATCCGCACTCTACTGCGCATGCGCGTCTCTTCAGCCCGTCAGCGTTTGGGCTGACGTCAGCGCAGTCAACCATAAAAAGAAATAGTTAGGCGGCGCCCGGTTTCGATCCAACGACTCTCTGGCCGCAAAAGAAGGTACATACGTGGCGCTCTTCCCACTGCGCTACAAACCGAGACGGGAGCATGTGCTACGAACGCGCCTTATGTCCTTCACTCATTCAAACTACGTCAAGAAGCTACTGATACAACGAAGGCACGCGAAGCTGAACGTCAACGGAAACGACGAACTGAAAACTAATGGGAACTTCAGTCGACCCCATGGCTGCTTCGCATACTACTCAGGGTTCGGAAGATGGTGTAGTTTTTTTTTGTTTGCTCAGCACTCTTCACTCAGAAGGTGAACCTCTCCGTGCACGTCCAGGCATGGCCTAGCAACAGATGCATTCGCTCTCCTTTCTTGCTGGCGCAGCACTCTCATTAAGGAAGCCTCTTAAGGAAGCGCTCTTTCATTAATAACTGACAAAGTACCCTCAACCCAAAAGATACTGAGCCAATGCGAAGGTGTAGCTTTTTGCTCAGACAATTTCCAGGTGTGAATTTTCAGGTTCTTTCGTTCAATTTTCTTAAAATTTCAAGTTCGCAAATTTGCTTCATTCTAGCCCGAGAGGGCTAGCTGCGCGATGAGGAAAAACTTGTCCTTAACCCACTGGAAGACGGCATCATAAAATTATTGAATGACAATGTGAGCTCACCTAATTTATAATAGTACAGTTCCCTGGGAAATGGCGGAAGGGGTGTGACGCACCCTGTCCCAGCGAATTGTCAGTCATGGTTGCCAAAAGTGGTGTAGCTGCTCGCCATACCACAATTCTGTCACTGAAAATCTGCAATACTTATTCATTTATTTCTTTAGTTATTGATTTATTTCTCAAATATCCGATAGCATGACGTCACTCGTGCGATCATTTTAGTTCTTGTTTGTTTAAAAAATAAAGCCGGAAGTTATTCAGGTATACAAAGGGTAAACGGTGCTTGGGTGGTTGGGTGGTTAGTTCAGGAAACGATGTAATGTGAGGACATGATAATAGTTGGGCTAGCAACCTTGCATCACAATTGTAGACTTCGTTTTTTGACATGAGTAACTTTTGAATGACAATAATCATTGCTTTTCTGCATAGACCATTATTTGATTTGCATCTATTGTTATTGCGTGCCGTTTCAAATGCAAAAAGCTGTTGGGATAAAAAATCTTGTTTTCTTCGTTGAATTTTACAGTAATTTTTCTGTCAGATTTGTCGTTCCCAGTTGAAATATCTTCCCGTTTCACCTCGCAGGAAAGCGAGGCCTGAAGTGGTAACTTTCAACCCAGCGACCAAGTCAATTCAGCTTGAACATCGTTTTGTGGTAAGTTATTGAGCACGCATTTAGGAAGCCACATTTAGCGCAAAAGTGTTTCTGCCCTACTTACGTGGATTTCGCGGATGTAAGATAAAGCTTTGCAAATGGCGTCACCATTGCTAAGGAGCTGGTCGAATAGCTGGCGGCGCAGCCGAAGAGGGGCCGGGATAGGGTTATGTGCCAACGTCGAATCAAGCTTGCTGATAGCAGCCCATACCTGCAGGGGTGCATTAGACAATGGTTTAAAGATTGACTGATTTATTCAACCATTTCAGTCTGTCAATAAGTTCAATCAATCACCCAACCAATAACTTGGAGCACAAAGGGTTGATCATAATATATCAGTGTGCATACGGTGGATCCCGCGCACGTTGGTACAGTGATGCCCAGCAAAGTACTGCACACACACGTGGTAACACATACGTGCTCTGGTGTATCAAAGCTGCTTTATAAGTTGGAACGTACACCATTTTAACATGCTATTCTGCAGTTGGAGTAGCCAAGCAGTCTGTCATTTTTTAACTGAGGTATGTTTCTGAATACTAAACGTAAAATAAATTGCAGCGAAGAAATGAATTTTCATGTCTTCACTTTTTCTCCTTCTTGCAGCTTGCCAAGCAATACGCGAGTCCAATTCAGCAGGCTGAGCTCTCCATTCATGTGCCCTATGTCTTCAGCGAGTCGCAGCAACCAATCGCCTATGTCAAACAAATCAAGGTATTCATAGCAACTTCAATTTTCGCCACTTTATTGGGGCCAACCAGTGAATCCAAAATATATTTTTAATGATTTATTCACCAGTACCTAATTCACCTTGTAGACTAATAAGCATGCCTGTTAAAATGGGATCACCAGTAGCAAAATATATTTATCCACCCACAGTCCAAACAATGTCTTTAGGGTCGTCTATTCATTCTTTCGGTTGATGAATAACAGTTTTTACCTGACGGAAGTCAGCCCATCTAGTAAATCTTAACTACTTTGTGTAGCCGGTTGGCATCACTGGCATAAACTCTTCATTGGACAATTTCTGCCAAAAAAACTTGAAATGTTACTTGCCATGATGCATTACTGTTGAAATGCTGCTCTCTTCCAGCCCGGTGATCGTGTAATTTTATAACGCTCACTGATTTACGTTACAAGCTTCATTACCCAGTATTAGGCTGCTCAGATTCTCAGGCGAATGACTTATTCGCATAATCTGTTCTCGATTGAAAGAAAAAAACTTGTACCCTTCAGCAAAAAGTTTCAATGTTTTGCACCCTACCTTCGGGATTGCATACGGCAGACATTCTCAGATAATGAATGGCAGCCTCCGTATGACAGTTGCATCTTACCGGTACTCACCTACGGGGCAGAAACTTGGAGGCTCACTAAGAGGGCTTAACTTAAATTGAGAACGACTCAGCCGGCAATGGAGCGGAAGAGGATAGGTGTAACATTAAGGGACAAGAAGAGAGTGGAGTGGGTCAGGGAAAAAACGCGTGTTAAGGACATTTTAGTAGAAATTAAGAAGAAGAAATGGACGTGGGCAGGGCATGTAATGCGAAGGCAAGATAAACGTTTTAAGGGTAACAGAGTGGATCCCTAGAGAAGGCAAGCGTGGCAGGGGGCGGCAGAAAGTTAGATGGGCAGATGAGATCGAGAAGTTTCCGGGGATAAATTGGTCGCAGTTAGCACAGGAGCGGGATAATTCTAGATTAATGGCAGAGGCCTTTGCCCTGCAGTGGGGGTAGATAGGCTGGTGGTGGTGGTGGAGGTGGCGGCGGCAGTTATTTCCCTACACCCCCCCTAGGGGGTGTGTAAACCCCCCCTAGTTTTTCTGGACACCCCCCCTTGAATCCCCAAATTTCACTCTTGTCAGTCCTTGTATGGACCTTTTTCAGTATCGATCTGCGCATGCGCGGGCTGCCCGTCTGCTATTCTTGGCAGTAGCCTCGGGCAAAATAAACAAAAGTGCGCCCCCCGAGCTTGCTGTTAGCGTTGCACGTATTTGTTTCCTTTTTTTCGACAGCTCGTGGGAAGTTCGTATGTGCACACAAAAAAGGCTTTCAAAGGAAAGGGGCAAAGTGGTTTGAGGCTGACCACGCTGCGAGCACATTGCTACCAGCCAGGGAGTAGCAAAAAGTGCTACGGAAGCTAATCCTGGTGTTTTAATAAATCGCGAGCGTACAATAGGTGCCTGATTTATAAGTGCTGCATAATTCGTGTACTACCTAAACATTGTTTCAAGAACTCAAATTTCGTCACTGGCCCTGGTAACAAGTTCGAAAATGTCCTTATACGTTGAAAAATGGCGAGAAATTAAAAAAAAAAAAACTGAATACGGACCTTTCATGGTAAAAAATGAATTTCTCTAAATTTGTTTTTTTCTTAGATTGAATAGATAGCACCGCCTCTCAGATGTATATATATATATATAGAAAATGAAAAACGTACGTCACGGGGATGAGCGCTTGGTTAACAGACGTCTATTATTTAACTAGTGGGATAAAAAAAACAGCTTTCCTAGTTTATGAACCCCCCCAGAGCTATCGAGACACCCCCCTTGATTCGATGCCTAGGGAAACCCCTGGGCGGCGGTGATGACGATGATGATGAAGCAATCTCACAGTGTAGTTTTAAATGCAACAGCGCGTCCAGTCATGCTGAATGAGACCCGCAATCACTTATAAACAGCAGGTTTTTGGAGTAGAGGCGCAAGTCTGGGCTTGCCACATGAGAGGGATAGGTACCTTCTTGACTTGAGGCAAATTTGCTTGGAGTGACAGGTGCGATCCAGAACCAGATGAATGAGCACAACCATGAGGGTGATGATGATGATGATTGCGATTATGTTCCTGCATTCTGGTTAGTGTTGTGATGATGGTGAGGGTGTGAACGAGAGGGAGGAAAAGGAGGAGTGTGTAGAAGGTATTGCCTTTTCTTTTTTCCATCTCGTGAACCTCGTCTCAACCTGCGATCTGGCGGATGAACGAAAAACCATCCGGGCTGGCCCCACTGTTGCCATTGCACTTCACATAATGCGTCTATCACCTGTCTCTTTTTTCTTCACAGATCCCGCAAGGGGACCTGTTTGTTCCTGGAACATGCCGAAACGTGGAAGGATTCGTCAGGAACAACGTGGACCAGACCTTACCGAACAGCGGTGCTGACTCAGGCTCTGACGTCCTCTCAACCAAGAATGGCAGCCTCAGCGGCCGGGTACAGCGGTCCGTGCCTGAGGGCGACTCGCCTCACGCTGAAAGGCACACCAAGCTCCTCTACCAGAATATACCACCCTTGGTATGCCCACGTTTAACGCTGCTTTGAAAGAATGTTCTGTACCTATGCCTCTTTGTTTTCCATTTAATCCGCACTGGCAGGCCAGAGCGTAAATGCCCTTTCCCTTTCCTCCCACAACTCCCTTAAAGATTCGCAATAGGGGAGCGTAAATCCTGTCAATCTGTGCTGAAGAAAATGAATCTGCCCGTGTTTAAGCCATAGGAATGCTTTGACATCACCCAAGTAAGATCGTTGCTAGGCAACGCCATTTCGCCAGAGTGAAAATCACCTCTATCATGGTTATAGAGGAAAATAATTCTATGCAAACAAGATAATGCATTTCCAAGCTACACCTAGGAGAGTGGTGGAATGGCGTTTCAGACAGGTTTGTAGCGGGGCATGCTTCCCACAAGCACACGACGCCGCGTACAGGCAATTGATCCCAAGGCTTTATTTCCCTTGAAATATATACAAAATCAATGGTCGCAGTGGTTCCGGGACCTCTCTCGGTAGAAGCGCACATTACATCAATGGTCGCCGTGGTGCCCTCCGTTGGTACGAGCACACACAAGGAGTATTCTAAATTTTGAAATGCGTCGTCTGCTACCGTGCATTACCAAGCGGCACTCCCCCACCGCTCGAGCGCTACCAGTTGCATTCATCTTTGTGAAACGACTTTGAATTTGGCATAGGAGCGCATATGCCCTAACCTTAAAAATTGGCGATACGTATGTGTACAGCTCGGCTATAACATATGGCACAACAGCGAGGCTGTGCTAGACTCAGTGGTGCAGCTGTAATGGCAGGATAATGTATGTACTTGCGCTGTCTTAAACTAGGCTGAAAAATAAGGAAAATAACTAGCCAAACCTTACAATGAACAATTAGATCGCGCAGGTAGCATGGTTCGGCCTAATTTGACAAGCACTCATGCAGCCTACAAGAATTAAACACAAACATTAAACTACAAGACATAAACTATAGGTCTCATTTGGTGAGGCAAACAGAACATTTTAGTTGTAATTATAGTAATTACAACTACTGGTAATTACAATTAACGACTAATGTGGAAATAGATCTTCTCACTACACACCGACATTCTTTACCCTCCATAATATGCACATTCAAGCCTAAATGTTTTTTTGTCTGTAGGCAGGAAGCCTCTTTGCACCGAAATGTCAGGTATGAGCTGTCTGGAGGAGCCAAGATGCGCACAGTTGATGGGATAGGCCAGTCTACGTCTGCTCCATCGGCACGAAGTGATTAACAGATAAAACAATAAGGAATTGTTCTTTGTCTTCAACATCTGGAAGGTGCCTTAGTGGAACATGCAAATGCAAAATGGACAACTCAGACAAGCTAGCGCAAACAACGGCCCAGAGAATACAGTCAATATGAACATAAAAAAATGCCGTATGAATAAATGAATAAATTAAGACGTAACGAAAATGCATTTGTATGTTAAAGAATTTTAAAGCATTTCTCAATAGGGCCAAACGATCTTGAAGTGAAGGTGGTGGAATTGGTCAGCATTGTGGCGGAAGGGGCCAGCATAATGGTATGCAAGAAACGGTGATTTCATTTGAACCACTTTCTCAAAGACAACCATTTAAATGCCAATGCTAATTCTTTATTTTTTATGCTCAGAAATTTTTTTGCGAAGGGGTGACTTTTCATAGACCTACCAGAACTTATTCTTCAATGTGTGATATTACATGCGGCACGAACTTTAGTTTCACAGTGATCGCTCAGGAGAAGTTCACCTAATGCTCCGTAACTGTTTGTTTGGTACACAACATCAGCTACTCGTAGACGTACAGTTTCAATTTTTCAGGAGCCCAGTAAAACTATACCTGAACTGCCATACTATTGAGTTTCACTCTGACCAAGCTTTTTCTTGGACCTACAACCGCGCAGAAAAACTTTGCCAGAACTCTTGAAAGGCTTTGTAATACATACATTAGTGTAATACGTAATATGTAAACATGTTGCCTTAAGAGATTATAGCCCCTATGGCTCCATCATTTAAAACCTCGTAAGTCAACAGTTTAAACCCAAGACTTCTCAGGCAGCAAGCTTGTAGTTTAAATTTTAATTGTGCAGGATAATTTCTCAAAACACTTGAGCACTTGTACCTACGTAATAGTCTAGATTAGCTCCATTAAGACTGATCCTTTTGTGGGCTTCAGTTACGAGGAGAGAGTGTGATCGGCATAGTGTTAAATATGTTTATTAATGCGTAGCATTTTTTGCCGAGTACCCCCACAGCCACGATGGTGTAACACCCTGCTTCTCCACAAAACTGCAGATATCGCGGAAGTACCACCTGTAATCGCTATAATGGCGTATATGGAAATAACTGATCGTACAAAATTTTGAAAAGGTAGAAAATAAGAAAATATAAAAAATTACAGAAAATGGCAAAACGTGTAACACCCACCATTTCCACAATAATGCAGATTTCACGAAATTTCCACGTATAATCGTTATACTAGCATAACTGGAGGTAATTGGTTTAACGAAATTTTTAAAAACTAAAAAATAAGAAAAATATAAAATAATTACGGAAACTGGTGAACCGTGTAACGCTCTGTATTTTCACAATAAGGGAGATTACGGGAAAGTTCCAAATGTAATTGTTGTGATAACGTGAATAAAGAAAATTCGTTGAACGATATTCTGAAAACTAGAAAATAAGAAAAATATAAAAAAAATTACGGAAAATGGCGAAGCGTTTAACACCCTGCATTTCCACAATAATGCAGGTTTCGGGAAAATTGCACCCGTAATCGTTATACTAGCGTAAATGGACATCATTGGTCGAACGAAATTTTGAAAAACCAAAAAATAGGAAAAATATAAAATAATTACGCGAACTTGCGAACCGTGCAACACCCTGCATTTCCACAATAATAGACAGTTTTAGCATATCGTTACCGTGTTTGCGTTAACGTTTACCGTGTTACCGGAAGCCGCTGGTAACGGTGAAGCCTGTGCCGTAAGTTACCGCTCGCGGTAACTCTCGCGCTGCGCAGTCGACTCCAGCAAACACGGTAAACGGTAACGTAAACACGGTAGCGCTATGCTAAAACTCTCTAATGAGGATTTCGTGAAAGTTACAAATGTAATCTTTATAGTAACGTAAATGGAGGTAATTGGTCCGACAAAATTCTGGAAAACTAGAAAATTAGAAAAATATTATAAATTTACGGGAAATATCAAAACGTATACCTCAAGGCATTTCCACAATAATGCAGGTTTCGCGAATGTTCCACTTGTAATCGTCATAATAGCGTAAATGAGGATGATTGGTCGAAAAAAAAATTTGAAAAGCTAGAGAAAAATACGAAATAATTACTGAAATTGGCGAACCGTGCAACACCCTGCATTTCCACAGTAAGAGAGATTTCAGGAAATTCCCAAATGTAATCGTTGTAATAACGTAAATGGAGATAATTGGTCTGATGAAATTTTGGAAAACTAAAAAAATAAGAAAAATATTAAAAATTAGGGAAAATGACAAAACGTATACCGCATGGAATTTCCAAAATAATGCTGATTTCACGCAAGTTCAACCTGTAATCGTTATGACAGTGTAAATGGGCATAATCGGTTGAACGAAAAGTCGAAAAGCTAAAAAAATAAGAAAAAAAAGAATAATTACGGAAATTGGCGACCGTGCAACGCCCTGCATTTCAACAATAATGAAGATTTCACAAAAGTTTCGCCTGTGATCGTTATAATAGAGTAATTGGAGATAATTTCTTGGACATGATTTAGAAAAAAAATTGGCTGGAAAAACTTACACTCAAGGCAGGCGGCATACGAATGCTACGCATTAGTAGAGAATTCTCTGAATTTCTATAGAATTGTTAATGAACATGCTGGCCCGTAGCAAATTTTGTCCCTATTGTAAAACTCTCAATGCTTACCCCACAGAACTGCAAGACGTCCATGTGCCATGAAGTCAAGTGCTTCTTCGGACCATTTTTGAACCGACAAAAAATAGCGCAGGTCCTAGTGTCTGTCGTTGTTGACATGGAGGAATTCACGAGACAAGCCGTAAGTATTGGCCCAAGCACAGGCATTGTGCAGCAGCTTATGAATGCAGCAAGCTTTTGCTGATTCAGGAATTGTCTCACTTAATCGCAAGAAATATTAGGTGGTGTTTTGACAAAGCATTATCTTGATTCAGGTGACCATTGTGCTGTTTGGGCAGTTATGCTGAATACCAGTTATCAAACTGACTACCCACTGTTGCCATATTTACAATCAAAAAGTAGCAGTAAGGTCGCAATCAGGCCTGATGCCTTATTTCTTCCCACGTTCTGTCAACTGGTCCTGCTCACATAATCTCAGTGTGCCTCAGGTTGTGGTTAAAAATGAGTAAACACCGAAGTCAGGTTCAATTTACCTTTGATGGTGACCACAAAGCAAAATCACCTGACTTCGCACAGATAGCTTTAAACGAAGTAAAACTGATTTGTACAGGACTAAGTACCATAATTTACGGCACACCTTCAATGCTGCTTACACCATGTGATGAACAGTTGTTTGCTTGGAGTGCTCGGTAAATGTTAACATCTTCTCACAACATCTTTCAGGGCTCGTGGCATGCATTCAGCGTTGGCTCCGAAGGTTATCTGAAGATTCTGGACAACACTACTTTTATGTCTGACATACAATCCCGCAAAGAAATTCGCGTAAGTCTTCCCTACTTATAGCACCTATTTATTTTCTTGCTGTTGGGAAAACATGACAAGTCTCTCATAAAAGGGTAGTAGCCCAATCATTTGTAGGCGGCCGAGAAGGCAGTGTGGCCGAGTCGATGTTTATTTAGGTTCCGACAGCTGTACCATGGCAAGGACTGGAAGAATTGAACAGGGTGCCGTTTCATATGAATGCCAAGCGTGTCCTGTGCACAAGCCGGCTGATAGGGATGATGATGGTGATGCTGATGAAGAGAATGATGATGGCTTCACTAGAGATTGTTTCTTTTTTATCAATGTTTGTACGGTTGTTCCTACATTATGCCTGGTGGAAGGTGCAACTCCTATAGACTGATGATGACAAGGTGTAGTTTCTCATATATAGCAGGAATTGAGACATGAGAATTGCGTTAGTGCCAGCACTCTATTACGGCACATTGTTCTATCATGAATCCATTTAGTAATCCCTTTTCTCATTTCTTTTTATATTCACAAAATTAACTACTCTGCAGTCACCCACAGTGCCTGGTTTCTGTGGGGAAAGGGACAATGAGCTGCCATGGCCCGTTCTTATGAGTGCTTTAATTGAACATGATACTGATGATCATGCTGGGCACGAGGGAGGCGAGGAGTCATCTTTTTCAACATCCTCCTCCGCGCGAAGATGGTTACAAGTTTATGTATTCAGAGTCCATGTCCGTGTCTCTTCCTGCGCTTTTATGTAATGTTTTAGTGCAGATTATAAAAGAGTGTACGTAGCTCAGAAGCTAAAGTTGCACGCACTGTAACATTAGCTGTGATTTTTATTGCTGCATAATTAAGTTAGCCAAGTTTGCAAGTCTGTTTGATGCAAGTACTTCAACTTATATTTTGAAAGTAGGCCTGTTGGAAGCCATCTTAGCTGTTGAAGGGAATGCAAATATAATGGGTTTAGTTAGTATCCAGTCAAAGCGGATACTTTGTGATCACTGATATGAAAACGTAAATTTACAGTTTTGTGGGTGTTATTCACTAAATATTACAAAAGAAGAAAAAACTTAGGCAAAAAGTTCAGTCAAACCTCTTGCATGAGATAACACAAATTGCGGCAACAAGCGTAAATAAGTAGACATTTAGCTGAGCTGGGGGTTTGGAGAAACTTCTTTTTGTGGACTACAAGGATTGAGTCAAACTTGATGTACTATATCAATATTACTTGATGTATATAAATAATATCGGTGTTTTTCAATATTACTGTTGTTAACTTTCATTGTTTATTGAGTAGCTATCATGTGAACAGATACAACAGCGAGGGTCAGTACCAAAAAGTTTTCATTAAGTTTGTAGGAATTAAAGGGCACATACTATGGGACGTGTATGCAAGGCACAAAAAATTGCGTTAGCCTTTTAAAATAGCTCAAATGCTCCCTAGCATCCTTCCTAGCAGTATGATGGTAGGAGTCCCCATCTGAAACTCTTTGTGCACTGTGCAGTCTATACCGTGGTAATTCACTGTATCGGAGTTCATTACGAAGATTCAAGTGACTGTCAAGTGTCTATTTGTATTGTCAAACTTCAAAATTACTTCGAAAATATTTAGCTTTCAAATACTGCTATTCTGTTTGATCCCAGATAGAATATCCTCAATACTCTGTAAGCATCCAATCTTCACACAGCTATTCTGGAAAGCTAATTAAATAACACAGGATTGTTCAGTGTATTACCCATGCTTGATGAATGCGGCAGTCCCTTCTTAAACCGCCACTTCGCGAACTTATTGCAGGTAATGGGTGCTAGCGCCATGTTGGTATGCAATCGTGAACCTTAACGCAGCATAAAACCTCGCACATGCACTGTACAAGACCACAAGTTAAGATGGGTGACGACGTAAAGACTCTGCCCAGAGATTGTAGACTGTGGGGATGAGTAGGGGACGCAGTGGCGTTACGTCCTACCATAAAATTCTTCAGTGAGCAGGACAACTAAGCTCGCCAAAAAGGACTCATTCAATTGTTGTCCAAGCCACCTTTTTCACCAGTGTGGACGGCACATTCACGCAGGTGGCCACGGTGTTCCAAAAGGAGGGTCCTCCACCAGCCCAGGAAGTGGCTGCTTGGATCATCGCAGTCAGTGCTTTCTCGGGACTCGTCCTCTTCTCGCTCATCATAGCCGGACTAATTCATGTATGTACATTACATGTGCCACTTTTGCACCATTTGAACTAGTTTAGTCAAAACATACAGTGTAAACTATTCACTCCACATCGCACATTCCCTGTTCGTAACAAAGCAAACAGTAGCCAGACATGCCTGAATCACATTATACGCGCTCCACAACTTGCCAATCGAGTAAGCAGGAAAGCAATAATTGGCATTCAGTAGTGTCAAGGCTCCCATGTACATGTTATTTTTTGTTGGTTAGCATGATACCTAAATGTTCGCAGTAGCCTATGTGGAGAGTTTTCTGCGCCCCCATGGTTACACGTCAGGACATTTTAAATCAAGCACTAAGCGAAATGGCAGCAGTGCCACTATACTACACAGCGTTTTACTCATCCCTCAGTGCCAAGCCTTGATTACCTAGTGTAACGCAATCAAAGATTGGTCATTGGTGACTGATGAAATTTAGCAGCAGACCATATGATATGTGGCAGATATCCTACTTTGAAAATTCCTCCACAAGTTCACCACCTGCTTAGCCGGTTTTGATTATATCAGGCTGCTGTGTATGTGAGAAACCTTTTAAACATCTCCCATATTTATTTCTTGGCAGCTGGGATTTTTCCGTCGACAAAAACGGGAGGCTCTGGAGAAGCTTCTAAAGGAAGAAGACGCGAACGAGTGGAACGAGTTTGCTGTCACCAAGGCTGATGTGGAGGCGGAAAAGGAGTTCTTCCGCAAGAGCATGATGGTGGGCACCATAGACTTCAGTGTCCTCCAGGAGGAGATGAACACCAGTGCCGACGACCTCAAAGCACCTGTCTGACCACGATAAGGTCGGGTACATAAGTCAGTGACCATGCGACATGCCTTTGGTTTGTGCGACCCTTTCATGTGTAATTTCTTGGCACTACTGGGGAAAGTGAGAGCCTGGACTGTGATGCACTCCACAGCCCCGGTCATGCAAGTGTGCTGGATGCTTCTCTCCAGACTTCTGGGCACTGTAATCTGTTGTGCTTCCCCCATGCTTGCATATCACCTTGTAGACACTTTTACATACTGTCCCAGTTTGTGGGCATTTCAGCTGTAAGGAGTGGTAAAGAGCTAACCATAGGCACGACGTGACACATGTATCCCACCTACTCGACGTGAAGGGTGATGGGCGATAAGCTTAAGGTAGAGAAAGAAGCCTTGAGGTCTCTAGGCACTCAAGTCACCAGGCTCACACCAACCTGATGCCAGGGCTGGCCGATGTCAGGGCGTGCCTTGAACGTCAATGGTAACGTCTGGTATTTTAACCTCGGGGCGAAATCAGCGGCTCTAAGAATGCCTGGACCTCATACATTGCACAGGCTGTCTGGTTGCTGAAGATGTATATACATTGGCGTGAATGAAAATGCGTAAACGGCAGTGTAACACCAGCTTGCGTTTGATAGTGGCTTCATGCGACTGCTAGCTTGCAGACTTCCCAAAGACTTCACTCAGGCCACATCATATATCACGCACTCTCTCACTGTATTCATGACCCCGCTCTATGAAAAGACTCTGTTAAGAAGCTGAGCACTACTGAACATACAATTGTCGAACTGCATCATAGAATAACCTATATGTCTTGCGCGCACATGCGAGTAGCCCTGGAGTTTAACCAACAATTTGCAAAGCTGGTCACGCCAAGCGTGAAAACTATATGAATTATGTATTTACATTATTATATAAGTGCACCTGATGGTGGAGTTCATAGAGAGCTTAGTTTTCTTCGTGTGTGCATAGGGGTAAGTTACACCCATATATAACTATACTCTTCAAGGTGAGTTGTCGGCATCATTGGCCAATTCTTCACCATCACGTAGATTTCTCATTTGTTCCAAGCGTTTCCATTTTGTAGTTTTATGAAGTGGGCCCATTATCCCCTAAAAACTCCCATTTCCTGGCTCTTTCCCAACATGGGCGTGTGCCACGAATAAGAAAAAAACAGCAAACAACCAGTCAAGGGTGTATCCAATGGGAAAAGGTCTGATTGAACATGTAATTATAGCACTAACAGCGCTAATGACTCCTAGCAACAAATTTCGTTTTTGTTTACCTTGAAGGATTCAGGCCTCTTTACCAGAACCCTACATATGACGAACACTGGTTACTTAACTGGAGAGTACTTAAAAATCACTGTATGGCTTACTGAGAATTCCAGAGATTCATGCAAGTAAGTTGAAAAGTCTGCACCAGCACTTCATGAGATCGCACATATGTTATGGCTAAATTTCAAAGTTCGTGAAATACCACAAGTATTAGGTGTTTTAAATGAAACATTTCTTCTGACTTCCTGCACCCTTCCCAGTCCGGAAGTATGCTACGCAGCCAGTTTTGTGTGGAAGAAATTCACGTCATCCAATGCAATGCTGTCGTATTACTAAAAATAGCGATGCCTGAAGTGATGCCGTAAAAATGTCCCTTAAGAACTGCTAATATACCGACGAATTAAATTAGTTCTGACTTTTGAGATAAATAGTTACTTGCCTAAAGCAATAGGTTATAGAGCAATAAATAAATAGTTACTTGCCTAAAGCAAGGCATAAAGTAATTCGTCATTACAGAGCCAACTGTCAGTCACTCAACCCTTGCCCTATCGCAGTTCTGTTGGGCCATCACCCTCATGGCTGACACCTCCTGCATATACAATTTGTAGTTATGGAACTTCATAAGGATTTTTGTATCTATAAAAGTGGCCAAAAGACACGGCCCACTACGTATTAGTTTTGTACAGCCAGAGGTGCTGGTGTGTATGTGTATATTTTTGTTGTAAAGCCAACCGAGCTCTCTTTTCTGTTCCCTGAAATCATGACCTGCAGTGACTAGTCCCGCTGCACTTATGCCCTAATCAATGTTTTTGTTTCATGTGGATGCAAACAAATGTACCTGTGGCTTGGCCGTTGTTAAGGACTGTTCAACTGACAGCACTTGTGGTAATTTTCCCAAAGTTAAGGCGGTACAAGTTGGTTTTCAAAGCGAGTGTGCAGCATCACTATGTTTGTCATACTCTAAATATGTACAGGAGAAAACTGCAGCTCTTTTAAGATGTTCCAATTGATTTAGGTTTACACCTTAGCATATTTACAAAAAAAGAATTTTAAGAAAACTACTGGAAGACTGTTGTGCAGTACTTTGCACAAACAACATCTTCTGTAGGTGCAATAACCTTTTGAGCTCACAAGTTCATCATTATCTCAATATAGCAGGATGGAGTCAACACAACGTTCTACTTTTTGAGCCATTCCATACTATTTCCATCTTTCAGTAGCTAGATTCATGTTTGTTTGTTACTATCAATCAATCATGATGTGATAAGGACTGTGTTGCCTTTTATGTGCATGCACAGTTTGGTTTGAAAGTAACCATTTAGCACTTGCATTTCATTATTTTGGATACTTTTTATTTATCTATCCTTCTGGCATTGTGCGGTTACGCTATTTATCAGGCACAGCTTCATTTCGAGTTGCCTGTACTGTGCCAGCTTTTAAGGGGTAGTTGCAGAAACTGCAGTGAGTGCCAACTTGAGCAGGAGAATACTGTTTTGGTTATTTATTACAGTGTCTTATAAACCATTTTTGTTGACTGCAGCCACACCCCTGTTACTCCATTGCAATTTTTTGTGTGAAGGCGACACCTAAGCGCATATTTCTTCTTTTTCTATGTTTAGTGAAGCATCATCGAACAGTTATGTTGGAAACGCTGTTTTTTCCAGAAGTTCTTTTTACTGTCCTCACAGTCACAAATGTGCCAAATAGCCAGTCATTGTTTACTCAAAGGCTTTGCAAAAAAAGTTTGAAGTTTTTGGGCACATGTAAATAAAAGTTATCCCCTCCTTCCTTGGTGTAACCCTTCATTTTTTGTTACGTCTTGCTTGGGTAAAAAACATGGCGAATTCACTGTGAATTTGTGCAGTCGAGATACGGGCCCCTTAACGCCGTTTTGATTCTAGTTCACTCTACCATAGCATAGAGATACATGAAATATAAAGCGCTATGCACCATGGTACAGTGAACTAGAATAGAACCACAGTTCCAGTGTATATTATCTTTATGTTCCCGTAAAAACGTATGTATGGCATAATCATAAAAAAAAATGGTGTGGTCGCCATAAGGCGTTCGCCTCGACGTTATCGCTATATTCCTCTCGATGCCCTTCGCTTCTTCGCTTGCAAGTAAGGATGATCAAGATGCTGAAAACACCCCTATTGGCCCCTCTTTTAACTGGAATACAGTTACAGGGGGAAATACGTCAAGCAAGGCTTATCCGAGCCGACGAGTGCCACGCCGCCGACTCCTTGAGCTCGTCATCGCCCGCACTAAGAAAGCCAGGACTTGCTATCAGACCTATGGGACTCAGCCTTGCAGATTTTAGCTCCGTAAAACTCTCTTTTGCCATTAAACTCACCACTCGGTCTCGATATACAAGGCGTGGAAAGTTCGCATCCACCCGCGTAAAAACATTGCAGTTATCGGCACCTACAACCAATCAGCAGCCAACGATTTAGCCACACTGACAGAGTTTCACCTCAACGACAATGTGTACGAGTTCAGAGCTTACAAAACTTCCCCGTACGACTGAGCGCATGGAGTTATTCACGGCAACGCCTCCGAACCCGAATCCGAGTGATCAAGAAAGTGGTTTGTGCCCACGCCACACGCGCCCAAGCTAGAAGAATGGGTGAACACAACTCCACTCTTTTGTGTCTCAGGCAGAAGACTACAACCTCGTTTTTTTTTTCGCCGGAGGGAGGCACCATTGCTATAACTTCATGAAAACCATTCTTTACTGCAGAACATTGCCAATGCACTTAGCATAGGAAGGTTGTATGCCCCATCGCCAACACTTTCATGTGCGTTGGCTGCTGTCAACTTTACTGCACAAATCAGCCTTTTGAAAGGAGATGTGCAGTATGCGGGGAAGGGCATTTATGGAAAGCAAGGAGTGTCGGCCCAACCCAGTCAACCAATCTCCAGACTGATACCCTCGTTTGGGGAAGCAGCAGGAACCAGGAGAGAAGAGAAAGCAGAAGAAGCCATAAATCTGCACCCAGGCGCCAAAATCGGAGCAAAGGCCAGAGTCACTCCATGCACATACTGCAAATCACGTGGGCCGAGCTTACATCCAGCTCACCCGCGTCAAGTCCTTGTCCAACCCCCTCAAAAAATGGTGATTTTATAACTTAGATACAGACTCCATGAAGAAGTACCCAACGTATCCAAAGCTAACCGTGCCCTGCCTGCAACCATTCAAGCCATCAGCAAGGCCAACTGACCCTCCCCTCAAACACCTTTCTCTCTCTTCCCGATCAGACAAATTAGTCGCCAAAACTAAAATCAATGTGCACCCTCATCCAGCAAGCCAGGAAGAGAGAGAGAGAGAGATGACTTTGATGCAGATAATTCAGCCTAGCTGCGAGACAGTTAAATAAATTCAGAGGAGATTGAGACATTTGCTCTTCACTCTGCATTTTCTCTGCTAGTGCGAGAGACAACTCCCCTCCTATCACAAAGGCAAAAGAACATGCAAGGATTTCGTCGGAAAGTCCAGCAATGGCAAACCCCAAGCCATCCAAAGCCACCTCCCCTGAACTGAAACCCAACCCCTGAATTTCTTGCATTGCATAAGTATTGAAGGAGTAGTGACACGAAATCTCAAAGCTGAGATAACTATGTAAAATGCTTCCTTTTTATCAAGAGATATCTCCCAGCAAGTTTCAACAGCAACCGTTCACTATAACATACTTTAAATCAATTTTAATCTCTGCCCGTACGAGAAAGCCCAGAGCGGGCCGACATGACATCATCTACTCCTCTCCCCAAACTGCCGACGCGGGGCTCCCGTGACGTAGCCGACGCATTGGCTGCGGCTGGCGCGCGGTGCGGCGCCGTGTTTACGCGTCATGGTTTTTGGACTCACGTCATGCTGGCCGGGCGCGTGGGGAGGGTGAATACCGCTGCCGGTCTGGACACGCGCGTCGAGACCGGCAGCGGTGCGACAAGAATGGTGACGTCACAGGAGACCCCCAGTCATGGCGGCCGCTTGGCGTTCGTTTTGTCGAAACCGAAACTGACATGAATAAACGACGCCGTAAATGATTGTTTACGCTGCGATCGGCCGTCTAATGTGCCATTTTATGATTAGTGGGCTGGTAGGCACCTATAGCAGCGAAAAAAACGTGACACGAAAATTTCGTGTCAGTACTCCTTTACGACAAAAGGAGAATTAAGAGGACCGGACAAGGTGAAAATTTTCAACTGTATTTTCTATTCAAAAAAGGCAATAAACACATGTGGACTATGTGTTGGAGGAGCAAATTTCGCGCATGCGCCGAGAAGAAAAAAGAAAGAGAGGGAAGTAAACAGAAACCTACGTTGACAGCAACATTATTGCTTGTGAACACTGGCGTATGGCATGCCGTGCAACGGTCTGTTAGATATATTCGTTTGTTGTGGTTGAAACCTCCTTAGATGACGTTTTGTTTCTTTTTAGACAGCAGGATTAGCATTGTATTGGCGCACTCATCTTCTTTCATGATCTCTCGTGAGATCTTACCATTGGCACAAGCCAATATGTGCGCTGTGTAATACTGTATGCACTAATACGATTTGTAGGGGAGTGGTAAATTGTTTAACACTTGTATCTTCTGGCTTGCATATTGGTGTTCTCTGATGTGTTCGTTTACATACCTTCCACTTTATCCACCGTATGCTTTCCAACATGACACTGGGATTTTGTAGGCCATGAACTTTTCAATTGAACGTATTTCTGCCTATTATTCATGCCACATTCTTTATCACCTGCCTTCCTTCCGCTAACCTTTCCGCATGTCCCTTTCAGTTTTGATAGTAGTGCGAAAACAAACGTTAACATCATTTTTTTCATCCAGCTTTTTCAGTCTGTGCGAGACTTATGTATATACTACAGGCTTCCTATTCTACAGATATTCTATACCTTTGCTTTTACTTTTTCTTGCGATTTCCTGGTGAAGCCAATAAGCTGTCGCAGTACACCTGATGTCTCAGCCTTGAAGTCTGAGGTGTCATGTTTGTGTGACGGTCGGACGTCGCCACTGGCTGCCGCGGACAACACGTGCTCACACAAAAACGTGCTCCCACGTGGAGAGACCACGTGCGCGGGTAAACACGTGCTGCCACGAGCAAAGACCACGCGCGCGCGGAACATGCGCCCCCCGCGTATTCGGAAATGTTGACCTTGAAGCGCCCGGAAGGCTCGCAGGGTGGCGCGCCCGCACGCGGGGCGATCGTCTTTCGAGGCGAGGGAGGCGCAGAGCAAGATAAAATTTGAGGAGCGACTTTGTGACATGGAGGACGAAAAATGGGCCGCGAGGGGGTTTAAGTACCTGTATTTGAGGAGCGTGGACACGCGGTGGAGACGGAGGACCAGACAGCTGACCAAGCGGTGCGGAAAGTCGGTAGGGGAAAGCGGGGTTTACACAACAGTTAAAAAGCAGGTAAAGGCAGCAGAGACGACGAAGTGGGCACAGAGATTGGAAGCGAAAAAAACCCTGGAGACTTATAGGGCAGAGAAACGGGAAATTAAGAGGGAGGGATTCTATGGCAATACGAGAGGCAGTGCGTTGCTCTTCGAGGCACGGGCAGGGTGCCTGAGAACCCGGGCATACACGGGTAGCTACAGGCAGCAGGATGAAACGTGTGCATGTTGCGGCAGTGATCGGGAAACTATAGACCATATTGTCAGGAGCTGCACAGAGATACGGCCACCGCGGGGTGAGGGGGAAACGACGCTGGCGGAGGCTTTGGGATTTGGGGCGAGGGGGAACCTCAACTTCAAGGCCATAGAAGTGACGAAGAGGCGACTGGAGTGGTGGTGGAGGAAAAGTAGGGAAGGGATGGGTACGCAGGCGGAGTAATCATGCGGACGAGAATTTAGAACTGCGAGGGGAGAAAAAAAGGGGGGTGGGGGCGATGAGTTTAAAACAGAAAAGAGGGAGAGAGGGGAGGGAGGAAGCAAGTCTATAGGTTAGCTAGGAGTAGGGCAAGTAAACGTAATAAAACAGGCAAGTCGGTTGCTGACAACCGACGCCCCGATTCAAAGGGAAAGCCACTAATCATCATCATCATCGATGACCGGCCGGTTCCCAGTATTCCCCAACGAGCTCGTCCTTGCCCTCCCTGTACGCAACCCAAGGGGGGTATAAGAAGGCGAGCGAACGAGGCCCCCGACGCCCCCCGTTCTCTCTCTCTCCCGACTGGGCACCATCCGGCCAGGCCGAACGAGGAAGCCGCCCGTAGGAGTCATCCGATCGCGCGCTCCCTCCCCAACCCGGGCCGAAATTGCGACGAGGGGACATCCGGCTTCTGAATCTCCCGAACTTCGTTGACCAGCCAGCCAACGGCCTCATCTCGGGTCTGCGTCCACGGTCCAGCGGAGTACGGACCACCTGCGCTGCCCGGCATGAGAGTTCCGGCACCTCCCCAACGGCCCAGCCGAGCACGTGCACACCGTAACGCCGCTTGCGAAAGAGTTCCCTTGCTCCACGACCCGGCGCCAGCCGCCCACCTGACCCACCTCTACCGAGCCCCAGCCTCTCCACGGGTGAGCGCACCGGCACCAGCACTAATTATTGTTGATTAAATGGTATATTTGAGCCTGCGTTGTCTCTTTTCCCCTCGACTCTGCGTGGCCCCACTTAGTTGGTAGCGTGACGCCATGGGTCTAGGCCCACTCGTCACAAGCAGTGATTTCCCTACACCCCCCGTAGGGGGTGTGTAGACCCCCCCCCCTCCTAGTTTTTCTGGACACCCCCCCTTGAATCCCCAAATTTCACTCTTGTCAGTCCTTGTATGGACCTTTTTCAGTATCCATCTGCGCATGCGCGGGCTGCCCGTCTGCTATTCTTGGTAGTAGCCTCGGGCAAAATAAACAAAAGTGCGCCCCCCGAGCTTGCTGTTCCCCAGCCTGCGAGACGTCTTCTGCACATCTCCTGCTGCTGCCAATCACAACAGCCACTGTTGAGCGCTCGTTTTCGGCCCTCAACAGGGTTTTGTCATCAGAAAGAAGCCGTCTTCTTCCCAACCATGTGAATGAGCTGATGATCATAACTATCGAAGGTCCGGAGGTACCCGATGCGCGAGATGCTATTGACGTTGACCGACATGTTTCTAATCATTTCATCGCAAACTTGCGGTGCAGTGCTACAGCAAGAAGCCTAGACGGTTGTAAATAAGGTGCGGCGTTATGAAGTTCTAGTCTTCAAAAATGCGCACTTCTCCAATTTTTATTTTGGAATTTATTGCTTGGTTCTTTCATTCGCAATAAAAACGCTTTGTGTTTCTGTAAATGTATAAATAAAATTTCACGCTTTCGACATTCGAAGATTTTTTTCAGCGCCTTTATTTGGCCTAGTACCATGTGCCCGGTCTTCAATTGCTTTTGTTTTTATGGACCCTGAATTATTAGCGCTGCTTTCACGCTGCGTCAAGTAAGACGTGTGCAAGTTTAATTATAAGAACTGCAAATAAATAACATATCGATTCGTCACGGGGATTAGCGTTTGGTTAACAGACGTCTATTATTTAACTAGTGGGATAAAACAACAGCTTTTCTAGTTTATGAACCCCCCCCCCCCCCCCCCCTCCCCGAGCCATTGAGACACCCCCCCTTGATTCGATGCCTGGGGAAATCCCTGGTCACAAGTCCACTCGTCATAGGCCAACTCGTCACAGGTAAACTGGTCACGAATGCCAACTCGTCACAGGGCATTTCGTACGAGGAATTCTCGTATCACCGGAATATTCGTCACACGGAAAACTCGCATTACGAGCTCGTTTTCTAAAGTGATGTTTCCGCCTGCTATATATACGTCGCCCATTTCAAAATGATGTAGGCGAGCGAGTGTTCTTTCCAAGTTTTTAACGCAGGAAGTTAGGTAACTATGCCGCTATACCGAAGTATAATAAAATGATAATAGCCTAATAGCCTGCAAATTTGTATTATATGGCACGCAAAAAAAGTAAACAAATTGTTATAAATGACGCAGTGAACAGGTACATGAAATAAAAAATGCTTATTGCACTCTCTTTGTACTGTTGTACTATTTGTACTATTGCACTGTTGTCTCGTTGTGTAGGCGTCTTCAACGCTGGGTTGCGACGTTGTTCACTTCGTCAGTACCGGAAGCGGATGTTGCGGGCAATATTCCGAAGCGTATTGACTGTGGCTCAGCCGTTGTGATCAGCCAGGATTCTTGCGATGCGATCGTTGACATCTTGGTATTTGCGAGCGAGCCGTGGGGGGTGCCGTCCGACGATGACTACTACCACCACCGTGAAAAGCGACAACGGAACAGGTTAACAAAAGGCCCCACAAGATTTTTTGGCTTGGGCTGGCCCGAATATGTATTCATTGCAGTGAAATAAAGATTATTATTACTTAGAAAAACAATTGCCCGCCGCGGTGGCGCAGCTGAATATGACGCTGTGCTGTTGAGCCCAAGGAAGCGCGTTCGGTTCCCGGCCGGGGCGGACGCTTTTCTGATGGAGGCGATAAGCGAAAACGTCCGTGTGTTCGAGATTTCGACGCACGCATATTAAACATCCCCAGGTGGTCAAAATGATTTCAGAGCCCTCCACTACGGCGCGCCTCGTCACTTCGTCGGCGCGTTAAAACCCCACAATCAACCAAATCGACAAATAAACAATTTCAAACCTAATGCAATGCCTGGTGGTGTATCCTTCAGTGTTTACATAGAAAGAAATCCTCCACCTTAGCTATGGTTCAAGCCTTGCGCGAGTTTGTGCAAGCTTCGCCAAGTTTTATTTTTTTTATTCGCAGACTGAAAGTGGGGGTGCGGGTTGTATGCAAGGGCAGGTTATACGCGCGAAAATACATACGTACTTACACCACCTCAACATTGCTGACGATCAGCACTTGAAGAAGTGGAAATCGCGCTGACCTCTCCTTTTGTATTTGTATTTGTATTTTGCGCGCTCGCACCGTCTCCTCCGCCTTCGCTCGCTCTACCGTCGTCTGCTTCGCCTCTGCCTGCCGAGCATTGGCTACGGGCTGGGCCTTGCAATGACGTAGGGCCTCGGTGAGCCGACTTTCGGCCCCATTGCTAGGACGCGGTTTCCAGCGGCCTCCAGTGGACGTGAAAAAATTACGTCACTTCTTCCGCGCTCCTCCAAATGAGGCGGTGTACAGCGGGGCCTCTCCTATGCTTTCTTTCCTCTATGGCCTATCATGAAATAATGGCTACCGATAATTTTTTTTTTGTGTGTGGTAAGCTACACACGAACCCTATATGCCGCTTTGATGCCTGCTCTTACACGACCATAACCGATATCGAAATTTCACTGTGAGTTAAAATGGACGAGATAATCTGACAGTTAAGTAAAATGCGGCGCGGTCGCGATATTTTTATTGAAACAGCGTAGCCTAATCTGTACCCCGGTTGCTGCGGTTGCTTAGCCCCCCCCCCCCCCCCCAAAAAAAAAAAAAAAAAAACGCTATGTAATCGTTTAATGCTATCTTAAGATTTAACAATTGTAATTATTGAAGTTATGTGACAAGATACCTTGTGGGCGTTTTAGTGCCTGTATTTCTTTTTGCTATTTTTTTTCTCGTTCTGTCGTCGTTTTTATACTTGTCTAACTCTCCTTTCACGTTCTCCAATTTCCTCATTTGGCCTCCCCTGAAACGAAATCCTGCGTACGTCGCTACTGCGTGTGCCGCTACATCCACGTTTAGTCAGTTGAAGTCTTGTATCGGTAGTGGCGTCTGAGATATGTGGTGGACTCGCATTCCGGAGACACTGAATTCAGTTAACATCCTGAGTCAACTGTTCCTAAGTTTCTTTTCACTCAGTCACCTCGTTCTATTTGCGCCGTAGGCAATTTTAGGACCGCTTCGCTGCTTCAGACTCGGACACTCTGTGACGGGATTTCGACTCATTAGGCCATTTTAAAGCATTTAGAAGCTTTCCGGAAACGCTTTCAGGAGGCCCAGAAGCAGAAAACAGCATCGATGTTCTGAGTTCGCCCACAAGATGGCGAACAACATGCAGGAGTAGATAAAAGATGCGGGCGCACCCCAGGATCACGAGAAATTGCACCATGCAGTGTTTTGGGCTACAACAGTGTCAACGCTGGCTCGTCGCTCTCGAGAAGGTGAAATACTGGGAACGGGTTCGTCCGGGCGTCACAACCATAAAGCCCGTCGTGGGCAGATGCAGCGTCATTGGCGGATCTTGTTTCCTTTTGTAAGCATGACGACGGAAACCACGCAAAAAGGATTATGAACTTAAACAGGGGAAATAATTTAAAGGTAGTAGAGCCACGCAAAATAAGGGCGCGCGAAATCTATCGCCTTTGCAGGGCGCAGACTGTCCGAGAGAAAGGAAAAACACCTCAGCAACCAGCGAACCGTCAAAAAAAACAAAACAAAAAACACACAAACAAAATACTTTCGAGGACAGAAAATTGATGGTATATGTATGACTGTCAGCAGACAGGGCATGTTGCCACGAGGCGTAGAAAGGGCGAAATAGTTTGCCAGTCAGTAATTCAAACGACCAAAGTATACGCAGATTCCTGAGTCATATTTGTGTGACCTAACGGGTAATGGAAAACATTATTGCGCCGGGTTCTTCGCCACTTTGCTGCGTCCATAATAGTCCATCTCTCATAATTAGAGTCACGGCAGTTTAAAAGAAGTGTGCCTGGAATAAGCAAGCCGTCTAAGCACATAGTTTGTGCCTTCCTATCACAAGGATATGCGTATTGAAGGTCCTCTGCACACACACGCCTCACCGAAGGGCGGTTGTTTCGGGCAGCTTGTCGCCGCAGTATCCGTACTTATTTTCCTACTGATGCGATTGTTGTATTGCGAAACTTTACCCTACCGCATAGGGAACGATATATTTATAAACACAGTCCCGATTATCGAAGGAATCGTATCGGCCATGGTGCGCACCGCGTGTCCCTGAAAGGAAATATGGCGGCCCGCCGGGTCGCGGGCCTCAGGAGGCGAGGCGTAGATGTGGGACAGGACAGCTCCACACCAAGTCCTCCGCGATGTCCTGTTCGACAGGAGCAGAGCGGGAGGGGCACCTCGATGTAAATGGGACATGGTACTGAGGCCGCCATGCCTTCGTCACAGCCGGCGCGGGGGCCACCCGTAGGCGAAGCTGTCAGAACAAGACCTCATCTTGACGGGGCACCCGCCAGCGAAGTCAGCAAACCGCGCGGCGGTATAAGTGCGAGAGCGGTGCGCCGAAGACGTTCCGTAGCACTGGAGAGATGCATGGCCTTTGAGGAAGGTACTGCTGAAAAAAAAAGCCCGTATTTGGAGAATGGGCGCTTACGTGGGAAAAGATTCGTGAACTAGGACTAAATACGGCAACCCTGACACGTGTTCTGTGGCAGGAGCGGATGGGCGAGGCATCGAAACAGGCGAAACAGTGCTCAGACACCTATCCCCCGAGGTGGGGAAAAGAGAGGCGTAACGGAGTCACTACCTACCAGTACCGATACTGGTTAAACACGAGACGGGAGAGAGCCACTGGCGTAACCAGAGGGGCGGAAATTGTTCATGCCATGTTTGCGTGCGGTTGAAGTCGTCTGAAGAACCGCTGGAAGTCGCCTGCAGGCGCGGAACCCGCAGTATTTAAGGCATGGTCGTTCATGCGAAAGTGAAAACAGGCTAAGCCAACGAGTGATACCGGTGGCTTTTCCAGATGCTGTACATGTGAACATATACAGCTGAGCGATGCGAAGACGTCGTCCGCCTCCGAATAGCTCCTGCGGCATTTCGCGCCAAGCTGCGCTGTGAACCCACCGTGAGCCGATCGAGGCGGTTGTGCTGTTTCTCGAGCGAAACAACACGGCCACGAAACGGAGAAACAGCAAGAAAAGCCTCATATGGACACACATGTGCTCTGGCCTTAAGCATTATATTTTGCCTTTTGTTGTCTTTACTATGATACAAAGTGTAATAACATTACAGAGCATGTCACTGTATTGTGGTCAGTCAACTACCAATCCTCGATGTGTTTATTTGCCTACCGACATCACCTTTCACTGACTGCTGCAGTTCAATAAAAATGTAAAGCATTGCTTTCTGCCCATACTGTATTGCCTCCACATCACTGTAACATAGCTTTTAAATCGAACCTTCCTTTGCCTCCTGATGGCGTGCGATGTCGCACCAGAAAGCAAGCACATCAGAAAAGCCAGCTTTACATAATGCGTTTCCCAAAACGATGATGATGATAAGCGAACGCACATTGTGCACCTCAAGAAAAAGACGCTTACTGCGGTCGGAGTCGAAGCTGGGTCATTCGCGTTATGAAGCCGATGTCTACTCGATTGCGCCATTTCTACATGGTCTAAGCAGTTCCAATTTTAAAGCGAAGCTTTCTTTGCTCTGGGATGGCGACCCCGCAGGAAAGCCAACTTTTTCTGAAATGATTATGAGCGTGGGTGAAGTGAAAGATTGCTGAAAGGCAAATCTTTCTTTTTAAGAAAGGCAATGTCTTCAATGTTCAAGGTTTAAAATCCTAATCATTGTGCCCACAAAAGTGTATTTTGGGCGCCTTGGCGTTTTTGCCCCCGGAGATAAAACTGTTGGAGGTGTAGGTGTACAGCTTTGCCCCTCTAACGCCCCTAACGTTTTCTAACGCCCCTCTAGCGCGAGGCGTTAGGAAACGAATGCCCCGATGTGCTCTTTTAGTACGCGTTACGTTCTAACGTGAGGCGTAAACGAGTGTCTCGGTGTTTTAGTACCGTGACTACATCCACGATGATGTCAGACGATGACGACATGAGACACCAACAGCCAAGCCTCTAAGGGGCTTCGCACCTAAAATGCGAAGTTGGACGCACAGTCGGATAGACTCGCAAACCGTATGCTTTTTGCGGAGTATACTTTTTGCGGAGTAACCTATAAGTAAGGAAAGCAATCCTAAACAAGTTGGTACATTGTTAAAAAATGGAGCGCAAAGAACATAACGAGGAAGAAGGAGGGGACAGGACCAGCACTTGAACGACCGCACTTGTCCTGTAGCCGTTTGTTTACGTCATTGAGTTCCTTGCATTTGATATTTTTATATAGCGCCCATAGGGAACTGTTCATAGGTGTTTCGGAATGGCTCGCGCCGTATCTCGGAATGGAAAGTGCATGGACGTATACGGTGTGCCGCCAGTTTTCGCGTGGACTCATAAAGCGCGCTGAACCGCGCTTTAATTATGAGTCCACACCGAAGTGCAGGATGTGTAAAATGCCATCGGAGGACACAATTCTTGCGCCATCAAACCACGTACGCAAATATAAGCGCCCCCTGTAGTTTTTCAGGTTGTTAGATCTGGTAGTTGAAGTAAACGTTAGAATCAACACATTAAAAGAACTGGTTTTAGAATTGAATGACTGGGTTCGCTGTTTGTTACACAATAGTTAGCGTCAATATCGTAGCTTTATTAAAAAATAAATTTTGAGGCGCAGGATGAGTAGCGAATGTAGAAATCACAACACGGATTCTACTAATGCAATCATCAAAATTGGTAGTAAAGGGTATAGATTTCCGGCCTGTTATAAAATGAGCGCTGTCTATACGCAACATCCAACCTAAATAAAGAATCCTTCTGTGACAAGAGGTGAAACAGAACATTTTAAGCATTTCCCGCCAATACCTTGGCTCCAAAACTACAAAACTAACGCGTCGTTCCCCGGATCTAGCTGGAAAGATTTCCAATTAATGAACCGCTATTCGGTGCAATGAGGGAGGGCAAGAATTCAGTTGTTTGCGTTGTATATTTGTTTTATTTATTATATGATATAGTGCTCCAAGAGAGGCTGTCCCTCTACCTGGTATTCGCCGGGCGCTCGGAATGACTCGCGCCGTGTCCCTGAGTGAAAAAAATGTGCCGCCAGTAGTCGCGTCGGCTAATTAACCGCGCTCAACTATACGCAAATATGGCAACTACACCGAAGCGCAGGAGGGGTACAATGCAAGCGGAAGCCACAATTCTTACGTCATCAAGCCGCATGCATACCGAGATATAAGCGTCCCCAGAAGGTTTTCAGGTTGCTAAGATCTAGTAGCTGCAGTAAACGTCAAAATCAATGCAATAAAATATTCTTTAAAGGAGCCATGAAGAGAAAACACAAGTTTGGTTCATTCGAAAGATTGCCTCGTTAGAACCATAACGACACCACTTATAACGCAAACTTCGCTCAAATAAGCTACATAAATAGGAAAAAAAAATATGACCATGCGACCCACCAGCTCATTTTCCGCTACAGAACCTGTGATGTCACTTGGGAATGCTCTGCGATTGGCGGAGGCCGGCAAAAGCAAACGCATGTTAGGCAGGGCTTACAGTTTGCATAGCGAGCTAAATGCCCGTGAAACATACTGCACATTCTTTTTATGACAAAGAACGGTGGAGTAAACGGTTGAAGTTCCGAACGAACACGCAAGCGTGTATGCCAATGCGTACGAAACTACCGTTGGCCGAGCTCGACATCTCGCCGTTGCCACCGTCGCGCAGACGAATTTTCGGGTTCAAGACTCTTCGGGGCCAACGAACCGTCCCAGCACGCACAGCCGCGACGTTGCTTGGTATCGTAATCCCTTCACAGGAGGTTGGCCGTCATATCGCCAACCAGCAAAGGTAAAAATAGAAACAAGGGGAGTAAGGAACACAGAGCAGCAACGAGATAGTGCCACTCGTCGCACAGGTTTCGGTATGGAGGTCGTGTTGGCTTGCTGCTATCGTTACGAGCTCGTTTACAGTTTACAACCACTGAAAACTTCAATTTGTTCGAGTACTTTACAATGAAATTTCGTTGCTGTGTTTTGAAATACCCATGTAGTACGGGCCAATCGTCGAGGGAGTGCGACATCCCCGCCGGTGAGATCTCCTTTCATGTGCAGCCCAACGACGAACCTCGGCGAAGCAAGTGGCTACGTTTTGTGAACTTTGCAAACGGAGGAGAAAGAGAGCTAAAGGAAGTACGAGTGTGCTCGCTTCATTTCCGAGGAAGTGATTACGGCAGGGACCCGGACATGCTGGCGCTCGTCGCCGACTTCGTCAAAGCGCTCTGACCTTGGGGAAAAAAATGCCGTACACACCGCGCATTGACGCTCGAATCTTTCTGGTCGGAGCAGAGAGCTCGAGCGAACGGCTTTTCATACACGACACCGGCCAACTGGCATAAGCGATACGGCTACTGAAATTGAAAATACGGCACATACGTACCAGTCTGTATTCGTCCGTCGCGACGGGGCTGACGAGGCAGCGGTGCCGACGGCTGGGCGTTCGTCTGTTGTGGCTATCGCGGAATGGTCGCTTTCCCGTCCACCGCGTATCCCACAACTTTTGCCGCTCGTGCACTTAGAAGCATTGAACATTAAAGTGGTGTGAGGTTGTTAAATGCAAGCCCGAACTCCTCGGCGAGAGTTTTGTTCTCCGGATCAGGTGATTCCATGACTAGGGCTGGGGGTGCACTAGGTTTTACTAGTATTTTTAAAATGGCCGCCGTCTCTGTCGACTCCCGCGTGTGGGTGCTATATGGAGTCGACATACTAAGTATCTGTTTCATGGACCGGTTCATGTGACGCCATTGTTCACGTAACAAAATGTGCAATTTTAGCGGAAGATTTAAAATTTTGGCTTAAATTGCCTTATTTCTCAGTGAATAAAGCATCATTTGCTTCCGGGAAAGCGCTTGGGGTACTATGAAACACCTAATCTTTCGAATAAAACAAACTTTTGTTTTATTCGGCCGTGGCCCAGCCGTCGGCACCGCTGCCTCGTCAGCCCCGTCGCGACGGACGAATACAGACTGGTACGTATGTGCCGTATTTTCAATTTCAGTAGCAGTATCGCTTATGCCAGTTGGCCGGTGTCGTGTATGAAAAGCCGTTCGCTCGAGCTCTCTGCTCCGACCAGAAAGATTCGAGCGTCAATGCGCGGTGTGTACGGCATTTTTTTTCCCCCAAGGTCAGAGCGCTTTGACGAAGTCGGCGACGACCGCCAGCATGTCCGGGTCCCTGCCGTAATCACTTCCTCGGAAATGAAGCGAGCACACTCGTACTTCCTTTAGCTCTCTTTCTCCTCCATTTGCAAAGTTCACAAAACGTAGCCACTTGCTTCGCCGAGGTTCGTCGTTGGGCTGCACATGAAAGGAGATCTCACCGGCGGGGATGTCGCACTCCCTCGACGATTGGCCCGTACTACATGGGTATTTCAAAACACAGCAACGAAATTTCATTGTAAAGTACTCGAACAAACTGAAGTTTTCAGTGGTTGTAAACTGTAAACGAGCTCGTAACGATAGCAGCAAGCCAACACGACCTCCATACCGAAACCTGTGCGACGAGTGGCACTATCTCGTTGCTGCTCTGTGTTCCTTACTCCCCTTGTTTCTATTTTTACCTTTGCTGATTGGCGATATGACGGCCAACCTCCTGTGAAGGGATTACGATACCAAGCAACGTCGCGGCTGTGCGTGCTGGGACGGTTCGTTGGCCCCGAAGAGTCTTGAACCCGAAAATTCGTCTGCGCGACGGTGGCAACGGCGAGATGTCGAGCTCGGCCAACGGTAGTTTCGTACGCATTGGCATACACGCTTGCGTGTTCGTTCGGAACTTCAACCGTTTACTCCACCGTTCTTTGTCATAAAAAGAATGTGCAGTATGTTTCACGGGCATTTAGCTCGGTATGCAAACTGTAAGCCCTGCCTAACATGCGTTTGCTTTTGCCGGCCTCCGCCAATCGCAGAGCATTCCCAAGTGACATCACAGGTTCTGTAGCGGAAAATGAGCTGGTGGGTCGCATGGTCATATTTTTTTCCCTATTTATGTAGCTTATTTGAGCGAAGTTTGCGTTATAAGTGGTGTCGTTATGGTTCTAACGAGGCAATCTTTCGAATGAACCAAACTTGTGTTTTCTCTTCATGGCTCCTTTAAATGAACAATGTTTCTTGAAGAGGGTGTGAGATATAAACGTTTAACATTTATCACCAATCACTTGATCTAGAAATAAATAACTCACAAGGAGGGACATCTTTCGTTTGATCCTGCAATTTTTACTTGTAACAAGCCTCAGCGAGTCATGGTGAATTCCCACGCATAGCGGTAAAAAGGTGCTGATCGGGTGAGCGATTGCCGGCATACCACGCAAGGCTAGGTCCACCCGTCAATAAACATCACCACCACCACCACCACCACCACCACCACTAGTGCACTGTTCCACGTATCTAGCTGAAACTGTGCTGATTTGAAATTAACTAGCCGCTTTTCGGTGCAATGTGTGAGTGCATATAATTGTTTCTCGCTGCTTCCTTCAATGACGACCATGCATTATTGGAGCCGATTCTCCATTTCTTCCTTCTTGAGAGAGAGAGAGAGAGAGAGAGAGAGAGAGAGAGAGAGAGAGAGAGAGAGAGAGAGAGAGAGAGAGAGAGAGAGAGAGAGAGAGAGAGAGAGAGAGAGAGAGAGAGAGAGAGAGAGAGAGAGAGAGAGAGAGAGAGAGAGAGAGAGAGAGTTGCCGTCTTCTCGGACAAAATGTTCCGTGTCCATTTGTTGTGCATCCAGATGGTGAAATATCCATGGCGGGGAGTCGACTCGCAACTCGGTACTTATCTCACAGAGAGGATGCCTGCCCGACCTAGTGACAGCTGCAGTAGCTCGAGCCCGATTGATCAACATGTATTTGCCAAAGTTTATTTCTTAGCCGTCGGCCGGCAGCCGTTGTTCCGTGGCGGTGGTCGCGGCATCTGCACGAGCCGCGTCTGTCTAGCCATGCCAGGGCTGAGTTCCGCGATATCCCACTGATCCGTTGTACTTATGTTCAGTAAAAGATGCCCTGACCTACTGCTTTGTGGGTAATTTTTTATAACAGGACCGGACCATATCATTTGATGTAGATCAGCTGTGTCCTCTGACTTCCCACAAGTCTTGCAGTCGTCTGAATAGAGGCCTGGGTAACATCGGCTGTAAGCCACAGCACTGGTGAAAGATGAGGATCCAGCCGTCGCCGCACTCCAGTCTGTCATTTTCTCAGTGTCCTTTCTAGAGATGAGTATATTGTCCTTTCTAGCCTATTCTGACGAAGCTCGCGATGTCTTTGATCTTTTCCCACTTTTCGAGGAAGTCACACTATACTTATTTGAAAGCTGCTTTGACGGAAGACAGGCTGCTAAGTTTAAAGGGACACTAGAGGGTGGAAACAAGTTGGCTTGTGTTGGTATATTACGGCGCCGAGAACCTAAATACTCCCATCTTGCAACTAGCAGTTGTATATTAAGGCAGAAAATGGCAGAAACGGGAAAAAAGGTTCGACGCCTCGTACGCATTTGGGTACCACGGTTCGTAACGTCACAACAATGTTTTAACGACGAGAACTAATTGCAGAAGCATCCATAAATGTTTTCCTGAAATAAACAGTTTCTACGTGGTTGAGCATGTAAAATAAATGCAAATCAAAGCTTTCCATTAGTATTCTTATTTAAAGAACACGTACTACAGATTTTATAAATTGCGAGGGAGGCGGTTTTTCTCACTATTCAGTCAGCCATCATGCTTTCAGTTTCGTTTTAACAGGAAAGCTGTTTAGCAAGGCGTTTGATTTTCATGTCCGCAGTTCAAAATACCAAGAAAATGCCGAGCACACGTGAGCGCGCGCATGTGAGTGGGGGCCTCGAGCGACCTTTTAAAACCCAGCCAAACCCTAGCAGTTTAAAAGGCCAACAAAATGCAGAGCGCTCGTGTGTTCGTACCACACACGAACTGCCCAGCGTCACCGGCGCATGTTTGTCGAGCCAAACATACCAACTTAGCGAGATTGGCCGAGATTAGCAATGAAAAACTGTAGCGTTCGCCGCAATCGTGGAAACACATTCGCTATCGCAATCTGCTCACGAGTTATGGCTCTCTCCACGATATATATAACGTTGTGCGAGCACGTTTAATGCCCAGTGATTCTAACTTCCAAAAGAATGAAGGAAGCTTACGCTTATAGCAACAAAGATGAAGTAAAGGTGGTTGCGGCAGTGAAGAAGCAAATCGGCTGCAATCGTGAACCTAAACTGTCATGATGGTCGTGAAGGTTGCGTACAGCTTCGCTACCTTCAAGCCCTACGCGTTAGTGTGAGCTTCCTTCCTTCATTTTTTGGAAAAGCATTGGCGCACAATTAGCCAAGTCAATAACCTACGACGGTGAGCGCCCGAGCTTCCAATCTCCCGTTCTTTGCGAGTGAATGTTGCAATCGGTGAAGGGTGGCCTTCCCGGTTGGGATGTTATCGCCCGTGAAGGGTACTTACATCAGGTGTTCAACTGACCGACCCTACCTTGTGCTCTTCTGTTCGCCGTGAGCCGCTGTTGATAACCCGTAAAGCGTGCGTCGCTGTGCCCCTGTTTTTTTTGGGGCATGGGGAGGGCGGCAACGACGACTACTTGATGCGGCTGCCGGAAACATAGTGTTTATTTCACGCTAGGCTCGCGCGTGAGAAGACAATATCAGATGGCTGAGATCACCCGACGAGGTGAGGTAAGGATGCCCGCCTGAGCGGCGCTAGCTCGGACGCCGCGCTTGACATACCAAACGGCGCTTGTCGTTTCCAAGCGGCTTCACCCGCAGCCGACTCTATGGTGTCTGGGAGGCCGGTATACCGACACCCTTCCCGCTCGAGCATTTAAAAGCATATCTGATTCCGTCGGTAAAAAATCCCAAAAGTCCAATCCAGCCTCTTCGGCCAGAGAAACATTGTCGGGATTGGCCATGCTATGTAGACGTTAAAGCTATGCCGTGGCCATCTTAACAGCGCCTTCCGCAAACCGTTTACGCTATAAACCGTATCAGTGCCTCGCTCAAGGGAGAAGACGGCGGGTAGAAGCTGTACTAAGGACCACACCCACCTTTCAGCTCTTCACTCTTAAAAAGTTTTTCCTCCTCCTCCTACTTTGGGAAGCAATGGGTATACGTCACGAACGAATGAAAGGGCAACAAGAGAGAGAAATGCCTGCTTTATTTGCTTACTTCTCAGCAAATAACGTATCCTTGCTCGTCGAACAAAGCCGAGAGAGATACGAAGCGTATGATCTTTAAGCTAAAACAACATTTCAATCAGCCTTTAGCGTCCTTTCAAGTAGCTCAGTTTTTTTCGACGCGCGACCGAGCAGCCGCAGCACAGCGGGGACTACCGCACGAGGAGGCCAACTCACCGCCTACTGTTGCACTCAATTCAATAATAGAACACGTTTAATAATAGAACACGTTTAATAATAGAACAATTTGTGTAAGAGTATTGAAAGGGTTTCTGTTCCTTCAGGGGGTAGGGGAGGGGGGTTCTCGGGTATGCCTTAGGAATGTCTCTCCAGTTGTCAGGGGTAGTTACCGCGTCAGAGCGTGCGAAGCGCTGGTGCTTTCTTGTTGGTTGAGTTACGCTAGCTGTGACGACATTTCCGGGAGTAACCAACAGCCAATGGAGAAGCGCGGTAATACATCTAGCCTGCATGTACTGCACCAAGTTATGGGGTGCGCGCGGCATCCGCTACGGCCCTTGAGTGTCGCCAGGACGGCAGATATTATGTGACGAGGGAGTGTAAAGCTCCTTCGGTGATGCGTGAACCGTGTTGGCGAAGATCGGAATTTCTGTTGGCATGTGGATGCACAATACTTTATTCAGGCCGCCATAAAGCGGATGGTCAGCCCTCGGAGTTGCTTCAGCGCTGCCAAGGGATACCATCAAGATCGTCTTGAGACCTCGAGGAGGTATCAACTTGGCCAAGCTAGGCATAGTGGAATTGACTGCGGCCATACATGCAGCGGCCGGTACCACCAAGGAAGCTGAGTACGAGGACATCCTCTGTGTAAATGCTCAGCAAAACATTGTTGTGATCTGCACCTCAGAGGAGGAACGAGCCACCCGGTACAGCCAGATCAAAGAAATCACCATACAGGAAAAGAAGCATGAAGTGTGGGCCTGCAGAACTGCGCCGCACAATACGCTCAAGGGAGTCATCAGAGGAATCCCGATCAGCGAGACCTCGACAACATTGACGAGCGCGTGGTCAACAAGCGTAATCCGCTAGCCCTAGGAGCCAAGAGAACCGGCGAAACGACAGCGGTCATCGTCGTTTTCAAGGGCGCGGAGGTTCCGAATTACGTGAGTTACGGGTCGGCATTGCTAAGATGCTCTCTCTATCGCAAGCAGGTGGATGTCTGTCACCAGTGCGGACGCGTTGGTCATCGAAAAGACGTGTGTCCCACCCCGAATGAAAGAAGATGCCGGGGATGTGGCAAACTCAACCCGGAGGAACAGCATCCATGCTCACCAAGATGCGAGCTATGCGGCGGCGGCCACGTTACGGGTGATAAGGCCCGCAAGGCACGCTACAAGACGCCATATGTCGTCAGGAAAAGACAATGGGAGCGGCGTTACGCTTCGGTAGAAGGGAGCCAGCTGCCATCGGAAAGCGACTTCCCAGTACTGGGCTCCGCACGCAAACCAAGATCCCATTCGCGGAACCGCTCGACTTCTAAGAGCCGGTCGCCATCCAACGGCGGCATCTTGCGCCGTCAGAGTCGGAGTTCCAGCACCTCCCGGAAAGGAAGATCCCCGTCAAAGGACCGCGTAAGCTGGGCGGATGCGGCCAAGAGCACCAGAAAGGCCAGTGGCAACGCAACCAAGAAACAGCACACGCAAAGCAAGGAGCACGAAATGGTAGAAGCTCTTCGCGAGGAAAACAAGGAATTGAGAAGAATGGTAGATGAATTGAAGAAGAGCCTACAATGTCTGGCGGAGGCTAGGGGCAACGACACCGCCCCGGGCCCTTCGACCAACACGTCTGAGTCTCTGCCTAAGGGGAAGCCAATGGAAACTGTCGATGATGCCCAGAAACTCAAAAAACCAGCACTAAAGAAGAGGATCACGGAAAAACGTGGCACCAAAGAAATTAGCAGCAACGAAGCTCGAATAGAGGACAGGTTGAGCAAGCTAGAAAAGAGAATGGAGCGAATTTTTGAATCGAGGATGGAAGAAATGATCGACTCGCTCAAGTCGGCCATCGCCGAAAAAATCAGGATAGACCACGAACGGTTCTTGAAGATCGAGGGAGCCATCCAACCCACTCTAAGCTATGAGGCCTTATCCCAACACCAGGACCCACGCACGACGGCGCAGGGCGGCATTACCGGTACAGACTAGTCATGGCCCCAGAAACAACAATAGTCGTTTGGCAGTGGAATTGCCGCGGCCTGGACAGGAAGTGGGCAGTTCTACTGCAACACATCGAGAGCAGCGACCGGAAACCAGACATAATCCTACTCCAAGAAACTTTAAGAGTGCGTCGTTCCCTACATGGCTATAGAGCGCTATGGTCTACCGACGACAACAGCCGGGGACTATGCGTCATGGCCTGGAAGGAGCACACAATGCTGGAACTTAATCTCACGAACGTTACAATTGATCATGTCTTTGCGGAAGTGGTGGTAGGCAAGAAAAGAAAGGAAAGTATTTATATCCTCAACGTTTACAGCAACCCCAGTAAACGCAGGCAGCACATCAGGGCGATTCTACACAAGGCCAGTGAACAGGCAGGCTGCTCCAAGCTACTGGTATGCGGCGATTTCAACGCCATGGACCAGTCCTGGGGTTACGTCAAGAGCAACGCCAAAAGCAGGAACCTGGCGCAGGATGCGCTCGACAATGGGTACGTCCTCGTCACGGATCCTGCCAACCCGACGAGAACGGGCAACTCGGTGTCCAGAGACACCACCCCCGACCTCACCTTTGTCAAGAACATCGTGGCGGAGGACGTAGTGTGGAAGAACACCGGACTGAACCTTGGAAGTGATCACATGATTGTGGAAACTACAGTGCGACTGAGTGGAGCCAGCGAACCTCAGGCACGAAAGCACAAATGGGTCGGCTGGGAAGCATTCAGAAGGCAAAGAAACGAGGCCGCAGACGAAAACGAACACATCCAAGACATCGCCGCCTGGATGAAAAACGTTACCAGGGACGTGAAGATGGCCACGAGAGAAATCGAGACGGATGTCCAAGTCGACAGCATGGACAGCAGGCTAGTCCATCTAATCCAGGCGAAGCGATCTCTACAAGAGCGATGGAAGAAGCAAAGGCTCAACAAAGGGCTGCGGAAGAAGATTGCCGGTCTGAATCGCAAGATTGAGGAGCACTGCCACGCGCTCAACAACCAGAAATGGAACGAGCTCTGCAACGCTGCTGACGGCCAACTCCACAACGGCAGGACCTGGAACCTGTTCCGGCGCCTACTGGATGAGACGAAGACCAAATCTCATCAGAGGGATAGGCTTGCAAAGATCCTACGCGCGGAAATCAAGGAAAGAGGCGAGGATGCGGTGAAGAAGAAACTTCTGGAGAAATACATCCCCTCCACGCAGAAAGTCACCCACAGAGATTACTTAGGAAGCCCAATCGACAGGTTGGACAGAGACATCGACGTCGAGGAAGTGCGGACGGCTCTGCAAGAGCTTAACAGCAGATCGGCTCCGGGTCCCGACCGCGTGCCGAACGGAGCACTCAAGAACCTCGATAACCGCTCGATTGTAACCCTCACGAAATACTTCAACGAGTGCTGGAGGTCGGGAGTCGTACCGAAGCAGTGGAAACATTCTAAGATGATCCTGATACCCAAGCCTGGAAAGCCGCCGAACACGGACAACCTCCGTCCAATATCGCTCACATCCTGCGTGGGCAAGGTACTGGAGCGCGTCCTACTAGCGCGCTGGCATGAATATCTCGAAAACAACGACCTTTACCCCGACAGTATGATCGGATTCCGGCAGCACTTGTGCATGCAGGACGCCATGATACAACTGAAGCACCTCATTGTCGACAGGGACACCCGAGACTCAAGGGCCGTCATGGGCCTGGATCTACGGGGGGCCTTCGACAATGTCAACCACTCGGCGATCCTGAGCCAAGTCTCTAAGTTGAACGTGGGCAAGCGGACCCACGAGTACATAGGGAGCTTTCTCACGGGCCGAACGGCAAAAATCGTTGCGGGGGATCTCGCAACGGACGCCAAAGAGAACGGCAGCCGAGGCACCCCTCAAGGGTCGGTGATCTGACCGCTCCTATTCAACCTAGTCATGATCGAGGTCGCCAGTATACTCGCAGAGGTGGAGCACGTCGGGGACACCATATATGCCGACGACATCACGCTGTGGGTCGAGGGCGGCAGCGACGCTCGAGTAGAAGAGGCGCTTCAGCGGGCGGTACGGACGGTCGAGGAAAGCCTCGAGGGCACCGGCCTCAGTTGCTCACCGAGTAAGTCCGAGGTGCTGGTATACAGGCCCAGGGAAGGTCCCCGCACTGAAAAGAGAAGCGACCGCGAGGAAATCTCCGTCTACACCAAAGACGGTACCGTCATACCCAGAGTCTCAGATATCCGTATTCTGGGAATGCTTATTTAACGAGCACGGAGGCAACGGGAAAACAGTGACACGGGTCGTCGGCAAGGCGGCCAATGCCATCAGACCAATGAGAAGAGTGTCGAACAGACGGAGGGGACTTCGCGAGGAGAACCTCACGAGGCTCGTGCACTCTTTCGTCCTCAGCCACATCACATACGTGGCCGCCTTCCACAAATGGAAGAGGGACGAAACGAACAAGCTCGACGTAGTCATCCGAAGGGCATACAAGACGGCCATCGGAGTTCCCGAATCCACCAGCACGGAGAGGTTGTACACTCTAGGCATCCACAACACCCTCTACGAAATCGCCGAGGCTTAGAGGATTGCCCAGCTGGAGAGGCTTACCATGACCAAGCCCGGTAGGAGAATCCTGGAGAAGCTTGGAATACGATATCACGAACAACAAGGAGCCAAGACGCCCGTCCCGGACGAGATCAGGAGCAAAATTCGCGTGGACACTATCCCGCGCAACGTGCACCGCAAATACAATAAAGGCAGACGCAAGGCGAGGGCCAAGGCGCTGGCGGACCTGCACGCCGGCGACGCGGGCGCCCGTTACGTGGATGCTGCCGAATATGCGAGCAGAAGAGGATTCGCCGTGGTTGTCATCGATGCTGGGGGCAGCATCAGAGCGGCGGCCAGCACGGCGAGCAGTACATCCGAAGAGGCAGAAGAGGCCATCGCACTGGCCATCAAAGACCCGGGCTGCCGCACTGTCCTCAGCGATTCGCGGCAGGCAATCAGGAACTTTGCCCGAGGCAGGGTCTCTGCTGCTGCGACGAAGATTTTAAATGAGATACCGAGACACCGGGAAAGGGCAAGAATAAAGTGGTTTCCGGCACACGCAGGGGAAGTGTCGGACACCAACGCCAACCATAACGAAACCGCATACGCCCGCGTGCGTGAACTAACGGACCGCGCCGGGTCAAGCGGTGATCACTTGTGGTTCAGTACAAGAGACCGAATGACCAGCTTCAACGAGATAACCAAGGCCTATCGGCTCGCCAGACGCGCGCTCCAGCAGCCCTGTAAAGGGCTGAGCAGGGAGCAGGCAGTCATATATAGGCAGCTCCAAACACGAACGGTCATGAGCCCGGCTTTCATGCACAAGATTTTCCCGGAGGCACACCCCGACGGTACGTGCAGGGTGTGTCGCAACGCACCCGCGACTCTTGAGCACATCGTCTGGGACTGTCTGAACTTCCCAGAAGATTCTACATCAGGAAGACTTCCACCCGCCTTTGAAGAGGCTAAGCGATCTGGCAACCAAGACCTCCAACTCGAGGCCGTCCAGCGGGTCATCGTGGCGTTGGCCATGCAGGAGACTTCGCAGCCCGGTAACGGGCGGGAAGCCTCTAACCCTGGTGGCGACAGCGAGGACGACACTGGCCAAGTCTGAAGTCTTAACTTGGACTTCAACCGCAGGCACAATAAATGTTTTTCCAATCCAATCGGTTGGTTGGTTTTATGTGGGTTGTGGTCGTGTTTTCATGAATATATATTGGATTTTCCTAGTGAGAGTGAGAAAGTTGGTCACGTGATTATTTTTGTACACGAACCTACGATTGCCTTTTGTTGTGGCTAATCAGCGGCCTGTGTATTAGTTAGTAGGCCCTCCTTACGCTCTGTTGGGACATGCCCTGAAAAGCGTGGTTTTTGTCTAATGAAACGAAAGTGTTTGGTGTTTCGGAGAGAGCTAGAAAGCCAGAGTTTGGAAACTATAGTTTCAAAACTCTAGAGACGACGGTTTGTCGACCGAACGAGAGTAAACAAGGGCAGATGCCGGGAGACCCTCGCGAGTTATAAATATGTTTAGGTTTGTGTATTTAAGTATTTCTCTATTTTTCACGCAAATAGTGTGTAACCTTTCAGTCGTACGTCTTGTATGTTAACCAAATACCGTCATCGGTAGAATAAAAGAGTTAATCTCAGGACTTCAACCGCCCTCGAGTACTTCATCGTCAGGTCGAACATGCTACCGTAGCGGCAGGACGGAATCATTACGTGGCTACACTATAATGGTTAATTATACCTCTGTAGGACACCAGCCTTCCCACTCCCGATTGCAGGATCGACTGAGTACCTGTGTTGTAACCTTCGCCGTTGGCTCGGTCAATGAAGATCGAGCAACGTCGCGCGTACTCCCGTTCCCGACCAGCGCGCAAAACACTTGTATCTGGCCGCCGCCTCGCTCCATTAAGAAGCCGGAATTTAGTATCTGGAACGCCCCCGGTGAGATGCTCCTTCTCGCGTAATTTACTATCACCCACTTCGAGTCGCTCTCTATAACTTTAGTCTTGGAGGTGGGGAAGGGGGGGAAGGGGGGGGGGAAGGGGGGGGGGAAGCTCGATAACTGCCAGGGAAATGGTCGCCTTCTCGTCAACCAACAATTCCGTCATCTAGACAGAGCAGGAGGTGATGAAATCGAAAAAGTGTGTGTTTATGCAGGCTTGTTGGTACATCACTAAATTCAATAAAAAAAAACTGCGCTTCAACTGGACGAAGAAGGCGAGACGAGACAGGGCGTTGACTTAACGGCATCTTCATTCGGCTTCAATCTTTATCTAGTAGTGTCTGCTTACGACTGTGAAAAAAGATATATTATGACAAGGTTTCCCAAAAATCCACTAAAAATTCGCACGTACAGATATCGACTATTATGTTATATACTCCCAGTTCGTAAATATATATCTATTTTTCGTCGAAGTTTTATGTTTAAAGTTTCTGTCAATATACTTCAAAGTGGTTTGTCAAACAAAATTAATCGATTTTTGCATCATTGTTATGCATTTCCTTAATAATGGAGAACGGAATGCGCTACAGTTGTTTGCGACAGCACTGGGACGCCGCATGCAACGGAACTCTACGCGCGCAGCTTGCACTTCCACTTTCGGGTTGCGTGCCGTACCGATGTAGGATAACTTGCGTGTACTTTGGCACAATGGGACGTCCGGAAATCATGGGGTGTCAGTCTCCGTGTTCTGCTGCCGAAACGACGGCGGCGACTGAAACAAGCCGAGGTTAATAGCTCGCGTGTTTCCTACTACCCTGAAAGGAGTGGCGCCGCCCAATCGCCTCGCTTTTCCCCTCGTTTCGCAAGGTTGGAAGGATATCAGGGCCAAAAAAAGACATCCACTACGCCGCTTCTTCACGACGTCTGCGCGGCGAAGCGCGCGGTGCTTATCGTCCCGTCGTACGTCAAAGACGGCGCCGCGATCGGCACCCGTAGCACGCGGTTGCCACTGCATGTCTTCGCCTCCCTGTTCCGCTTTCTCAAGAACTCCGCTCATGGAACAGACAGCTTCACGACCGGCGGCCGTCATGATATTCCCAAGTTTTTCGGCGACGCGATTTCTTACGTTGTTCTGGGCTCTGTTGGTGTCCGGGATGGGAGTGCCGTGGGCCACCGCCTACAACCTGGACACCCAGTTCCCAGTGCTCCTTCGAGGCCCCAACGGCAGTCACTTCGGATTCTCCGTCGCGCTGCACAGGAGCGCCAAACATGGCGTGCAGTGAGTATGCGCGCTGACAGAGCCATCATTCAATACTTGGGTTGTAAGCCCGCACCTTATACCTCAGCTTTCGTCGGACCTGTTGAGACGGGAATAATCGACGGGCTAGCGTCATTGGGAAAAGGCTATGCGAGGATGATTGTGCATAGAAGTGGGCAAACAATGGCGTTCACCCGAGAATTTTCTTTCTGTTTCAGAGCATTATTATTAGCAGCAGAACTGTTAAGGCCAACCCAAACCCGTCCGTGATAGACGGAAAAGAAATGGAGATAACAGGTCGGACAGAATTTTGTAAAACCAAGAAATAAGAAAAATATAAAAAAAAGTGTCGAAAATGGGGAACATTGTAACGCTTTCCATTTCCACAAAAAAGGAGATTTCGCGGAAGTTCCACCTTTGATCGTTATAATACGTAAATAGATATAATTGGCCGGACAGAATTTTGAAAAACCAAGTAATGAGAAAAAAATAGCTAAAATGGCGAATCCTGTATCGCTCTGCATTTCCAGAAGAATGCTGATTTTGCGGAAGTTCCACCTTTAATTGTTATAAAACATAAATAAATATAATCGGTCGGACAGAATTTTGAAAAACCAAAAAATAGGAAAAATAAAAAAAAATAGTGAAAATGGCGAACCTTGAGGTAATGCCCTGCATTTGCAAGAAAAAAGCAGATTTCGGAGAAGCTTCACCTTTAATCGTTATAATGGCGTAGATGGCTATAATAGGTGGGACAGCATTTTTAAAACCCGTAGAAAAGAAAGACAAATACAAAAATTTCGAAAATGGCGAACCTTTTAACGCCCTGCATTTCAACAAAAATGCAGATTTTGCGGAAGTTTACACTTTTCATCGCTATAATAGCGTGAGCGGAGATAATCTGTAGCACTGAATTTTGAAGAACAATATATAAAAAAAGAAAACGAAAGAAAGCTCGAACTATCACGTCAGACTTGAAGGTAGCGAAGCTTTTCGCAACTATCGCGACCGTCACGTCGGTTTAGGTCTACGATTGCAGCCGATTTGCTTCTGCTTCGCTGCCATAACTACTTTTACTCCGGTTTTGTTGCTATAATGGCGAAGGTGAAGCAAATTGAAGAAGCAGAACGAACGAACGGAACGCGCACACTTAAGGGCCAACTGCACTCAAATTTTTCTTCGCCCAAATTTGGCACCAAATAGTTTTTATGCTCCCAAAGTCACCATGGCGAAGTTCTAATCCCGATACCCACTTAGCGCAATAACTGGAAGCGTTCGAAGTATCTCCATGCAGACGACGTTTGCACCTGGCGGAGAGTCGCCGAAACGGCGCGATGCCATGCGGAGGGATGCGTTCGCTGGAGATTTTTTTTCTGCTACACCGCCGCGCTGTCCCACCGTCAGCATCACATTATTTTTAAACCAACCACATGGGTAGCGAAACCCGCAATTTTTATAGAAGCCAACAAACTACGCCCTTGCCTGAGTGGTTCTGAAGCTAGCGAAATTTTTTTACCTAGAAATAATATTTTTATAAAAATATCGCAAAAGGCGCATTTGCCTGTTCTTCTGTCATTAATATTGCATCTGCCACAAGAAAAAATCTTTTATAAATCCTTAAGCCCTTGCACTCGCGCGGGCAATATTTGCTGTATCTGGGCTGGTCCCACTCCACTACCAAACCTTAGACACCTCCAAAAGTTACACGACCTAATTTGTTCTACGCGCCGTCATAAACATTTAGTTCTAATTTTTGCTCCCTCGTTAAGTGAACTAAAACTAGCCATGCTCATGTTAACAATTATATCCGCACACAGATCGGCTGTCGTCTTCGCGAAGTGCGAAAGTTAACGAACCTGCTCCTCTGGTAAATGATAAATTGCATTATTTTAGGGGCGAAGCCCCTTAGGGGCTGGGGCTGTTGGCGTCTCCTGTCGTCTTCATAATCGTCGTTTCATGTAGTCACGGTACTAAAACACTGGAAAACTCGTTTACGCATCGCGCTAGAACACAGGTTGAAATCCTGCAGGAGTGATTGTTTCTTTTCTTTTCACTGTAATACTCTGTTGTGAAACGCCGGAATCAGCGATTTTCTGAACGGCTGCGCAGTTATAATTGCGAAAATGGCGAATTGTGCAACGCCCTGTATTTTCACATAAATGCGCATTTCGCAGAAGTTAGAATAGCGGAATTGGAGATAATTGGTTGGACAGAATTTGGAAAACCCAAAAAAAATTTGGTTTTAAAGAACTCCACTCTAAACAAGTGGGTAAAGAATGGTATGAAGTAGTAGAAAATCCTCTGAATTACTACATTTTTTTATTTCCTTCTTGTCGGAGCGATCATGTTTCGTGTTACCTCCACTTTTCACAAGGTATTACCCCTGGGCGCTTAGTTACAAGTTGGTACCGCCATTTGGTCTACCGGCGTCGTCACGGTCGCAAGAGGGTATTTCGGGAATATGTCTCCCTCCTAGTGTTTATTTTGACGCCTTTTCGCTCTCGAACGGCCTCGTAACCTCCCGTGGCCTCTATGTGTACGAACGTATCACTGACTTCTTTGTGGAAATTCTCCTGCCCAAATCAGCCATTTGACGGAAAAGCACCTAAGTGACTTGGCGACTTCATGTATTCAAGTCAAGTCAAATCAACAAATTTTATTGTGAACAGAAGGTTTAGTACATGGTTAGGATATGCAGAAGGAGGTCCCAAAGTGGCAGGCTACAACGAGACCTCATTCAAATATTGATATACCTGATTTTCCAAAGTGTAGCAAACAGGACATTCGATGAAAAGGAAATTTTTAGCATAAATATCCGGACAATTACGTTTTTATTAGCAAGATTGTAGATATTATGTTCCTTAATATCCAAGTGCACATAATATATATAATAAAAAATCATTGATGATTACAGTACTCCCTAATGTGAAATTTGTACGCTTGTACACGGAAATCTTCTCGGTCACGGCGCATATCTGCTGCGCGTCAGGCAGTGATCGTGTGATCAGTGAACGCATGGCGGTGCGCGCTACTCTGCAGTTATCTCGCAGCGCGTCGCCGCCGCCGAGCATGTTGTTGCCAATCGTGTTTGAACTTCCCGCACAAATGTCACGTGGTTCTAACGAGCAAGTGCGTTTCAGGAAGGGGCCGCGAACTGCGTATGAGGAAGTGAACGCACATCATTGTCGAGCATGCGCCACCTCCTCACACTTTAACCATGCGTCGCCACGGAGTAGCGTCTCCTGCGGGCTCAGCATACTGCCACCGCCCCCTCCCTCGCAAATTTGGGAAATCGTGTCGCGCCGCCACGGCGAAGCGCCCTCTCCTCACAATTTCGCGACAGCCTCCTCCCTTACTTTCTTCCAGCCTTCGCCCTCCCAACGTTCGCTCGGTTACAACGCCATCGCCACCGCGATACCACAGATGCGGCTGTCAAAAAGGTGCGCCCTAAAACACTGAAGGCCAAATATCTAGAAAAATGAACAATGAAACAACGAGTATCCATTAATATCATATGTAAAACAGACAAAGTGTACGAACACTTCAGTAAGAGTAACATAATAGTTCCGAAGTGAAAATGAGTAGAGAGCAGACTGTATAATTTGAATACCGAGTTTTGCACAGAGTGCTGTTCGTATCCCTGTCAATACAATAAATATTACAGAAAGTCATCAATTATGTTTGAGGAAAATGAATTTCAAAGCACTTTTGAAAAAGAAAGTAGTGTTTTCAGTTCTTTGATTTTCTTCGGAAGTGCATTTCAAATCGTAAATGCAAATAAATGGGCCGTTTGCTTACCGTGAAGACGAGTTGCATTTGAACAGGGCATTTGCTGCGCTTTCGTGAATACTGCTTTTTCACGCTTCGCTTTTTTGACGACGTCTTCTCCCTTGAAACAAGTTTACGGAACGCGCAAACCCGCCCCAGTGCGTGGATGTGTTCCGAAGTCTAACCACCCTGGTAGGTGGCGACAGATATGGTGATGCCAGTAGGTGCAGCTTCTGGAAATAAAAACAAACAAAACCCCCGATCGCTGCGGTACGGATTCTCCTCTTCCCTCAGGTGCTATGCATTGTCGACTCTGCCGATTAGGTTTTTCTTGGACGATCCACCACTGGGGTCGGTTGTTGTATACTTAGGCACTATACATTTTCGGCAATGCCGAGCGGCGTTGTAACAAGTTTTACCATTTTATGTACGTTCTATAATATAAACTTGTCATAATATAAGTTATCCAGAAGCGTTCAAGTTATACAGTAAGCTTCGCACTTCGTTAACCTGACCGCTTGGAACCAGCAACTAATGAGACATTCGACTCGTCGTCTTCGACCTCTGACAAGACATCAGAAGATTATCGGGCGTATCTGCGTACCTATGGTCCGAATCCCTACAACCGAGCGGTTCGAGAGCATCACCTGACGGAGAAGAAACTTTACTGATGTCTTGTACACGAGTTTGTTTCCTATTCAATAATGATCGTTCTTTACCATTGCGCATTGCTTGAATTTGAGGGTACATGCAAACATCAGGGGTATACATGCAACTCGTGTCTAAAGGATTTGGTGCTGTCGTATATAGGAACAAGAAGCACGCGAACTAATGGGCCTGGAACAAATGGTCAAGGTTCCTACCGAAGCAAGAGGATCCCGTATCCATGCCCTGTTTTTTTTTGTGAAAAATGTCAGCAGTGCCTCATCGTTAAAAGCACTTTTGGCCTGGCAAAAATAGTGTAAATATAGTCATCCATCTTCACACGATGCGAACAGGACGAAGATGATATTGACGAGAAGGAACCACAACAAAAGGGGGCCACAATAACAGCACTCGTGTTCCTAGGGTCAATTTGATTTGCCTTTACGCTATTTTTATTGTCTGAAATAAAACACAACTGAATCTTCTGCACAGCTTGCCGTGCAGAAGATCTTCGTATAAATCTTATTTGCAAAAATTGCTTAAATTATCTGCAAGAAAACTCATTTGAAAACTTTGGGAGTATTATTTTTCGCTCTTATTTACTTAAATTTAAACCAGCGCTGGACTGGTGTTGTGTCTCCTTAATAACCCCGCTCCTCGTGATTAGCACCGGATTATCATCCCACCTCTGATTTGCGCATTGAACGCGATACCAATCCTAACCGGGGGCGTTCCGCCTGGCTCGTCACTGACGGTAAAAGCGCAAGGAGGAGGATGACCTTGCTGTTTACCGTGAACCGCGGATGCACAGGCATGGGAAAATACATGCACACATCGATTGTTTGGAAACAATCCAATCAATGATCATTTGCAATGCTTTTCCCGTCTTGTGTGGAGCTAACTTAAAAACCGCGAACTGTGACGCACAGTCGGGTAGACTGACAAACACAATACTAGAATGGTTTTCCCAATTACGGAGCAACTTATGAGTACAGAAAACACTCTCAAACAAGTTGGTACATTGTCTAAATTAAGCGCGAAAACAAATCGAAGAAAGGCGACGAGACAAGCGAAGCGCTTGTCCGACCGCACTTCTCCTGCAGCCCTTTTTTGTCATCGTGCCGCGCTGCGTATATTTTTTAAATAGCGCTTCACGGGAAGCCGTCACTCTACCTGGTGTTCGTCGGGGCATCAGAATGACTCGTGCCGTGTTTGGGAATGGAAAGAGCATCGACGTATACTGTGTACCCGCAGTTCCTGCGTCGGCTAATTAAACGCGCTCAACAACGCCAACAAAACCGAAGCACATGTACGCGGTGGTGATTTGTAATTAATTAACCGCAATTCCGCGCAATGAGGGACAGGAATAATCCCTCTTGCTGCTTCCTTCACAGGCGACTATCCGTTCAAAGAGCAGATTCTCCATTTCTGTTTACTTGGGAGCTCAGTTCCCGGTACATTTGTTCCGCGTCCGGGTGCTGACGTATCGCTAAGAAGGCGCCGCCTTGAAACTCGGCACTTATCTCAAGGAGACAGGTTGCCTGCCTGACCTGTTGGCAGCAGCGGGAGTGCGGGCCCGATAAGGATCAGCGGTGCAAACCATCGCCCTAGAAGGTGGGTGAACGGATTGCCCCCCTGTGATTTTCCGTGACGCGTGCATGCACGAGGAAATGACCCTTGCTTGCGGCAATGCCTGCGAAAAGAATTCTGAGCAATGAGAACGCAACGCTAAATAGACATACAGAAAGGGCGAGGTGGGTGAATATACTAAAAGGGGTGGGTAAATATGACTACTTTGGGTGAGTTGTAAGCGCCTATCCAAAGGATGAAAAGGTAATCAAGCGTAGAACTACTGTGACGTGCACAGCAGGGGAAAACATTTGGAAGCAATAAACAGAAGGACAGCCCTGTCATAACAAACAGAGTTATACAACGTATCCGTACTCCCTGTGATAACTTGTTGCGATGGAACTTGGAGACCTACTAGAAATCTCGATAAAAAAATCTGCAGAAATTCAAATAATTGTCTGAAAATCCGTAGCATTCTTATACCATTTGCCCAGGGTGTGTGTTCTTTACAGCTAAGTATGGCAATAAGTAGCGAAAAACGTTGGATTATTTTATTATTTTCAAGCCTTCTCTTGTTTCTTTTCTCCAATGATGTAAATTTATACCACTAAGATACGCTGTCCAATGGTCGTTAGCGGATTTTTTTCGTATCGTCATCAGTTTTTTGGGGAGATGTATAAGATGCATAAGTAGATATATTCGCTTACCACTTCCACTGCCTCGCCACCTATCTCAAATCGCTGTGCTGTCCAGAGGTTATTGATAATTACTTTGGTTTTCTGCATATTAATTTTCAGGCCCACGGTTCTACCCTGTTTGTCCAGTGCGGAAAGCATGCTTTGCAATTCGTCCCCCGAGTTACTTAGTAAGGCAACGTCATCAGCAAATTTGAGGTTACTGAGGTAATCTCCATTAACCCTTATTCCCACCTGTTCCCAATCCAACGTTCTGAATACTTCTTGTAAACATGCTGTGAATAACATTGGAGAGATTGTGTTTCCTTGTCTGACACCCTTCTTTATAGGTATTTTACTGCTCTTCTTATCGAGGATGATGGTAGCTGTGGACCCGTTGTAGACATCTACTTAGGCCAAGTTGTGACCCCGGATCCAACCATGAGGCAGAGATAATTAGAAGGATAAGAATGGGGTGGAGTGAATATGGCAGACATTCTCAGATAATGAATGGCAGCCTACCACTGTCCCTGAAGAAGAAAGTGTATGACTGCTGCATCTTACCGGTACTAACCTACGGGGCAGAAACTTGGAGGCTCACTAAGAGGGTTCAACTTAAATTGAGAACGACTCAGCGGCCAATGGAGCAGAAGATCATAAGTGTAACATTAAGGGACAAGAAGAGAGCGGAGTGGGTCAGGGAACAAACGCGTGTTAAGAACATATTAGCAGAAATTAAGAAGACGAAACGGACGTGGACAGGGCATGTAATGCGAAGGCAAGATAACCGTTGGTCATTAAAGGTAACAGAGTGGATCCCAAGAGAAGGCAAGCGTTGCAGGGGGCGGCAGATAGTTAGATGGGCAGATGAGATCAAGAAGTTTGCGGGGATAAATTGGTCGCAGTTAGCACAGGACTGGGGTAATTGGAGATCAAAGGGAAAGGCCTTTGCCCTGGAGTGGGCGTAGATAGGCTGGTGATGGTTGATGATGATAAGATGTATATTTTTTTTATTTTGCCAGATTATTTTTGTGAAACTGTGTTTTTTAGTTTCTCCTATTTTTTGGTTTTTCAATATCCTGCTTGAGCAATTATTTTCTTCACGCTATAACTATAAAAGGGGCTACTTCCGCCATATCTGCCATTTTTGCCATTTCTTTATTCGGATTTACAAAGTTCTTTCGAGGAATCTTTGTTTCTTCTTCGGTTTGGGGTGGGGGGAAGATAATATGCAATTTTATGATCTTGTCATACGATATTTGTGAATTTATTTCTTTTTTCTGATTTTCTGGTTTTTCAAAATTATGACCGATTAATTCCCTACACGGTGTTTTCACCAGAATAATGACAGGCGTGTCCTGTCGACATGTTTGATTTTGACGAAAATTTTATACATAACCCTTTCTGCGCAGGAAAAAAAAAACATCTCTGAACTTAGTTTTACGAAAAAAATTTGCCTGCTAGAAAAAAAATTTGAAGACGGCTCGGGCGGCAGGTGACTTGTACGAGTCGCGCAGAATTCGAAACTTATACGACTGTAAGACACAAACTATTGAAGCTATTGCCGCAGGGTTTTTTTCTTTCTAGACTTTGCATACTGTAAGATGAGTTCGTTATTTATTTTATATTTTCATGCAAAATTATTTTTAATAAAACATTACATACTTCACACGTTTTCAGGAATTGACGAAATGTCGGGCTTTGTTTTCTGGATCTAGAAAAGCTGGGGGTAATTTTTTTAATGATTATTCCTCCATACATTTCTATTGTTCATGCCAATGGTTGTTTGTTAAAAAATTGGTTCGCTGTGAAAAATGCCCTGCATTGCAGGTCAGTTGCGTGTTTCGATATACTTTGAAATCCGATATAAGGCAGTCATCGATTTTTTCAAACTCTCAAATTGATGCCAAAATTGTTCTCTATCACAGGCTTGAAAAACATGTTGCACTATCTTTGTGGTTTTGTACCTATAAAGCATTAAATTTGACCTTGTAGCAGTGTTCCGGGGATGTACTAGAGTAGCCTGCAGCAAACGTTTGACCCCAACGTCAAACGAGAAGTGGCCGGAAGAGGCAAAATTATGAAAGTAAAATGGTGGTGACAATGCTTTTCTGAAGTTATCCGTGAAAAAATACAGAGCTTTTGGTTATGATGAGAAAGCTCTGGCTCTCAAGTGGATGATTAGTGACTTGTTTTACCGGTCGCGCCTAACCGCACAATTTCAAACCTGGGCATTTTAAGACCCCTGAACCTATAATTTTTGAAGAAATAATTGCATTTGGTAAGACAAAACACTTGAGAGTAGCGATAAAAACTTTGATGAATTAACCGAGATGGCAAATGATCATTCTGTTCGCACTGTAGGTATTTTCTTTTCCAGACACGGAACTCGCACTCGCGTCATACTGTGGTTCTCGCAGCCGGTATACAACCGTGTTCTCTCTGTAACCTTGAGTCCACGGCAACTTTAAGTTCTCTGTGTCCCTGTACGCTGTTGCAAGCGTTATTAGCACCGACGAGGCCGTATAGACTTGGCAGGTGACTGCGCTTTTTACGCTAGTCTCAAGCGTCAAATTCATGCCTCCAGTTCGTCAACCGTCCTTGGCCTGATCCTGAAGCTTCGATTGCTGCCTCATGCGCTGAAATCAGACCTGTTTTAACTTTTTTCTACAAAATTCAACAATGTCCTCTTGCTTTCGCCTGGCGTATGAAATCCTAACAACGGTCTTTTCATTTCGCGGTGGCTTAGAGGTGACATTTCTTATCTATGATTATACCAGTTGAGTTTCTCAACAGCTAAGTGCGCGGGAGCAAATAATTACTCGGAAGCCGGCGTGTCTGAAGAATCCACACTCAGTTCCTCGAAGCGGCAGAACCTGCTTCTGCCCAATAAATCCGCACCTCGGTGGTGGTGACTTCAATTAAGGAAGCGCTGTTTCCACACGACAGTGTGCACGTCTCTCACGCAGCGGAAGTTCCTTCGAAATGCTTTTTTTTTGTATTTTGCCCTTTAAAATATGCGATGCGAAACACCTGCGTTTCGTTATGCTTTCTCTGGGCCCTAGAACCCCCTGATGAGTCGGCAGTGATCACGCTGAAACTGTTCGCAGCTGGAAAAGCTTTTTGAAAATCCTCCCTGTTTTTTCGGCGAAACAGACTGATCATATATGGCCGGAACCAAGCAAGTAGAACAGCTGCAGCGATTCAGTATTTGTCACTTTCCACCAGACCACTCCTCCCCGACGCTTCAAGTTGGACTTGAACAAAATGAACATCTTGAAGTAGAGCAAGCTCGACATGGAGCAAGAAGAAACCAGACAGATGACAGCGCTTTCGTTCGTTCATTTTTTCTTGTGCCCGTGTCAAGTCATAAGATGTTCAAGAACCACTTCTAACTTATCGAACTGTCGAAATTCTAAAGCGGCACTGTGTTGGCGCATATCCAAAACATAGTGGTCTCTTCGCAAAGGTCTGAAGGTCATCGTAACAGTTTTGTTAATCAGAGTGTGCGTATACGGGGCACACTTCTACAATAATGCCGATTTTGTGGAAGTTCCACCTGTAATTGTTATAATAGCGTAAATGGGGATAATTGGCCTAACTAAATTCTGAAAAAAAAATAGAAACGTATAAAAATACGGAAATTGGCGAATCCAATAACTACCTGCATTTCCACAATATTGCAGATATCGCGGAATTTCCACCTGTAATCATTATGGCAGCGTAAATGAAAATAATTGGTCGAACGAAATTTCGAAAAACTGGAAAACCAGGAAAATATTTAAAAATACAGAAAATTGCAAGTGGTGTAGCACCCTTTATTTTAAAAAATGCATATTTGGTGAAAGTAACGCCTGTAATCGTTCTAATTGAGCAAATGGAGATAATTGGTCGCACCGGAGTTATTAAAACAAAAAAAATGACTGTAAAGAATTCGCACTCAACACAAGCGGAATAAGAATGCTACGCATTGGTAGGTAATTATCGAAATTTCTGCAGAATTTTTGTCTGGTAAGCAATTTCTTGTTCGGAAAAAAACTTCAGATATGTGTTCCCCAGTGAACAAACGGCTATTATAGCGAATTCTTGTCAAAATAGAGATGTCGGCATACACGCCCGGTCCCATCTTTTTGGAAAACACTTAGGTGCTCCTTCCACAAAGCTGTATTGTGGAAATACAGGGCGGCACAATGTTCGCCATTGTCACTCTTTTTTATTGATCTGTTTTTGTTTATCCTTCGTTTTTTGAGGTAGATGTAATTAATTGAATATTTTTTTATTGTGTGCAGTTTGTTAGGGGTCCCGCCAGGCTCATGCTCTGGCGGTTGTAAACTCAGAAGGCACACTTCTCACCTCCCTCAGAGAGAGAGAGAGAAACACTTTATTGGGGCCAACAAGTAGGCGTGGGATATGGGCCACGCAGGGCCGATCCCCGCCTCACGCGGTTATCGCGTCCCGATGACTAAAGCCCCGCGCCGGCGTCGGTGGGTTCGGCGTGCGTCGGATCCCCAAGGCGTCCTGCCCCCGAGGGTCCCCCGCTGCGTCTCCCCCCGCGTCTGCCGCGCGAGAGCAGCCTCGAGTTGCTGAACGACGGCTGTCTGCGTGTCCATGTCTGCGGACCTCACGGCGTTCGTGATGCTAGCGGGCAGCGGCCCGTACGGGTCCGCCGCCTCTTTCGGTCGCACTTCACAATCCCACATGATGTGGGCTAGGGTTGCTGTCACCGCACCGCACATACTGCACTTTTCACTGGCGTATAGTTCTGGACACACGTGGCGCGCCAGTGCCGGCGTTAATACTGAATTTGTCTGTAACTGCCGGAGCAGCACCGCCTGGTGTCTCGTGAGGTCCTTGTGGGGCGGCGGCATGGTGCGCCGGTTGTACCGGTACCACCCTAGCACTTCACTGTATGTTACGATGGGGTCCGGTCCCCCGCCGTCGTCCCCGTCCCCCACAACCGAGTTCGGCCGGCGCCCGGGACCCCAGCTCAGGGTTCCCTGGCCTGTCGCCGCGCGGTCGGTGAGTGCGCGCGCGGCGGCGTCCGCCGTCTCATTGCGGTTGGGGTGGCCGCTGCCGTTGTTGCTGATGTCGACGTGCGCCGGGAACCATCGAAGGTAGGTGGCCGGCGTCGTTTCACTGCACACTGCACTGCACTTCGCTATTTTCACTGCACTTTCACACACCGCGTTCCGCGAGAAACCTGTGATGGCTGTCTTTGAGTCACTGATGACGGTTGTACATCCGGGATCTTGGAGCGCCAGGGCGATCGCCGCCTCCTCTGCCTGTCGCGCCGACCTGACTCGAACGCTGCAGGCGTTGACCACCTCGCCCGTCGTCGCTCGTACCGCCACCGCCACGTAGGTCCCGGGCCTTCCCGGGTACGCCGCGGCGTCGACGTACCTGGCGCCCGTGTCGGTGGCGTGGACGTCCGTGATTGCCCGTGCCCGTGCTGTCCGCCGATCCTGGTGGTGGCCCGGGTGCATGTTCCGGGGTAGCGGTAGGACCCGGAGTCGTCGTAGCGTGTCTTGTGGGAGCGATGGGACGTCCCCCGCTTGCGCCGTCTCGTTCGGTGATCGTTGCAGGCCGAGCCTGGCCAGGATAGCCCGGCCCGTCCGCGTCGCTTGCAGCCGCTCGAGCTGCGCCGTGCGTTGCGCTTCGCTGATCTCCTCCAGGGTGTTGCGCACCCCTAAGGAGAGCAGCCGGTCGGTGCTGGTGCTTTGTAGGAGACCGAGGGCCGTCTTGTACGCTTTGCGGATTGCGGCGTTGATGCGATCGCGTTCTTGCGTGAGCCAACTGTGAAACGCTCCTACGTACGCCACGTGGCTTATAGCGAACGATTGTAGCAGTCGTAGCCAGCTGGCCTCTCGCATACCTTGGTGTTTGGTGGCCACGCGTCGGATGAGACGCGCCGCCGTGCCGATTTTGGTGAGGAGTCGATCCACCGTGGTCTTATTGCTGCCACTCGCCTCCAGGTACATACCCAGGACTCGGAGGGTGGCTACTTGCGGGATGGGGATGCCGTCTCTCGTGCGAACCGTGATGTTGGGCTTGTCGTTGCTGTTCTTTCCGCGTCTGCCCGGGGGAGCGATGATCAGGAGCTCGGACTTCTGAGGCGCACATCGGAGGCCCGTGTCGGCGAGGTGATCTTCGATCGCTGTTACCGCTTCCTGCAGTGTATTCTCGATGTGCCCGTCGCTGCCGCCGGGCACCCATAACGTGATATCGTCGGCGTATATCGTATGTCGGACTTGCGGGATCCCTTCGAGCCGTCTCGCCACCCCGATCATTACGAGATTGAAGAGGAGCGGCGAGATGACCGATCCCTGCGGGGTGCCGACGCTGCCGAGCTGTTTCTCCGGCAGTTGGAGGTCGCCCGCGCATATCTCGACCGTCCGCTCGGACAGAAAGTCCCTGATGTAGTCGTAGGACCGTTTCCCGAGGTTGAGGCGGGACACTTGGGCCAGGATGGCGGAGTGTTTAACGTTATCGAATGCGCCCTGAAGGTCTAGGCCGAGTACCGCCTTGGTGTCTCGGGTGCGTTCCGACTTGTCGTTGATGTCTTGGTAGAGTTGGATCATGGCGTCTTGCGTACTCAATTGCGCCCTGAAGCCCAGCATGGAGTTGGGGTACAGGCCCTGCGTCTCGAGGTACCGTTGCCAGCGGTTGTTGAGCACGTGTTCCAACACCTTGCCGACGCACGACGTCAGCGATATTGGTCGGAGGTTGTCGATGTTCGGGGGCTTGCCCGGTTTCGGAATGAGGACGGTCCGAGCTGCCTTCCACTGCTTCGGTAGCCGGCCCGCCCGCCAGCGCTCGTTGTAGAATTTTGTGAGTGACGCGATGGCTGCGTCTCCGAGGTTTCGCAGCGCCTTGTTTGCGACGCGGTCGGGGCCGGCCGCCGACTTGCAGTTGATGGCTTGCAGCACCGCTCGGACCTCCCATTCCTCGATGTCCCTATCGAGCTCGGCGTTGGCTTCGCCGGCGTAGTCGTGGTGTTGTTCCCCGGGGGTGCTCGGGAGGTACTTGGCGTTCAGGCGTCGTACCGTCTCGTCTCGCCCGAGCTCTTTGACGGCGCGGTGTACGATTTGCGCTAGGCGATGCTGCTGGTACCCCTTCGTCGAAGTGTCGTCGAGGAGGCAGCGCAAGAGCTTCCACGTTCGCCCCTTGTGTAGTTGTCCGTCCGCCTCGCTGCACACCTCGTGCCAGCGCTGCGTGCAGAGCTTCTTGCTGTAGCTTGCAATCTCCCGACCGAGCTTCGCGATCTTCGTGCGGAGCCTATGGTTGGTCTTGCGCCCTTTTTTCCACCGTTCTTGGAGCGACCGGCGCGCCTCCAGTAAGTGTGCGAGGCGGCTATCGAGTTGAGGCGTTTCCTCGTCGGCTTCGTGTTCGGTGGTTGCGTCGGCGATCGTCCGCACGAGCGCTTTCGTCCACGCGTCTATGTCCTTGATGTCGTCTTCCTGCTCCTCATCCGCTCGCGTTCGGAAAAGGGTCCAGTCGGTGATGCGTTGCTTGTACTTGTTCGCTGCCGCGGGTGCCGCCGAGACGGGTAATGCGATCTCCAGGACGTAATGGTCGCTCCCGAGATTCTCCCCGGTGTTGATCCAGCTCACCCGTCCCCTCGCCTTTCGCGACAGTCGTACGAACGTCAGGTCGGGGTTGGTGTCTCTCGTCACCGACGTGCCGATGCGGGTGGGAGCTGACGGGTCGTTGAGTATCGTGAAACCCGCTTCTTCTGCCTCCTCCAACAGCTCCTTCCCCTTGCCCGTCGTATTCGTGTACCCGATTTCCTTGTGCGGTGCGTTGAAGTCGCCGGTGATCACGACCGTGTTGTTTGCCGCCTCGTTCAGCGCTTTGCGGAGGGTCGTCTTGAAGCGCTGGTGACTGTGCGCCGGATTACTGTATACGTTAGCGAGGAAGATGGACTCCTTGCTCTTCTTCCCCACCAGCACTTCGGTAACGCAGTACTCGAGCGCGCCCTCGCCGAAGAGGCTCCCGCACTTGACGAAAGGGATCCCCTTCCGCACGAAGGTGCACACCCCCTGTGCCGCTCCTTTGCCTTTCGTGCGTGCGCTCGGGGGGCTGGCGTGCGCTCGGTACCCCGTGAGGTGCGGCTCGAGCTCGGCGTGTGTCTCCTGTATGAAAATTACGTCGGGGGGTCTCTGCTTGCTTTGTATCAATTGCGTTAGTGCCGCTTTCCTATAGTTGTAGCCATTAGCGTTCCACTGCCATATTAACAGGTTGGGTCTCGATTTGGTTCGTCGCGTCATGGTGCGTTGCGGGTTGGTCCGGTTTCGCGGTCGCCGCTCTCCTGGCCGAATTTGCGTTGGAGGAGGTTCTGAATTTGTGTTTGCGTTACTTGCATTTGGGCTAGGATCGTCTGCATGTGCGCTTGCGACTCCTGTACCTTCTGTACGTCCTGTTTGAGCGTGTGAACGTCGTGCTCCACTGCATCGAAGCGCCTGTTGACGTACTCGTCGAACTTGTCACGGCAGCTCGTGATGCGTCGCATCCTCAGGCTTTCGAGGGTGCGCCGCTGCGCCACCGTCTTCTGCTTGGCACGTTGTTCGTTCACGCTTTCCGTGTCGTCTGCGTCGTCGTCTTGCTGCGTGTCGTTTGCCTGGGAGGGTGTGAGGGAGCTCACCTCCCTTACAACTCTCTCGACATCAACCACCACTGCCGAAGAAATTGCCATAGCCATCGCCGCTACAACTGACTCCGAATACCTTACAATAACAACAGACTCCCAGCAAGCCTGTCGTAACATCCAACGTGGACGCATCTCACTACCCGCCTTACGCATGCTCGCTTTAATCAATCCCCTCCCCGAGCTGTACATTTCTGGGGCTTTGGCCACTCGTCCCTAGAGGGAAAGGAGGCGGCTCAAGCCGCTGTCCGCGCCCTTCCAAACGGGCATTTCCCTCAGGGACAGAACCCACGTTCCAGCCTCCTCCACCTCCCGCTCTTTCATCACGCCACCACAACATCTTGCACAATTATCGCAACCTTCGCCTCACTTTGCCTCAACCTCATCCTCAACGAACCACCACCACCACCATCATCATCATCATCATCATCAGCAGCAGCAGCCTGCTCAGGTCCACTGCAGGACGAAGCCCTCTCCCATACACCTCCAACCGCTGCTGTACTGCGCTAATCGAGCCCCTTATTTACGTCCGAAGTTCCATATTTCATCCCTCCATCGTGTTATCGGCCTTCCCCTTCTACTAGACCAATCTCTTGGTATCCACTCTGTTACTATAATTGTCCACCGGTTGTCGGTTCGTCTCACTACATGGCCAGCCCAAGTCCATTACTTTTTCTTTACTTGAACAATGATATCGTCAACTCTAGTTTGTTCTCTGATCCAGGTAGCTAGTTTCTTGTCCCTGAATGTTATTCGTAACATTATTCGTTCCCTGGCCCGTTGAGCCGACCTAAGTGTGCAGTCTTGTTGTTTATTAAGGCGCAAAGTTTCAGCTCCGTATGTCATTACCGGCTGTATGCACTGGCTGTAGATTTTTCTTTTGAGTGACAGAGGTAGCTTAGTTTTCATTATTTGGGAGTGCTTGCCGAGTGCTCCCCAGTCCATACCTATTCTGCGCCGGATTTCTCTCTCATGATTGGGGCCAACACTAACCATCTGTCCGAGGTAGTTATATTCTGTTGCTTTTTCTAGCGTTTCGCTTCCTGAGCTGAAAAAGATGTTCTTGGCATGCTTATTCCTTATTACTTTAGATTTATTCGTATTTATTTTGAGCCCCATGGCCGTGCTTTCTGATTGTACTTCCTCAAGCATTCTTTGCATGTGTTTGGCAGTATCACTCAGCAAGACCATGTCGTCCGCAAACCTCAAATGGCTCAAGTATTCTCCGTTTATCCTTAATCCTACCTTTCCCAGTCAATCTTTCTAAATACCCCCTTCAAACATGCTGTGAATAGCTTTGGAGAGATGGTATTTCCCTGTCTTACTGCCTTACGGATCGGAAATTTATCGCATTGGTTGTGGAGGGTTATCCTACCCGTGCATCCCTTACATATGTCTTCTAGAAGTCTTATGTAGGTTTCCTCTATTCCCTAGTATTTTAGTTCTTCTAAAACGGCTGCGGTGAGTAGAGAATCAAACGCTTTCTCGTAATCTATCAATGCCACGTAAAGGGGTTTAGTGTACTCGGCGGATTTTTCTATCACTTGGTTGACGACATGGATGTGATCCATGGTTAAGTACCCTTTCCTAAACCCAGTCTAAGTTGAAGGGAATCCTAGGTTGATGGGAATCCCAGCCCAGGGATGGGAGCTCTAGGTTGATGGGAATCCAGGCTGTCACCTATGCGGCTTATTATAACTTTGGTAAAAAGCTCGTAAACAGCGGAGAGTAGGCTGATAGGTCTACAATTCTTGAGGTCCTTGGAATGTCCCTTCTTATTAATCAGAATAATGGTAGCGTTTTTCCGGGATGTGGGCATTTTTTTTATTTTTCAAGCATTCCGAAAATAGTGCAGCGAGCTTTTCCAGAACAATATCTCCTCCCGCCTTCAAAAGATTTACGGTTATGCCATCGTCTCCTGCAGCTTTTCCTCTTTTCATGACCTTGAGAGCCTCTCTTACCCCCTCTTTAGTTACTAGTGGCAAATTGCAAGTTAAGCTTGTACTCTCAGCAGTATCCCTTGGTATAACGTTGCTGGCATACAGTCTGGTGTAGAATCGTTCTGCTACCGTTATAATCTCGTCCAAGTTGTGCGTTATGTTACTTTGCTCGTATCTAAGTGCGTACATCCTGTCCTCGCCGATGGCTAGGTTTCTCTTAGTTGATTTCAAGCTTTCGCCTATTTGCAGCGTTTCCTCGACCACTGCCATGTTATAAGCACGAATGTCTATTGTTTTATTTCTGTTAATCAGTTTCGACAACTCCGCCAATTCAATCCGATCTGCCGTATTAGACACTTTCTTGTTCTTACGTTTGGCGATCAGTTCCTTCAGGTTTTTAGTTAGTTTTCCAGTTTGTTCTGTACATGTTGCTTCTCCCACAGCTGCTACTGATTCAATGAGTGCCGATGTTAGGTTGTCATTTAGCCTGTCTACACTGACTTCCTCCTGCTCGTTCAAAAGCGAGCATTTGCTATGAATAGTTATTTTAAACTCCTGAAATCTGGCTCTGACTGATTCCATGCGGGGTTTGGTATTTTTCACGAGTTTCGTTCTTTCTCTTCTAAGATTCAGCGTTATCTCGCGAGTTGTTGGCGACATATGGGTCCCGTGAATAGGGAACCACCCCCGTCTGGTGCCTGTGGGCACCACCAAATCTTTTGGGCGCAATAAGTGTTGTTTCATCATAATCGCATCTAACCATCCTGTGATCGCTACTCCGAATCTTACTTAGCACTTCTATGTCTTGGACGATACCGGGGTTGTCACTTAGAATGAAGTCGATTTCGTTTTTCGTTGTACCATCGGGACTTTTCCAAGTACATTTCATATTCTTTACTTTGGAAAAGAATGTGTTCAATGACCTCAGTTTATTTCTCTCTGCAAATCCCACCAGGGTATCTACTCGACTGTTGCGATTGTCTAATCCGAAGTTTTCCACTGACCTTTCTCCTATTTACTTCTTACTGACCTTTGCGTTAAACTCTCCCATAACGATCATGAACTGCGTTGTTGCCTTCTTCATTGCTGATTCGACATCCTCGTAGAAGCTATCTACGGCTTCATCATCATAGCTGGTTGTTGGCGCATAGGCTTGCACTATATTTATCCTGTATCGCTTGTTTAGCTAGATCACGATAGCCGCGACTCTCTCGCTGATATTTAAAAACTCTTTCACGTTTCGTGCTATCTCTCTGTGGATTAAAAATCCCACCCCGTGTTCTTTCTTTCCTTGTGGTCCGCTCAATACCACTGTCTGCGCCATTCCAACCGGGCATTTCCCTCAGGGACAGGGAAATGCGCCGTTCGTTCTCTTACGCTGGAGCTCCGCAATCGGACACTCGACCCTCTCAGCATGTCTCGCAACGATGACCCCCGGCCGGCCCCAACACCCATCGTCTGCGCGGGTGCAATTCGTGAGCGGGACCCTCCCTCATTCAACACCACCGACGAGAAAGACGCAGAGGACTGGCTTGTTACTTTTGAAAGGGTGAGTACCCATAACCACTGGGACGACCACCTCAAGCTGAATAATGTCGAATTTTCCTTGACTGGGCTCCCAGAGCAATGGTTCTGGTACACCGCGGCACGTCTTAAAACGTGGCCTGAGTTTAAAGACGACTTCATAAAAGCATTCGGCCGCCCCGCTGCTCGAAAACTCCTCTCAGAGCAGCGTTTGCGTGAGCGGGCACAGAAAAGGGGTGAAAACTTCACTTCTTACATTGAGGATGTTGTCGCCCCGTGCGGTAAGATTGACAGTGCCATGCCCGAACTAGAAAGGATAAAACACATTCTGAAAGGCATAGACAACGATGCCTTCGAGAGGAACTTACATGGCGAAAAACCCCCCAAACTGTGGCCGAGGTCGTTACTATTTGCCAGAGTTACGACGAGTTGCGGAAGCAAAGGGCTCTCACTCGGCGACCCCTCGCAGAAAATCAGTTTGTGTCCAGCTTGGCCGCTGATGACGGCAACGGTACCTTGTTGCAATGGATCGAGCAGTTTGTGAGCGAGGAAGTGGCTCGGCAGTTGTCCATCATCAACTATGTGCCCGAGCAAAAATCTTCTCTCAGCCCTGAACTCAGGACCGTTATCCAGCAGCAAGTCGCTGACTCCCTCCCAGCTGCACTGCCGTCAAGCCCCGTTGTTGCCCCTGTGTCCTATGCCACCACCATACCCCGAGCTCCAGCGACTTCAACCCTGCCTTATGCAGACTCTATGCACCCCGTGACGATGGCCGCTCCAATACACTTTGCCGACTCTATCCCTCAACGACTTTACGCTGAAGTCGCTGCCAGGTACATGCCTCGGAGCCCCGTCGTTTCGTTTCATCATCCGCATTAGACACTTTCTTGTTCTTACGTTTTGCGATCAAAAAGTCTACGAATTGTGCGTCGCGCGAGCGAGGCGCACAATTGTGCAACGCCGGCCGCGATGGGAAGCTAGCCAGAAAGAGGTTCGCGTGAAAGTCGCGATCCCCACACACTCTTTTCCTTGTTGGGTAGCAACGAACGCGTTGAATGTTTTGACCTCTTTGGCCAATCCCTAGGGGGATCCTGCCACAATCATCATTAATGTGCCGTGCTGTATACAGCAGCAACGAGGGACGGGACAGGGCCCGAGCAAGAGGAGCTTCGCCCCTAAAACGTTTATAACTTTAGAACTGTTGCTGCTGCGAGGCTCAAAGTTTGTGCAAATGTGCTCTAGAACGTTATAAAACAGGAGTGTGAAAGGATAAGAACTTACATGGCAAATTTTCTCGGCAAAATGAAAATTCGCGCACCTCTGCCCATACGCGTCCGAACTGAATAGAAGGTTCTCGAACCTTCTCAACTAACCAAGGAGGAAGCAATCATCTGGCGTCGATTACAAACAAACATCTATTACAGCGCACCCATCCTCCACGCTATTTCCCCTACCCAATACACCCTCACCTGTCACTTCTGCCGCTCTCTTAATACTACCTACCACATGGTGTGGGCCTGTCAAAACACTCCCTCGCTTACCCCAATCCCAACCCTTCCCCAGAGAAGGGGGAGGGTCTGCTGACCAGCTCCCGTCCAGCTGACCACATCTTTCTGGCCACCCGTACAAGGGCTGCAGCCAAAGCCCAAGGGTACTTGGACTGTGGTGAACCCACCCCACCGAGTGACGGCTCAACCACCACCGTTTGCTCTATTAAACGTTTATTCGCTATCTCTCTCAGTTCGTTTTTGTGGAATGTTTATAACTTTGTTTTCTTACTTTATAGATTTTAAAAATTCCCCCCTCCAAATATTTCTATTTACACTAATATAGCGATTAAAAAAATCTTCAGCTAACTGTGCTTTTTTGAGAAAATGCACAAAGTGGTACGGTTAACAATTTCCTTATTTTTATTTGTATTTTGAAAGTTTCTTTTTTTTGCGGATATTTTACTTCCATCTTCGCTTCCGGGGGAGGTGTATACAATATTGTCACGTGCTATAAACATGCAGTTGTTGAGCCAGCGTCTCTGAAGGCGGCGAACAGATGAGTAGGGGCAGAGAGAGCCTTTTCGGGAGAGCTCCAACACAGGGTTCCAAGCGCGAGCGCGAAAGCTCTGAATGACGAGGATCAGAGAACACACGCACTTGGTCGTCACAGTCGCCTCATGGCGCCGGTGTTACGAAACACATGATAATATGCATATTTTAGATGCTGTCAGATCATTTATGTGATTTTTTTGTTTTCTTTATTTTGGGGTTTTGGGAATTCAGTCAGAAATATTCTCTCCATTTACGCTATTATAACAATTATATGTGTTCATTACGCCAAATCTTCCCTTTTTTGAAAATGCCGGGTGTTACAGTTCGCGATTTTCGCTATTTTTTGTATTTTGAACGTTTCTTGAGCACTTTCTTTGTTTACTCTTCGAGTTTTGGGAAGGATCCATAAAATCCGTAGTTTTGATTTTGCAGATCATTTTTGTGAAGGAAGGAGGAAAAAACGTTTGTTGCTCCCGTGCAATCCAAATAAAAACGCGAAAATTTCACATCTTTCTGAATAATTTTTGGTGTTCTGAAAATTGTGTGAGACCAATTATCTCCATTTACGATATTATAGCGATTACAGGTATCACTTTGCCCAAATATGCATTTTTGTGAAAATGTAGGGCTTTGCACGGTTAACTATTTTCGCTATTTTTATTGTATTTTGAACGCCTTTTTTCGGACTCTTTTCGTTCGTTCTCCGCTTTTGGGTGGAGATGTATAATACGCATATTTTTAATTTTCTCGTGTAATTTTTCATAAAAAAATTATTTTTATTTGAGTTCCTAGTTTTGGGTTTTAAAAATTCTGTCCAAATAAATATCTTAATTTCGCTATTATTACGATTACAGGTTTTCCTTCTTCCAAATTTGCATTTTTGGTAAAATGCAGGGCGTTACACGGTTAACCATTTTCATTTTTTTTTGCATTTCGAGCATTTTTTGCGTACATTTTTTGTTTTTTTCTTCGGATTTTGAGGGAGATTTACAAGATGAATATTAATTTTTGCGAACACTTTTTTTTTCTCTTTTTCTTATGTTTCATTTTCTAAATTTATGTTCTACCGATTATACGACAACGTAATTTTAACAATTAAAGGGGTTACTTCCCCCAAATTTGCATTTTTATGGGAATGCAGGGTGTTACACGGTTCGTCTTTTTTCTTTTTTTGTGTGAATTTCGAGCTTTCTTTTTTGGGAGCTTATTTCGTTTATTCTTCGGTTTAGGGGGAGGTATTATATGGGTATTGTTTATTTAGGCAGGTCATTTTAGGGGGGAAACTTTTTTAAATGCAGAGCATTTCTTTAACTCACGATGCCTCGGTGTCCGCAACAGCCGTTCCAGGTGCGCCCTCTCCCCCACTCCTCCTCTCCCGCATCACGCTACCCTCCTCGCTCTCAACAACAGGTCCGCACCCCTCCCCCTACACTATATATAAAAAAATAATACCTACCGGCGCCTGGTTTCGTTCCCACGACTCTGTGGGCGGAACGCAAGGTACATGGTGCTCTACCCATTGCGCCACAAAGCCGACACAGAATGGAAGGCTACGAACGCGCCTTAAATCCTTGACTCATTCAAACTACGTCAAGAAGCTGCTGATACAACGCATTCACTACCTGTGGGCGGAACGCGAGGTACATGGTGCTCTTCCCACTGCGCCACAAAACCGACACAGAATGAAAGGCTACGAACGCGCCTTATATCCTTGACTCATTCAAACTACGTCAAGAAGCTGCTTATACAACACATTCACTACCACCAACTCCCCAAACACTAAACGTTAACGCAATACACCCACCCCCTATGCGACGCATTTACTCGAGTCCCCCTCGCGGGTAGATGAGCCCTTTTATTTTTGACTATTTCTTTCGGTTATTTATAATTCGGTCCCACCAATTATCTCCATTTCCGCTTTTATAACCATGACAGGTGTTAGAGCACTGCACGGGCCCGGGCCGGCCCGAAAGCTCGGGCCCGACCTGGCCCGCGGGCCAGGCCAGGCCGCCCGAAGTCGATTATCGGCGGGCCCGGGCCGGGCCCGCGCTTAATGTCGCGGGCCAGTGCCGGGCTCGGGCTTGAACTCATAGGCCCGGCCATTAATAGTTCCGACATGAAGTGTAGAAAAGACCATTAGAATGAATATTCTTAGTTTATTTTTGCGCGCTTCTTGATGTTACTTGTACGCATTGTTTGAAAAACGTGTTTTGCTAGGTCTGATAGTCACTATGCTGTAATTTTAATGACATTTTATGTACTGCATCAAGATTTTATATGTTGGTGTACAACATAACAAAGATGCGGTAACAAGGAATGCCCTAACGGGTAAGGAATTAATTCAGACAACCTGGAGCTGTGTGCCTATGTCTATGTACACGTGTTTTAGATGCCGCGCCAATCGAAATGCGGCTGCCGCGGCGGGGAATCAAACTCGCGTCATAAAGAAACCACCGCTTAACAACCACTGGAGGTGAAATATTTCAACGCACGTACATACTCGTGGATTCAAATGTGGATCAAAAATTTTTAGCAATACCAACTTGTGGCCGAGACAACTAAAGGTCATGGTGTCTCTCGTGCAAGAATACGAGCTATTACGACGTCGATGTGACGTGAACTGCAGACGTTGTAAGCTAAACTACGTGCACTTTTAAACCCTTATTTTTTGCGTTCTCTTCACGACGTGATTGTACAGACTAGATTCTCCGTCTGATTATCCGCTACGAAGACACTGAACCAAATATAATAAACAAATTTTCTTTAGCGTCAAAGACCGGGCCTGGTCACATACGCGCGGGCCCTCCCTAGGCTCAAAAATAAATGACCGGGCCCGGCCAGGGCCTGGGCTTGAGACGGGACCAGGCCGGGTCCGGGCTAGGTGGTACGGGCCCGGGTCGGGCTCGGGCTTCACAAAGCGAGCTCGGGCGGGGCTCGGGACTTAAAATCAGGCCCGTGCAGTGCTCTAACGCGGTTCACCATTCCGACTATTTTTCTATTTGAATTTTGAATGTTTGTTTTACGAACTTTTTTATTTATTCTTCGTTCTTTGGTGGGGTGTTTAAGGTGAATATTTTTGATTTTGTCAAATAATTTTTGTGAAAGTTGTATTTTTCTTCTATTTTGCTCATTTGTGGGTTTTCAAAATTCTGTCCCGGCAGTTATGCCGTTTATAACGCCTAAAGATGGTACTTTTGCCAAATATGCATTTTTTGGAAATTCAGGGCGTTAGATAGTCCTGGCAGTGGAGTACTCGGCAGTGAATGCAAAGCGTCAAACACTTAGTTCGACCGAGTGAACCATGGAAAGAAATGACAGGAGTGACACTTATAAATTGGAAACCAATGTTCCTGAATTACAGACGCGGAAGACCTGCTATAGCTGAGATAAAAAAACAGGGAAACTCGCACTCACGCGCAAGACTTGAATGGGGAAGCTGTTGTAGGTGAGCATTGCCGAACGCATAGTTAAGTTTCAGTGTCCGTGTTAATTTGCATATTTGTGATCTTAGAGAGAGGGAAAAAATAATGACTTATTGGAAAGTTGAGCTCCAACATAAAAAGGCGCTGGCAACTCCAAACATTGGTACAACGGTTGTCTAATTAACCACAAAGTTAGAATATTAGAATAAGTACATTGAAAGAGCAACGGCTGAAAGGTCACGTGCGCGCTCAGTAAACTATATATATATATAAATATATATATATATATATATATATATATATATATATATATATATATATATATATATATATATATATATATATATATATATATATATAAAGTGTGTGTGTATAATTCGGGCAATCCATGCCTGGAAAGCTGCGTTTGCCCTTGCGGGGGGCCCTTGACCTTGTCCATCTGGCGAGGCCCCCAGCCATCATGCCGCGTTGCGCCATTGCCGGGGGTGAAAGAGTCTGGCGGCATGTCCTGCCACAGGTGGTTGCACGGTTGAGCGTCCACCTTGGCTGTGGAAGGCACCACGCTCAGAAGATTGGACAGTCGACCACTTACAGTAGAGACTATCCTAGGTCATCAGTCTCCACCATCAAGTTCACAGAAGGCGGCGAAAGCCATTGTACGTTTCCTGAGCGAAACGAATTTGCAGGAAAGACTGTAGTGCCCGAAACTGGACTTGAGTGCGCCCCTTCCCACTACTACCTCTTACTTTTCTCACGCCCCCTATTTTATCCCCTGAGCCCCATTCCACCAGTGCAAGGTAGCAAACCGGGCTCTGCACCTGGTTAACCTCCCCGCCTTTCCGTCTTTCCTTTCTCTTTCATGTGCAATCGTGTGCCCTGGTGGTGCCGGGCACCTACCGGTAAAATAGGTACATACGACTCCCCGGCCTGGCGCTCGGCCCTAGTGTGGGACTACAACGCTTGGGAAGTTCACCCGGCTTGCACGGGAAATCGCCCCTATGGAAAGGGGCTGCTGCAATATATATATATATATATATATATATATATATATATATATATATATATATATATATATAACCATCGTAATATGGTTCGAAGAGGTTGTGAAGTCATCCGCAGCATTGTAAAGTTCCAACAGGTCTTCGTCATCCATTGGAGGCAGCGGTGGCGAGTTCTGCAAGTCGTCTCGGGAGGGATTGGCACATGTCAAAATCCCTGGGACCTTAAGATACTTACAATCCCTGTGACCATGTTAACCTTAAAATCTCTGGGACCATGTCAAAATCATTGGACCTTTTAAGGGCGAAGCCCCTTAGGGGCTGGGGCTGTCGCCGTTTCCTGTCATCGTCATCATATCATATAGTCACGGCACGAAAATACCGAGATACTCGTCTGCCGACGCCTCGCGCTATACCATAAGGCGTATTAAAAAAGCACACCGGGACATCGTTTTCCAACGCCTCGCGCTAGAACGTTTCATCTCCGTGGGCAAAACCGCGTACTAAAACCGGGACACTCGTTTTCCAACACCTCACGCTAGAACGCTTCGCGCTTCAAAGACACGAGACTTTTACAGCAAAGCGGTATAGCTCTACCCCGCCCCCCGGTCAAATCACCGAGGGGAAAAACGCCAAGGCGCCAAGAGTACACTTACACACCGCATGCTTCGCTCCCCCTCAGGTTTCCCGTTAGGGGATATGGCCCGGGATTTTTTTCTTTTTTAGTCAAGGACGCTCGGCGATCGCCGCGAGGCACGCGCTTACTAGCGCTGGGCATGTACTTGGTATTTTTTCCTGCAGCGGTGAACTTACACCCCTTTCAGGAGAGAAGGACGGTTAAAACGCGACGTCTTCTCTCGTGCAACTCGAGTCAGTCCAAAATACAAACAGCTTCAACTGTAGGAATGGTGCAATCGGATATACGTCGGCTACATAACGCGAGGCACTGAGGTTCAGTTCCCGCCACAGGAAGCGTTTTCTTTTTTTGACGTGTTCATTGCGTAAGTTGGCTTTCCTACAATGGGCTTTGGCGTAAGGATGGGCGGAACTAGTGTCACTAAATAAGGTTACAAAGTATCGGCACTCTTTTCTCCTATTGTTCCGTGCCGCCGCCATGATCGTTGGTCAGTTCGCATCTTGTGACATTTGTTTACCCTGCGGCGGTTCATGGGTGCCGCCATTTTGTTGTTTATGCGTTTTAGTCGATCAACTGTGGTAATCTTAGCTTGCCCTCTCTGTTGTGCGGCTGCGCGAGACTGGCGCCGTTCCGAACGCGAATCAAAGATAACGCGCGTAGCAGCGTTTCAGTAGTAGAAGTGTGTCCGAAGATGCCGTTTTGCTGCGCTTTCGTAGTGTTGTTTACAAATGACCTCGTCGAAGTTAGCGGTGTGGCCGCGGAAGCGGCAAGCTGGCAACACTGATAAACACCAACATGGCTGCCGTTGCTGACTTGCATGCATGGAGTGCTTGCATGTCTTAGTGATGGTACCCTGCATCTTATCTAGTGACACATAGGCGGCAGCAGTGAGACATTTCATGCTTCGCATTAAAAGCCCTGCTCACTGGCCTGTATTCTAATCGTTGATGGGCGCTTTGTATCAACGTGACACGCTTTTGGGCACCTTGATCCCCCGCCCCATAACAGAGCCCTGGTGGGCGCCATTCGGGCCAACTCTACTCACCCCCGTTGGCAAGGCATCTACGAACCCGGCGTTCTCTACCGCTGTGCGCTGCTCGAAGCTGTCCAGACGTGCACTGAAGTGATCGTAGACGCCACAGGTAAGCGCTGGGTTGGTGCAGCGCGTGTCCTAGTACTCTGCGCTGTACGGGGAACTGCATATCGGATAGCTTGGGGGAATAAGATCATTACCCTTTTTCCCAACCTTATCTTTACTTTCGTTAAAGGCGTGCATGCAAAGCGAGTGTCAGTTAAACATTCACGGTCAATTAGGAAGCAGACTCGTCTTCCCCTCACCAATTCCGCACCCACCGATTCCCAGTGTGTCTGCGGCCGACTAGTGATCGGGCTCAGTGACAACATTTATAGATGATTCGCGTGACGGACAGAGAGGAAGAACGAGGCTTTAACGTTTAGGTAGCTCTCCAAAGAATATAGTCTTTCAAATGGGTTACGATTAAACGGTATCACTTTAATGAAACAGCGTTCGATAACACGGTGAGTCAATAAGCAGTACGGGATCCCCGCATCCATTATAAGCTACAATGTCCGAAACTTGATCACGGCTCTTTAAGGCCTTAATGCACGAAATGTTAAAACGTTTGGGTAAATTATCACAAGGTGTTATTTTGACATGTTATTAACATGTTAATAAATCGCGGTAACTCAAAAAATATAATAAAACATTACATACATATAAAAAAAACAAAGCCGTGTTTGAACTGCTGCAGTCAATAATACAATCAGAAAAACTAGACACAAATTTTCTTGCCGGGAAGTCTCGAATATGCCAGAGTAGCAAATTAAGCCTTATCAGAAACGAAACTGAAATACCGCCGGTGCCTCATGTGAAAGCACAATCTCCTAGACCTTTTCAGTGAGGGCAATTTTCTGGGCCCCAGGCGGCAAAAACATGCACAAGGGCAGACAAAACCGACAGAAACACTTCCGTCAGCAAATGCACAGTCCCTCCGCCGTGCGGAACAATAAAATTTGGATCCCCCGCGTCGCAATTCCACGGAGAGAACACCAAAAGCAAATACTCCACGAAACCGAGGCTATGCGCGGTGAGCGCAACACGAATGTGTAGAGTGTGATTCTGAGGCAGGTTGTTCGAGATTAGGTTAAATGGAACTGAAACGCCACCTGTCCGTTTTGGATGCTAAAGATACAGTTTGACCACCTCTAGTGGGAAACTTTGTCGACCGTAACGCCGTAATAACAAATATTCGCACTACAAAATCACTCAAGCAAAGTTTGGGCTACCACTATATAAAAAGCACGTGGATGAAAATACAGGACACCGCTGCATGAGTCGACCAAGCTGTATATGTCGAGTATTGGATAGTGCGCTCTCATGTTTGTAGACATTACAAGCTGTCAGTTAGAATCTAATAAGGCCTTACATAAGAAAAGCTGTGTTTTCCTTTGTTTGTTTCAGGAAATGAAAAACATGACGATTCAGATGTAAGAATGAGATACGAAGACCTAAAGGACAACATGACTCTGGGGATGTCTCTAGATGTGTCGCCCGACAGAAGTGTTGTGGTAAGTCTCTCATTTATGAGAAGGTATCGTTTATGAGAACGTATGAGAACATTTTAAGAAGTTGTTGGTGTAGCAACTGATGTTTAGAAAAGCCAGTAAAGAGTTCGTTCTCATTCTGCGAGAGTAAAATTAAGCTAAGAGGCATGCAAAGCAGTACGCCGTCAGAAGCGATTTCCACGTGGGGTGTTATCTGGAAAATGCACTAGCCTTTAAACAAACCGGATTCAAGCACTAAAGACACGAAAGGCTGACGTCAGTAGTGCTCGCGTATATGCTTATTTTGGTGCTTCAGCTGAGGCCGGTAAATCCAACGCTTGATCTCATCATGTAGCATTTTTTGGTGCGAGCACTTTCTTTTTTTTTGTATGTTCCGCTAGATTGTCATTCTCGTTTTTTGTGAGGGAGTCAAAAGTTTGAGTCCGCAGTTTTGAGAGGTAATGAGTTGAAGTTGAACTTATTGTTATAGGCAAGGATGTCGCGCACTGTACTCGACGAAATAAATAGTTGGAAATCCACCGGATACGAAGATCAACCTTCTCTAATATTCAGTCAAACTTGGGGTTGACAAGATGGGAATTACAAAGCAGCTCCCCATGAGGAACGCCAAAGTGATGCGTATCAGATTTATGGCTACGCACGTTTGTCTTATCGTTACTGCGTGAGCCTCGTTCCTTATAAAACGTATCGCAACGGATTTAGCAAAGGAATTAAGGCGATGGCAAACGACATATGGGAAGCGAATACGAAACTCTGTTTGAATGCTTGCTCGACGATTGTTCCACGGCCGCCCGATTGCGCGCGCCTGGCGCGCGCAATCGAGCGGCCATGATTGTTCTCTGGTAACTTATTGCAGTTAACAAGTCCGCTCCGATGAACTCTTCAGTGCAAAGCACTATGGCTACACTGAAGATTATATACTTTTTTTCCAAACCCAGTATTGTATCATCGGATATATCCCGACCCATCTGAACCAAAATGTAGAGTTTGTTAAGGGTGGGCTACACTCTCACACAATATGGGGAAGTGCCCGCGCAACACCACATACCCAGAGGAAACAATTTGTAAACATACACAGCGGCGTGAAGTGGGAGACAGCGCTGCATAGCTCCACCGTTCGAGATCGGCGGTCCGAATGGCAAGGGAAGGGAGGCCGCCGACTCCCGTGGGTCGGCCGTTCAAACGCAAGAAAAAACACAAAGGGCCGGTATTCTCATTTGGGCGCGAAAAAGGTCTTCTCTCTCTCTTTCTCTCTCTCCGATTATTCGCTCCAATAATAAGCCGGAGCAATTACTAGTCGGAAAGATGTGGGACTTAGCTTGGTTATCGAGTGCAACTTCGGGGCAACCAACACGCAATATAATTTGTTTTATCAAGCCTTTTCCAGATCGCCAGTGAAAGGCCTCCCTTCTCGTGCGCCTGTTTGTTCACGAACCCTGTAAACTGCAAATGATCACATTCAGTCCAAGTGACTTGTGACTTCACGAACCATGAACGGGCCCCATAACCTTGAACTGTGACATCTGTTCCGTCAATTCCTCCCTCCCTGTTCCCGTCCTCCCCCATCTGAACGCTGATGCCGCCTGAAAACATAAGCCCCTCTCTCTGCCCTGAAGGGGACGTCAAGAAAACAATAGCTTTGTTCAGTTTGAAAGAACTACCTAGCTTTTGCTAGTTTTTTCAAACTCCCTGTACTTGATTATAGCCACGAAAGACGTTTTTTTTTAACTCAGAGAAACGCAAGAATTATTGAAGAAATTTCAAATTTCGCGCCACGGGGACGTGTTATGAACAGGAGGGACGTTATAAGTACCAGCACTGAAAACGTAATCTTCAATGTAAGTGAAGCACTCCTGTAATGCGATCAAAGAGAACTAGAGGTCGAACTACAACCTTCCAGTCATTTGTCTTAGCGATTGTTTAGGTCGGCGGTAGCCAATTACGCGAACAGGATGCTGTGACGTCATCGAAAAATTGCCAGAAAGTGTCTGAGGAGTCTCCACTGCTTCCTCTGTTCTAGTTAATATCTCGATTATTTGACGCTTCAAATTGTTTTCATTGTTATCGGGATTAAGATAATTGTTTAATAACCAAAGTTGTATTTTGTCCGTATGGCCCCTTTAACACTATGCGCTGCCCTTCTCTTAGTGTCGGTCTATAAGCAAACAGCTGTATTTTCCTGTTGCTGCTTGAAGTTGAGAGAGGATATACAAAATCTTCGGAATTATCTCCTACAGTGTCTGACTTGAGAGAAGCCTTTAAAACGTCGGCATTTAACTCTGACGTCGCGATGCATCAGAGCAACAAGTCATTACTGAGTGAGTATGATCGGTCCCGAGTAAAAAAGTAGTTTTTTTATTACTTGATGAGCGGCTGATTTCTCTTGATCCGCCAATAACAATGCCACTTCAAGAGAAAGAATGCCCTTAACAAATCTGCCACAGTAAAACATAGGAACACAAACACATATTTCGTCTTCGATGAACGTGGAGACTCTGCAGAAGTCAAGTTTGATCAGTTAAACAGATTCTCCGAAGCCTGCCTTGAAGATCACAGCGTTCACAAGCAAGTGTATTAAACAAGAACCCACAGCTGAGCTGTGTGTGATACGGGGAACTTGTGAGAACATCAACTAAACAAAAGTTGGTCGTGTTGCTATGGCTTAAATATGACCATTGAAGGGCCGTCGTATCTTCCTTTCTCGACTGCCATGTTTCCTGATTGTCATGTGAAAAACGCTTTGCTTCTCAGGTATGCGCACCTCTCTGGAAAAACCAACTGCCACTGCCCGGCCCGCACCACCGAGCCAACGGCGCTTGCTACGTGCTCGACCAAAACCTCATGAAACCAAAGAAGCTAGTTCCGCTTGTCGATCTCGGTAAGTATATCGTAGTACTTTGTTTTGTAACAACCGCATCTTTTTGCCAGCCTCAAAAGCGTTGTGAAAGCTTTGGCTTCTTTGGAGTAAGCTTCAAACAATACAGATAAAAACTGGCATTAATACTCGAGTATTCGTTCCAGGTTTTATCTGTATCCACTCAGCGCGTGGATCCACGCGCTGAGTTTAACCACTACAGATAAAACCTGGAATGAATACTCGAGTATTTATTGCAAGTTTTATACAATGCATTACAATACAATACAACGAGGTTTTATTTCCACAAATGTCACTACAGAGGGGAAAAAATAGCATTGGCTTAGCTCGGCTATGCCATGATATATGTAGAGTGAGTTAAGGTTCAGATGGTTATTCTTAGCTTTCCTGGTTGTCTAAGATTAGCTTGGTTATCATGCTTAATGCTGCGTCAATGACACACACACGGTACACGCATTATGTGACACATGTATATTTATCAAGCGGCTCCGGCGCCGCGCCACCAATCGCCCCAGAGCTAAGCTGGTTCCACAGACGCACGCCGGTGTTGCCGCGACGCACGAGACATCGGTTCCACACCCGGCCACCACTCGTATGATCATCAAGTGGACCGGGCCGCCACGTATACGGAACGGAGGTCGGCGAAGACGCTGGACGCGTGGGGTGTGGTTCCACAGGCGCACGCCGGTGTTGCTGCGACGCACGAGCCATCGGTTCCACACGCGGCCACCGCTCGCGTGATCAAGTGGACCCGGCCGCCACGTGCCGCGCTTGCGCAGCACGGTGTTGCTGCGACGCTGGAGCCATCCGTTCCACACCCGGCCACCCCTCGCATGATCGTCAAGTTGACTAGGCCGCCACGTGCCGCGCTTGCGCAGCACGGATCTCCAAGAGCCCCGCGAAATTGCTCAACCTCGGCCAGTGTAGCTCATGCTACAAAAAGCGGACGGAGAAAAAGCTGCATTCATGCAGCTTGACAGAGCACAGTCCGCCTACGGTGCTGTATTGCATCCACGTGATTGTATCCACTCAGCACGCGGATCCACGTGCCGAGTTTACCCGGGCGATTTTCGGGCATTTTTGGTAACGAGAAGGTGCATTCGAAAGTGCCGCTATGACGAAACAAGGCATGTAGTGGATTGCTTGCGTGTATTGCCTGTGCAACCTTTGCACGGAGAAACTAAAAGTTCATATTATAACGTGGCGGCAGAGCAGAGGACGGGAGCCATAGTTGACGATGAAGCAATCTATCTACAAGATGAGACGATCTATTTTAAGCGGCCGTAACGGAGCCCGCATAGGCTGCCCCCCGTACAGCTTCTTCCTCGGAGTGTGTGAGCATAGCTTTACGCGAATTTTCACTTCTTCTCCTCGTGTCAATATTAACAATGAAATGGGGGAATATAAAAATTTCGAAAACTGAGATAGAATAAAAATCACCTGACGATTACGACACTCCCTAATGCGAAATTTGTGTGCAGCGCGAACTGGAGTTTTCTCGGTCAAGGCGCATAGCTGCTGCGTCTCATAAAGTAATCGCGTTATCAGCGAACCCACGGTGGTGCACGCTACTTTGCCGTTCGTTACCTCGCAGCGCGTCGGTGCAAGCGAGCATGTTTGTAAATCGTGTTTGAACCTCCTGCGCAAATGTCACGTGGTTCGAATGAACCACGCAACGAGGACAACGACGAAGGACCCGAAGGACCATTAAACGTACAGCCCGCAGAACTTGAAAGACCATGACGCCTGCTCGCATGAATGCCTGCTTTTGCGTTTCTTTTCTCGGGCGCCATTAGACGCCGAGGGCGGTTTTCCCCCACACTTTCGGAGGAAAGTCTCACGCCGCTTCGGCAAAGGGCCGTCCCCCTCACAATTTCGTGACACTCTCCTCCTCCGTTTTCTTTCCGTCTTTGGCCTTCCCATCATTCGCTTGTTTACAACGCCGAGGCCATCGCCGCCGCAAAACCACAGTAGGGGCGGCTAAAGTGCTGCACACTAAAACACATTGTAAACCAATGAGACGTCACTGAGGTGGTTCGTATGGCGACCACAAACGGCGCATGTCGCTTTCTTTTTTGCGGCCGATAGCAGATGAGCAGGGGTATACTTCCTACAAACCGACATGAGCTACATGCGTTAAACTGCGCAATGCGTGTATAATAAGATTACGGTGTAGGAAGCACACTCGGCTGTAGCGGATTCGGCTTCCTACATTTCTGATTCTGATTGTCGACGCAACGCAGGCGATGAGGCCGCCGTAGTGGAGGGCTCCGGATTAATTTTGAGCACATGGGGATATTTAACGTGTGCCGAAATCTCGTACACACGGGTGTTTTTGCTTTTCGCCTCCATCAGAAAAGCGGCCGCCGCGGCCGGGAATCGAACCCGCGTCCTCGTGCTCAGCAGCGCAACGCCTCAGCCACTGAGCCACCGCGGCGGGTTCCTACATTTAAGGTTGCGTAGGCTCGGCTAGAAATTGGCGCTTTGAAGACTAGCGACCCCCCCCCCCCCCCTTCCCCAGGCATGCAGTCGTGTTCGATCTGATGCTTGGCAAAGTTGACCCTGAAATGCCAGCACCACTGACGGCGATGATGGCGCTGATGAAGAAGATGATGATGGTGTCGCTACAGGGTTCCCCCATAGCGCGCAGCGCATTATGATGACAAATGGATGACGTGTGTAGCGCGAAATAAACAGACCTTATGTATAGATAAGGTATGTCCATGTTCAGGTTACGAGAGTGGGCAGTCTTGGTTAGCCTGGGGAATTCGTCCGGTGATCTCAGGTGGCCTTGCCTGAGAGTGCAAGATGGGACGAGTTTGCGTGCGGTTTCGATGTCCTGAAGTAAAGGAAGCGCGAGCCGCGTCCACGGTGTCGACGAGATGGCGATTCTTGTAGAGCGGGCTCTCTACGAGCAGCCGCTTGTGACGCGTGCACACTGGCACTTGGAGAGAGAGAGAGATGACGTTTCTATCACGGGTTCGGGTGCTGCGTCGTTGCGCAGTCTCGAAGTCAAACTACGGTACGACGCCTAAGATTAAGGCAGCTCCGGCGAGATGCTGAAGTCTTAGTATACGCCTGTGAGCACGAACAGCTAAGACTAGTCGTGGCCAGCGCGTGGTACGGTGTTGTACGGCAAGACAACACCGACGGATCGTGGTTGTGCGCCGTAGGAGGGCTAGCGATGAAACTCGCTTTCTTGACTTGTGCTTATGACGTCGATGGCGGTCGCGTTGCAGAAGCGGGATCCAGTGGCGGCGACATCGGTAAGGCATAATGGTGGGCAGCTGCCGCCGGTTGGTCGGGCTTTGTCTCGTCACCCTGCAGGGCGTGGGTGACGGGGTGCTCTCGGGGCATTTGATGAATTCGAGAAGTCACGGCTGTGTTGCCGGCGTTTGCTTGTGCGGGAACTTCCGGAATTTGCGCTGGAAGCCGCAGGGACGGGATGTAGTCGTCACGGCTGGTATTTTCACGCCCTCGAGAATACTGGTGCATGGTGCATGATTGACTGCAGCCGAACTGGCAGCGTGAGTTCGTTGAGGTTGGCGTTGGGAGCGACGACGTGCGTCTCGTGTGAGTTAGGCTGCGACTGCAGTGGAACAGGGCATTGTGTCAACGTCGTGGTGGACTTAACGTGCAACACTGGCGTAGCGAAAGACGAGGTTTGGAAGGCTCGCACTGTCACAGAGCAAAGTCGCTCACCGGAGCCCTGGCATGGCGTAGTACAAACGGGCGAGGCAGGGTGTGACTGGTGGGGATCCGTGACGTCGTCGGATGCAAGTCCCGTCCGTGTTAGTGCGGCTGCCGGGCTGGAGATGGGGTACCAGGGGGCCGGCACTAGTGTCAGGAGACGACGTCGATGGTGCAGAGGGTACAATGTGCGGTGGCGAAGCGTGCGAGGACCGTGCGGGTACCTCCTCTGCTGCACGCCGAAAGCGGCCGTCGCTGAAGCCGTAGTGCGCGAGCACAGCAGCGCGAAGGTCGTCGTATGAGGTTTAGTTGGGCGGTGGTGTGGTGAGGACGCAGCGGAGCTAGAGCGGAAGCGTCTCCCAAAGGATCGAGTGCTTGAGAGGCTGTATTGTTATGTAGTTCAGGGAGAAGGTGACCTCGAGCTTGAAAAACCAACCTCTGAAATTTCGTGGCTCGAACTCCGGTATCGGCGGGTTCCCCCAAGTCGCCACGTCAGTGGGCCGCTGGCTGTGTGACTGGCGCGGAACTTCCGGGTCATCCCATTGTAGGAAGCAGACTCGGTTGTAGCGTATGCGACTTCATACATTTATTAAGGTTCCGTAGGCCCGCCAGAAATGGGAGGACTGAAGACGAGCGATCTCCCAGGCGCGCAGTCGTGTTCGATCTGATGCGTGACAAAGTTGACCCTGCAGTGCCAGCACCACTACGATGATGATGGCGCTGGTGAAGAAGATGACGATGTTGTCGCTACACCGGCATACGTTCCAAAATCTTTGAGGACAACATCATCATCAACACTCCATTTACTGTTTCTTTATTAGGCGCAAAAACTTCAGACCAAGTCCTGCCGGAAGGGGCCCAGCAGCGCTTTCCACTGGTCGTTCGGAACGTGTTCAATGGTAACATGTCGTCCCACAAATCTCAGTCCACAAGAATTAGAAATTGCTATACATATCGCAGAGAAAACACGATGAAAAATCGCGTTCGCCCAATTGTGCACCACTCCTCCTCTTCTGAGGCTTTCACTATCCGCGACGAAAACTGCCCGCTTTCCCTCGGGGAGCTCAACAGGGAAGCCGAAGGCGACTCTGCTCCCGGCGGAATCTGATACTTCACGACCTGGTGTAATCTTTGTCTTTTTCTCCGCAACGCCACTTCCGTAGGGAGACGCGCGCTCACCTAGAAATTTTGGCATTATAGAGAAAAGCAAAAAAAATCATCCATGCCTAAACAGAGAGCCGGTGGAGAAACGATAAAAAATTGGCCACTTATCTTCTTGTTTTGCTGCAAATATTTTCGAGAGACTATAGCCGTGTGCCGCCAGGCCACGTAACTCCTCCTTTTCGTATCGCTGCGGAGGGAGACAGGCAAAAGTACATATACATAGACAGACAAAATGCAGACAGACATGTAGGCAGACAAAGACAGAAAAGCAAGCAAACAGAAAGGCAGACAGACAAAAGAAAGACCGGCAGACAAGTAGACGGACAAATAAACAGGCAGACAAAAAGACAGAGAAAGACAGGCAGGAAGACAGAAAGGCAGGCAGCAGACAAAACACAGACAGACAGGCCGAGAGGCCGACAGACAGACAGACAGACAGACAGACAGACCAAAGCTTTCGTGTTTAACCCTTTCCTGCCCAACAAAAATGTTTTAGAAAAAAAGGGCCCATCTCCCCGCGAGGGGGACTTGAGTAAATGCGTCGCATAGGGGGTGGGTGTATTGCGTTAACGTTTAGTTTTGGGGAGTTGGTGGTAGTGAATGCGTTGTATCAGCAGCTTCTTGACGTAGTTTGAATGAGTCAAGGATATAAGGCGCGTTCGTAGCCTTTCATTCTGTGTCGGTTTTGTGGCGCAGTGGGAAGAGCACCATGTACCTCGCGTTCCGCCCACAGGTAGTGAATGCGTTGTATCAGCAGCTTCTTGACGTAGTTTGAATGAGTCAAGGATATAAGGCGCGTTCGTAGCCTTCCATTCTGTGTCGGCTTTGTGCCGCAGTGGGTAGAGCACCATGTACCTTGCGTTCCGCCCGCAGGGTCATGGGATGGAAACCAGGCGCCGGTAAGTATTATTTTTTTATATAGTGTAGGGGGAGGGGTGCGGACCTGTTGTTGAGAGCGAGGAGGGTAGCGTGATGCGGGAGAGGAGGAGTGGGGGAGAGGGCGCACCTGGAACGGCTGTTGCGGACGCCGAGGCACGCCGACAACGCCGGGTGACATCGTGAGTTAAAGAAATGCTCTGCATTTAAAATGAACACAAGTAATTAAATTTTGTGTATTTACCCCTTCCTAATGATGCTTCGACAAGTGAAAATGGAAAGCTCAGAGTATTTCACACAGAAAACAAACCCTCACATATGTGTGGGCTGGGCTTCCATTCGTATGATCTGCGCATAGTACGAATATCTTAAAAACGGCATGAGGTGCAGAAAAACTGCATTTTTACGTATTATTTATACGTTTTATATTGTTTTCAAAAGGACGTGTATTATAAATAGGATTTTGTGAAAATAAACAGTAAAGTTTTAATGGATATATTTAATAATTATATTTAATATTATTATCACAAGTAATTACATAACTAGTTCAAGGTTAAGGCGCAGGAAAACATTACCAACGAGCCAGCACAAAACCGCGAATTAATAAGACACCAAGAAAGCAAGAAAGAATTATTTATCGCTAGCGGTGCAGTGCACGAGCCCGCCAGCAAAATTTTCGTAACGACGAAAGCCCAGCCCACGCATATGTGTGGGTGCATTTTTCAAGCGTGACGACGGAACGCACACGAAGGGAACGGGTGTATTTTTTAGCCGATCGTGTTTTTCCAAGTCCTGCAAGTCGTGTCTTACGCTTGTTACTCAGAAAATACGAGAATAGCAAGAATAAATATCAGTTTTCACCTGTAAGGCGGCTAGCGTGATTATAGTGAACTATTCTAGTGCACTATAGCGTGATCGCGCCTGCTGGGGCGCCGTTTTTATTTTGCGATTTTTCGCCCCCTGGTAGCAAAATGAGTGAACTATCGAAACCAATGAAGTCTCGGAAGCGTTCCCAGCGGCTACCCAGGGCTGTAAAACCGAAACCGAAACAGGCGCCACTAAGTAAACGATTTTGTTGACCCACACGTTTGTGTGGGCTGGGCCGTAAAGGGTTTTACGTATCCCAAGAAAGAGTACTGCCTTTAAAAGCTTCGAAATACACTAAGGGGCAAATGCAGACGTAATTAACAATGTTAAGAGGAACCTGCAGGAGAGGCGGTCGTCACAGGAATGTCTGCTAAAGTCGGGATATTTCTAGTATTAACTCTATGATTTTTGCGAACGGAATAGCAGTGTCAGAGTGACGTGCACTGCAGACGAACAGCTAGAAAAAAAGCGGTGCATGTAAACAGAATTGCAGACGGTGCGGAGCGAGCTCTACTACTACGCAGCTGAAATGGGCTTGTCGGCGGCCTTTACCGAGGTAAGTAAATACACGCTTCTTTAGCGCGGTTATAAGAAGAACGATACTTTTCTTACCATTAGAAATCATTCCGCGTTCTTCACTCATGTTAGTGGTGCTGTTAAGGTCCCTTTGATCATTGTTAGGTTTGATATCCTTATACAAAATTCAATCATTGACAAAGAGCTGAAAAGGAACACCAGCTTAAATAACATTAATGGCAACAATCATATGCAATATAAAAAAATCAAGGGACCCACTGCGCTGCCTTGTGGCACTCCAGAAGTATGTTGAAGGCAACCGAAAATTGGCTGCCTACATCTATGAATTGCGATCCATTAGCTAACAGCAACCTACAATACAAACTTTTCAGGGATGTCAGTTTTGCGCCGTAGTTAATTTATCCTATGTTGAATTCCAATGGCAGATCAGGAGCGGTCGCCGAGCTCCACCGCTGACCCAGCACCACCTAGATGAGTGTTGGCTGAGCATGCTGCTCTGTCAAAGGGCAGGTACTTTGAAACTGCCTTTGGAACGCACACTCTGCCACCGGAGCAAATGCCGAAGCATGACAGGAACAGGAATTTTCCGGTGGCCTTTACGTCGGCCTCTTCGAAAACGTCTGATTCCCTGCAAGCGTTCACTTCTTTGGGTCTCAACTAAAGTCCCTTCATAGGCTTTTTTGCCGATGAAGGGACTTTAGTAGCCTCGACGGCGTCCGATGGTTTTGTCGGCCTTTTCGCAGGTAGGAGAAAAAAAGAAACGTTGAAGGCGCGTTTATACGCTATGTCCACCAAGTCGTCGTTCGAGTTGGGATTCTCGCCACTTGATTTCGAGTTTCAGCTGTTGCATCCGCTTTCGATAAGTGGCAAGCACGAACGCGACACGGCGTGCTACATCTATTTTCCCGTTGGGACTGTGGCCGTTGCGCGTATTTGCCATGGAGATTCAAAAGGGGAGTAGAGCGGAACCAGACGATGACGACATCACGAGAGGAGACAAGGCCCCGCGCGAGTTCCGGCAGACTCCGCCGATTTCGGCGGAGCAACGTTTTTTGCTCCAAGGAGCGATCTCGGCTGCGACGGCGCTCTGGATCTGCCATTGGAACGTGTCCGCTCCAGACGGAGCCAAAAAATTGCTCCGACAGTGCTCTTGATCTGCCATTGTAATGCAACACTACAGGGCTATCTAAAGGTTTTGCCGTAATATAAACAGCTACACCGACACTGATTTTGCTACAACTACAGGAATTTATGAATAATCTCAATTGGGTGTTGGTAGAACATATTTTTTCTTGATGAGAAGTAATTTTTTTTGTTTTTATGCTTAATTAAAAAAAAACAGGATCCCAGGCTCACCGCCGGGTGGCCTATTAAAAAGACACTGAAGGCAAATAGCAAGTTGGGCTCAGACGAAAGTTCAACTGCCCCGAAGCCGTGTCAGAGTTTATTCGCGGCGAAAGATGTTTAAATTGCCGAGAAATTACCAATTGAAAAACGTATTTCATTTCATGACGTTTTGCGTGACGTCAACGGTTGCCGGAAGCGAGTGAGACATATAGCAGGAAAAACGGCAGCATCTCCACTCCGTGGATGGTGACGAGGGTGCGGAGTACGGGGACTCGAAATGACATTCAAGTTGCGCCCCGACTGACATCCGATTTGCGCCCCGACCGTCATTCGATTTGAGCCGTGAGTTGCACCTTGATTATTTTTTTAAATGAAACTGCAACTCACAGCTCAAATCGAATTTCGCTTGATTTTCGCTTGATGGTGGTGTGTGCACGGATGGACGAGGAAGGACATTGGGAGGTCCTAAGGTACTCCGCGCCGTTCCAGGCGAGGGAGTAAGCCGTTTGACTGTCGGGTACCAACTCACGGTCGTAGCCCAATGGGTAAGACGACTGACACTAACTTTGTCTTGTCTACAAGACACAGGCTCACATCCTGCCGGTGCCTGTGGGATTTTTTGCGATTGTAATTGCTATGTGCACGAACGCAGACGGACATTGTGCGGTCCTAAGGTACTCCGCAGCTAAAACAAAAACAACTCAGCGAACCATCGTGGCAGCAGGAGCCACTGGTCGCGCACTCGGCGCATACTACAAAGTAACTTGCCCACCCCACATTTCCGGTACCTGCCACTCTCTGTGCGTCAACATCGCTGCTGCACGGGTTAAACAATGGGACGTGGACGCGGGACATGAGATGGTGGTTAAACAATGTGAATGTGCCGCACGGCCTTTTACTGTACCTACAAAACGTCTGGCGGACAGCGCAACCGTGGCGAGAACGACGACAGGCGCGCTCTTTTGATTTGCATTGTCGTTTTAGTCGGGTGTTATTCGCTTCGACGCACTCGGCTTAACATCATGGCGCCATCTGTCAGTTTAACTTGTAACAGCGTGCAACGTTAATTTTTTCCGTCTCGCGATATGGTAACGCTTATTGAGCCATCTGTCGATTGTTTTGCGAAGCGAGTTGCCTATTAGCCCATCTGCCGGAAGTGTGCCTAGAGCTTTTACCTTTTACGAGCGCCAAAACCACTCCTAACAAACGCCTTGTTGCCAGTATGGAATGAAAAACGTGCATAACATGATACAAATATCATTTTACCTAAGTACGCACCGTATTGGAAGCATAGCAGCACAAAACGCCCTGACTCAAAAGACCCGGTTTGAGGCGCACATTTTATTCAACTTCAACACGATCAAGGAATGGTTTCGAACGAAGACGTCATAACGGTATGCGCTTTGAGGCCGAAACGCGAAATCAACAGGCGATCGATTGCCTGCTGTTTGTCGTAAGGGTAGCGCTCTCTTCTTGCTATCTACGGGGGCGCAAGACGAGAAGGTTTTCAAAAAACTCGCACACTCTGCATACGCGGCGCGGGGTTGAATCGTCGCTTGTGATACTTCTAACATTGTAAGCACAGCTCCACCCTCATAAGCACGCCGTGGAATTTCATCTCGAAGCGAACGCTACCACAATACGCACACCGCTTCGGCCGCCGCCGCCGGCCTGGGTGCAAAATTTCGTTCGTGCAGACAGCGCTACATGAGGGAGCAAATAAATTGTTCTATGAGACGCAAATTTCTGTTTACAGAAGCGCGCGCTTCGCACCCACTTTTGGAGCTCGCCTGGCTTGTCCCTGCGTTGTAAGAAGCGTGTTCACACCAGGGGCCGAATTCTCTAAAAAACGGGCGTCGCTTTGAAAGGACGGGGTAGCGCCATGCAAATGCATGTGTTCTGGGGCTGGGGCCGTCGCTTTGGGCTTTTTCGGGACGGCGCTGAGCCGCAGAAAAGCAGTGTGGCAGGGCGCCAAGCTACAAGCGAAACGAGGGGGGGCAGTGGGCGTCACTTTGAGCCCTTGCCACACTGCTTTTCTGCGGCTCAGTGCCGTCCCGAAACAGCCCAAAGCGACGGCCCCAGCCCCAGAACACATAAATTTGCATGGCGCTACCCCGTCGTTTCAAAGCGACGCCCCGTCGTTTTAGAGAATTCGGCCCCAGGCCGACAGTCCGCTGATACGGCACAGTGCCCACAAGCTGTCGGTGCTTATGCCAATAACACGCCGGCGAAAACTCGCCAGCGTGTCAGTGTCAGTCGGCATGCAGTATGCCAATTCGCTGGTTGAGCAATGAACGTTGCAGCACAAAATAGTGCATGCACTAAAGAAAAATATTACCTCAGTAAAAAGAAATTGACAAAAAGACACGTACAGTCGGGGATTCGAACCTGCTCATGGCGACGCACTACATGTAGTGCTTCAGACCACTCGACCATTGCTCCAGGAGTGTCGGGGACGAAATATGAAGTTCATATCGTATAGGCTGCTTATGTTTTGTTTCAGCATTCCCTGCAGCTTACATGAGTGTTTCTTGAATAACGCGTGTGCAGTAAGTATCCAACAAATCCCCACGAATATATTATGACTAGCGACTGCGTTTCTTATTAAGAAACGCGATCGAAAATATGTGGTCATGCTGCTGACTAGTTCACCTTCCGCAAACAGTGCTTCCCGTACCTTGGTTTTACGTTTTACAATAAAAAGTTCAGTTAATTTTCATTCCTGTTACCTATGTTAACTTCGCCGACTCTTATCCCTCCTTTATTAGGCCCCAGATTTTCTACTAGCGTGCCAATCCCACATGCATGCGCAGCTTAGAGCTCCAGTGAAGCGAAGCTATTCGGACTTCATAAATTTTACTAAGCTTGATTTGGTCTATCAACTAACAAAATATAGCAACATTCTTTCGGACACGCTCCTTGTAGTGGCTTAGTTTTAACTTACGACCCGCCGGCGGCCGGCCGAAGGACTCTGTCGGAGGGTCGATCGATCGATTGTATGGTTTAACGCGCCGACGCAACGCAGGTGATGAAGCGCGCCGTAGTGGAGGACCCCGGATTAATTTTGGCCACCTGGGGATCTTTCCGTGCGCCGAAATCTCGTGCACACTGGCGTTTTTACTTTTAGCCGCCATCAGAAAAGCGGCCGCCGCGGCCTGGAATCGAACCCGCGTCCTCGTCTGTCAGAGGGTCGCCAATCCGCGCAGTCAAACCCAGCCTGCTATAGTTATCGTCACACGAAACGTAATAGGAAGTCGGCAAGGAGGATGCAGAGAGGAGGAAAGCACTTTCGAAAGCACCCAGAATGCTCGAAACCTGGCCTAGAAACTCCAGACTTCAATTTCCGCAAGTAATATAACCACATTTTCATATTGCCGCGAACCTTGCATTAGGTTTCATTACTTACCTGTTTTGATTTTGCTGCCCAGCCGCGCCCGTCTGTGCTGTCTGTGTGCCAAGCGAAGCACGTTCTATTCTATCTTTTTTATGTCGCACGAGTTATCGCATTTGATAAGGAGAGTGTTTTGGCTTGTTGTTACTAGAAAAATGCTCTTTGATCTCCAGTGTTCTCGAAGTAATTAGACGGTTCGAGAAGCAATCACGTTGAAAGATAAATGCCCGCAGAGTAAACGCCGCTGCATTCAATTCGCCTACAGTCGCCTGCGGACGTCACGTTGTTTACTGCTTCGTCGCCGCTGTGTAATATTTTGAGTTCTTGGCGGGGCACAAGTTCGCTCCAATAAAGTTTTGTTCCCTGAAGAAGCCTGCGTCGTCCTTGGCTACGTGACACTATCACTTCAGTGTCACTTTGAGGGCCGACCAATGCTTGCAGGACGGTTGCAAAAAAAAGCCCAGATTTTTGTACGAGAACATAGACTGCAGCAGCCGAAGATACCGGTAAAAATGCATTTTCGTGCGTTAGGACGCATTCATGCAAATTTTTAAACCCGTATAATTTAAGTTAGCTTTTGTCATAAGGTTATGCGCGTACTTTCTTTCAGTAGCCACATTTTTGACCAGTGGTTTGAGGAAATGTATGGGTCATATAGTTAAAATGGTGTGGCTTCACTTTTTCTTTAGGATGGACGACTCGTGCTCGGGGCCCCTGGCTTCTACCTATGGGAAGGTTAGCCATTATTTTTTGCAGTGCATCAACGTTGTGTTGAGTTAAACTCCGTTTGGGATGACAGTAGCTTTCTTCATGGAACGGCCCGTCCGTGTTCGTACTTACGAATGTTTACTGTAATTTTTTTTAGAAAGAAAATAATAAGATTCGACGAATCTTGGAGTTACGTCTAATCGCATACGAAACACATTACGTTCGCGTAAGTTTTAAAGAATCAGCCCCCAAAACAGCGAAAGTATTCTATTGAAATGTAGGCAGCATGATAAAGGAAAAGAAATAACCGAGACAGGATTTTTTTTGACACGGTATGACGCGAAATGTTAAGGAAGTGACGAGTCAATACTCAGATTCTTTGTTGCGGTCGCAGTTTCAGTCTTCGAATTAAGGACCCGCGAAGTGTTCGCAGTAAAAACATATTTTTCGAATCGATGCAGAATTCCTGTGTAAATCATGTCAATTTGCTGAAAAAAAAAAGCGTTTGCCTGACGTATACTAAAATTCGAATTGCTTATCATCTCCCCGTGCTGTCGCTTCCTGTCCCCAACTGCAAGTATTTGTGCAGACTTGTGGTCGAAATGTTAGCTTTAAGAAAGCTATTAGGTTTCTCGTTGCGCAACGTAAACATATTCCGTTATTATCTGCAGTTTAATTATTATTCTAAGATAATTAAAGATTCGCCACTACATTGCTTATTCTAGGCTCTACAAATACAGTTGGAACCAGCTTATAAAAGAGAAAGATGGTTAAAACGCGAATCTTCCTCTCATGCAACCCAAGTCCAAGCAAAAGTCCGCAATCCAAACTGCTTCGGCCGTGCGGGCGTGGCGCAATCGGATAGACGTCGGCTTCGTAACTCGAGGGACCCTGGTTTGATTCCGACCACGGGATGCATTTCTTCCTTGGGGCGCTTGATGTGCCTTCGCTTGTCACGATCATCGTTTCGTGAAACCGGTTGACTAAAGTTGGATTTCCTGCAGTGCGTTTTGGCGCGACATTAGTGAGGCGTAGAAAGCTCCGCATTAGTATCCTTTTTTGGGATGTGCGTTTATTTTCTTCTCAGCTGTAACGCATTGTTCATCGTTGTTCACTGAAAAAAAAAAAAAACTGTCACCATGAAAGTCCTTTTCCCCACCCAACGATACCCATTTTTTGCAGGCTCTGTTACACGGTATGATGAAAACCAAAACCTGATCAGCCCTCACATGCTCTTGGGTAGGAAGGAGAAACAGGCATACAAAGGTACTCACCGGTGGTCCTAACTTTTTTCGAATGTGTAAAAAAAAAAAAACTGCCGACAGCGCAAATAAAGCCGAAGGAAGGGCAGAGAACGACAGATTCGTCTTGTGTTTCGGTCTATGTCTATGCTTCGGTCTATATCTTGGGTCTATGCTTCCTGACATTTTCTAACATAAGCCAATTAGTTCTCATACTTCTTCTATGTGTATAAAGTTTTTTAACACACAATTGTGCGCGGCAAACTGAAACAGAAAAAGACTCACTTCGTGATACGGACAACCAGTTATGGGAAGGAGCTACCGTATACTTGTCAGCTTAATCATTGCGCCTGCCTCTGTGTGGTCTTGCTGGAAGGAGTCCATGTATGTAGCTGAACATATCGCACTTGCAGTTTGCGGAATCAGAACACACAAAATAATCGAACGGACGAGTAGATTGCGTCGCATCAATTTCAAGCCAGGCTACGTATACTTTTGTGAGAAGAAAAGATCCCTGCATTTGAATCTCCCAACTTTTGCGTGCAGGTTACTCGGTCACAACAGGAAGGTTCTTCCGACGACGCGAACTGACCGTCGCTGTCGGATCTCCGCGGGGCAACGACTACAAGGGACAGGTAAGCGGATCATTACATCAAAAGCTGCATGGCTAAACGAATAGGCATGAAGGGCACGAACAGATCCGCATTGCCGCATTCATCGACACCGTATACCCGTGGCCAACGTCGCCAACTACTAAACTTTTCTTTTCGTCTCTGTGAAAACATTATACATATGCTTATGCCTTCTCGATTGCATGGGAAACTGTAATGCGCTACCTCGAAATCCCGCTTTCCAAACACAATCTGAAAAGATCCCAAATATAACCACAGAGTAACAGCGCGTGTAGAAAAATATTTGTTTCTTTTTTTAGTGTCATTAACTGTTGCGAAACACAATCCTTACCCTGCTTAAAAAATGCTCTATGTATGACATGGTATCATACGTGAGCTTGTGACGTTTATAAGTCCGTACTGATTCACAATTTTCTGATACCATATGCATGATGTTACGATTCAGCGTGCCGCTACCCTTTGCACGCCTGCTGCAACCTTGGTGCGGTGAGGTAAAGTCGTCGTGGGCTTGGCGGCAAAACTGGCCTTCCTCAAACCTGTTTTGGCAAGTCGGAGTGGGTCCTCCGCGCGGGCCCTTGCTAGCATAGAGTTAATACTACTGACTATAGAGGAGAAGCTGCCCTTCCAGCCTGTGTATTGAACCGTGCTAAAGCAGAGCACAGCCGTGATGCCATCCTGACAGCGTTGCCCGCGGTCTTCTTGCTTACTTAAGTTGGTGGCAGTAATGGGTATTCACCTGGCAACCTACTAATTCCATCATGGCAGCTTCTGTTTCAGTGAATGCGAAAAAAAAAAAATGCGCATGGGCAACTTTTGTCTGTCAAAACGTTATGTGAAGTTTTTCCTGCCGTAGGTAGCCAACTTTTGTGCCATATTGACGCGTTAGATGCAGAGTTGAATTCTCAGCAACTTGAAGAGTAGCGCGCAGAGTAGCGCGTATTTCGTACGCTTGGAGGTAGCTTTTGCGGATGCGTCAGCTGATGCTTCGCGCTCCATTGAGGTGCTCGATAGAACCGCTTGCTTTTCTAGCGAATGGAAGTTGGAACTAGACAATGCTACGAATGAATGCGTGTGCAAGCTTTATACGTCAGCTTCGTTGCTTCGCTTGGAATCGTTTTTCCTATCACATGGTTCTCAAAGCTGGAGGATCACCGGGGGCGAAAAAAAAAAAAAAAAAAAAAGCTTCTAGGTGGCGCCAAATAGCCCAACTCAGCGGACGCATCTCGAGCACTAGACATATACATGTATGCACAATGCTCCGATTTCAATCGGCTGGAAAAGATTGGACCACTTTAAAATAAGTGTTGCATTTATCTGAAACAAGTGTTATATATAGTATGCAGTGGCGGGGTACTTTTAAGATTACGCCCATTGAGTGTACCCATTTTTGAAGGGAGATATATATCCTCGGTCGGCTTCTCCTTGCAGAAAATACACAATGGGGCCACCACAACCCGACAACGCGTGTATGTATGTAAGTTCAATACGATTCCAAGGCGGTTTCTACAGACAGATTCTACAGACGGATTCTACGGTTTCTACAAACTGCGGGCATTTCAGGCAAAACCTTTTTCAGGCGGGGTGGTCTTGATAACCGGGCGCGAACGGAAGCGGCCGTCTCCGCTCATTAGCGAAGGCGCGCAGGGGATCTGTTGTAGAGAGCAAAAGTATTTTCTTTCTGTGCAGGTATATACGTGGGCCATATCGGAGTGGAAGTACGCGTACATGTAAAAAAAAAAAAACAAAAAAAACGTAACTTCACTGATCCATCGAGTTCCCAAAGTTTCATGCAAGACATCAAAAGGAGTGCGTATCGGTGCACTATACTTTCGAAAATTTCATATTGCGTGTTTCAGTGATCGGAAGAGCATCCATCAATCAAAATCTCGTATACACCTGGGCGGGAGATTTGCGCACCTGCGAACGGGGTTGCCTTTCTGCTTCGACCTGCACTCCTCTGGAAAACCATCTTATTGTGCAAATAAAATTATTATTATTAGCTGGCGCTTGTTTCAGCTCTCACTCAAACGAAACAGCGTTCAGCGCTCAACGAAAGTATAACAACACACTCAAACTAAATCCGACTTATGCGCTAGCCATCGTAAAATGTTTCGGACATTTCTTTGTTTTCAATTTACAAATCATATGTACTCAAATGGAGCCGATCTGCCCAGCAATGCCTCATGTAACATGACATGAGTTGCTGACGACGCGTAGTAAATCGTATCCTTGAAGACGGCGGCGGCGACGGCGGATTTATTCGCATCGTCGGCAGGTCGGCAGCGTGCGCGCTGCAGCACGGGGCTAGATAAGCTAGTTTCCGCAAGCAGCGAAGCGGCACAGTAGACGAGACTAAGGTGTGGTAGACTTACGCTTTATAAATTACTCCCATATGACTGACGCTTCTCACAAACAAACGGGAACTGACTTTGACGCCTCAGCCCGCTCCCCTTTTTTATTTATGTTTGATTTATTTTTGCTCATCAAACTTGGATTATAAAATTATAAAAAATTATAAAAGCATACAATAGGTAGTAAATACACTAAGGTATTAGCATAAAAGTGGCCCACTTTAAGTGTGTGATTCACAGAAAAAAAAAAAAACTGCTAACCGTGTCTTCAACTACTGATTTGCAAACAACACGTTGGCATCATGGCGGCACACGTGTTTATATCGCTCTGAGGGCCAGCTTTACCCTCCTGCCTTCTGGCAATTATCCGCGACCACGGCAATTGCAAAACAAACTATTTTACCGGGACCGTATTGAGACTAGAATTTGCGAGCCGACGCCGCCTGCGGAGATCTATCCATTTCCCCCTCTCTAAACTCAACGTGCGCCGGCTATCACGAGACCGGGAAGGAGTGTTCGTGTGTGTCCAGGGGCGGTATTCTCGTAACTGTCCCTTTTGAAAACGTCCCTTTTGAGTCCCTTTCATCGTGACGTACTTCCGGTTAAGCAGTAAGCGTTGGCAGTAGGTTTGTTGCGCTTGCGTTACGTCACTTCCGGTTGTTTGCTTTTAGCCAATCAGGGCTCGCCAAAAGGGACACTTTTGAAAGGGACGCAAAAGGGACAAAACTCGAGAATACCGCCCCAGGTTCGGGCCGTGTGCGAAGTGCTGTGAAGGCGGTAGAGCCATTGACGCTTCTGTATATAAATTCGGTGCTTTCAGTGACCGATGTGAGAACGCATCAGGCTTATGTAAGCTGCGCTGCTCTGTCCGAGTAATGCTGTGAGCTCGCCCGTAAGGACGTCGTTTCTGCATCGTCGCTGTTCATCTCTCGCCATGCAGTAAACCAGTTAAGTTTGCTCTCGGCTCTTTCTCGTCAACAGCACGACTGCACATCTGCTCGCCGCTCGTCCAACACACTACCACAACATGACGGAAGTGACGAAGCTCGGTACGGGGACGCCTTCGCCAGTGTTACAATAGACATTCGCCGTCCTCGGGAGCCTTGACTCGGGGTTACTTCATCGCAACAATTACTATCCTTCACGTATATAGGCAAAGAAATATACCAGCTTTTGTCCTCATTGACAGGTATTTCTGTTCGGAATCGATGGTCCTGGAAACAGCAGAAGTGTGGATATTAACAGCCACCTGTTAGGGTCTCAGGTAAGCTTTTGCGTAAGCCACTGTTATGTTTTTCAATGGTTTTAAATACAGGGTGGTGCGATGATAACTGGAACACTTTAAAAAAATTTCCTGAGCGAACCGCCGCTCTGTTTGCGCTCAAACTTCACACGAAGGTCCTATTTTGTGGTCTATTTTGTTTCACACCGGAAACAATGACGGTGCTTACCTGTTTATTCTGAAAATAAATAAGAACGATTTTCGCCTATGGGAAAATGGCGGCCGATTTAGACATGCGAGCCAACGCAAGTTGATCTTGGAACGACGACGCCACCTGGGGTATGCAGAGCGAAACGGACGTTTGGTATTCACGCTCCTTCCACGGCCAGAAGAAGCCAAATGGAGAAGCAGACTATCAGAAAATGTGAAAGCGGGTTTTCTGATCGTCTGCTACCGCATTTGGCTCCTTCCACGGCAGGAAGAAGCCAAATGGGGCAGCAGACGAAGGAGCCGAATGAGCTAGCAGATGATCAGAAAATGTGAAAGCAGGTGAGGAAACAAATCCAACGTTGACTAGGAACGATGAACCGTCGGTATATATTATTATGATTAGTATGCATGGCTGTTCCACATTAGTATGCATGGCCGTTCCACAACATTGCAAGATTTCGCGAAAGTTCCCCCTGTAATCGTTATAATAGAGTAAATGCAGATGATTCGTCGGACGAAATTTTGATTAACAAAAAAATTAAGACAAATATAAAATCATTTCGGAAAATGGCGAACCGTGTAACGCCCTGCATTTCCACAATAATGCAGATTTCGGGAAACTTCTAAATGTAATCGTTGTAATAACCTAAATGGAGACAATTGCTACGATGAAATTTTTAAAAACTAGACAGTAAAAAAAATATTAAAAAATGACGGAAAATGGCGAACCGTATAACGCCCTGCATTTCCACAATAATTCAGATTTTGCGAAAGTTCCACTTCTGATCATTATAATAGCGATGGAGTGGTTGGTCAGACAGAATTTCGAAAAACCAATAAATTTGGGTGGAAAAAACTCACACTCACGACAACGGCACAGGAATGCTACGCATTAGTAGACAATTATCGGAATTTCTGCAGAATTTTTTTTACGGAGACCGAAGAAAACAGCCGGCGCCGCCGCTCAGAGCATTCATTTTCCCATATCCGCGGAACGGGTCACCATATGGTAAAAGTGTTTCTATTTGATTTCTAAAGAACATATTTGGACGCATTTACCTCTCCAAACGAAAAGAAAATTACGTAGCTAATAAAGTGCGACCACAGTGCAAAGTTCCAGTGCACGAATGAGTGCACATGGTTTGCTCGAAAGCAGCGTTTTTTCAGGAATCTCATTCATTTATTATTTCGACAACCTGCACTTTGAACTCCCATTTGATTTTGTTGCGAACGTATATTCTGTGACTATAAAAAAAAAGGGGGGGGGGGGGCAAAACACTCTCTACGTGGTTCTTTTTACCCTTCTTTTATGCTGTGGCTCGATATTGCTGAACGTTCCACCAGCCTCGTCCTTGACATCACCAACCTCTGCTGTCATAACACAGATGTGCGAGTACTTTGGGGCGTCATTACTAGCCATCGATCTGGATAAGGACGGCGTCGATGACCTGCTGGTCGGTGCACCATCGTACACCATTAACCGTGGTCGAGACGAAGGGCGCGTCTACGTGTTCCGAAGCAACGGCGTCGTGAGTACACCTTGAATCTGCCGTTATACGAGAGCAAGGCGGCTCAGCGGTTGTCCATATGCAAATAGATTTGATGTCAGATGACGAACGCGGTCTGAAAGGGTATACAGCCTTTTGTGAATTGTAGCTTCTTGCGAAGGTGTGTCTTTTAGTGCGAAGTCTCTTTTTCTTCGGTATCGATGAAAGAAGGTACAAAAGAGCAAGTCCTGATGGAAGCCTAACTAAATAGCGGTATTATTGGGCTGTGTGCAAATTACCGAGGTATGGACGCCACTGCAACGTACTCCACCTGAATAATTGCATTAGTCTTGTCCCCATTCCTCATGCAGTGTCTGCAACAGTAAAAAAACACAAACACCGAACACCGCAGGCTCGTGTTGCCCGCCTTTTTCTGATTCTGCCTTCCCGAACTTTCTGCCCTTATTTTCTACCCCACAGGTAATATACGCGTCCGGTCACATGGACGGACATCGAGCCACGGCTGCCCGGTTCGGAACAGCAATGGCCAACGTTGGAGACCTAAACATGGATGGAATTCAAGGTGCGCGAGAATATCGCAGAAAGCAATAAAACTCCAACCAAACCAACTTACACGCTGAAGACTCCGAAAACAATTACAGACGTCATAAAATAGGATGCCTTATTGCTGGCGGAAGGCTTTGTTTCACTTTCCGTTTCGGTAAACATTTCGCCTTGCGGCACGAGCACAGTCAAAACGTGCATGCAGGACAACGCGAGAGCCTACCGTACCTAACTACGCACTAGCGCGTATATATGTGTGTATATGCACAGTAGCAAGCGGTATAAGCCAGATATTATTAGCGCGATCGGCTCTGCAGCATGCAAGGTGTCAGCAAGTTGTCAACTGGGTTTCTGGCCCATTGCGTGTGTATTTTCTACACCTTCTCCAAGGCAGGGCCGCACCTCACCGAAAAGATTGTCGAGGGGGCGACATACGGTTGTGGGGCTTCACGGCCTACTTTGCCTGAAAACCGCCGTACCAAGATGGTGTTATAATGACCTTTACTAAAGGGCTTCACATCTTTCCGAGGAAAGCGAAAGCCAATAAGCCAATACTCAGGAAGATGGCAATGATCAAGTAGAGTGGGCTCGGGTCACACTGATCGCTTTATGGCGGGCTGCTCTGAATCAACACAATAAATAAAACAGAAGTGGCAAAAAGAAATGTCAGGTTTAATTATTTATTTATCAGCAAATAAAGCATTGTTCGCCGTGGTAAAACGCCGAAAAAGCAACGAAACGCGATCTATTTCCGCCTTTATGGCGTCCATTTAATAAAGACAAAAGTATCACGCAACCTTGCGACGACAATTGTGAGTAGCGCAACTAGCACAGACACTGCATGCTGATATGCCCCAGAGCTTCACCCTGCCTGTGATTCACAGAAAGTTTTGTTGGCTTACGTTGTTACCAAAGGGTCGCTGCCTTCCTCCCCCTCGCTTCGCTGCTTCCGCAGACCCGCCGCGGTGGCTCAGGGGCTAAGGCGTTGCGCTACTGAGCACGAGGTAGCGGGTTCGATTCCCGGCCGCGGTGTTCTGATGGAGGCGAAAAGCGAAAACGCCCGTGTGTACGAGATTTCGGCGCACGTTAAATATACCCAGGTGGTCAAAATTAATCCGGAGCCCTCCACTACGGTGCACCTGCCTAATCGCCTGGGTTGCGTCGGCGCGTCAAACCCTACAATCAATCAGTCGCTGCTTCCGCAGACGTGGCAGTCGGTGCACCGTACGAGAACGATGTGGGCGCCGTCTACATCTACCACGGCTCACCCACGCTCGGTGAAAGGGCTGCCTACGCGCAGGTGAGTGAGTCCCAGGCAAGAGAGCACCTTCAGGTTTACTTGCATGGACGAACTAAACATAAATTGGTTTAGCCGTTCGTATCGGTGACTCGGTAATCCATGAGAAGTGAAAAATCGCTCAGGAAGACAACTGCCTTAGGTGAAGACAACGGCACGCCGCTCACTTCTGCGTCATAGTTATGTCCTCGCTTTTCTTATATTTGGGCTGTGATTATTCCCTCACCGTTCTGTCACATTATCGGAAGAAAGTATGTACTAGGTATAATAGCCTACCACTGCCTTATAAAGTAGGTGAGTGTATAAAAACAGTAAACGGACCTTTTGAGTGAGCAAGCAAGGAAGCGGGAAAGTTTCAAACGCTTTGTTTCTTTACTTGACCACCCGGGTTAATCTAGGGGTTAATTAAAGAAGGGAAAATAGAAGGAAGTAGAAAAGCAAAAGAAAGAGCAGTACAAAAATTAGTAAGGAAAGCGATAAAAGTGGTCGATAGTATACGGGTAGGCATGTAGTCTAGTTTCGTCCAGTGTCTGTCTTCTTGCACCCAGCGGCTGTAGTCTTCCGGCTTATCCCACCGGAGACCACCAGCCCCTCTGAGCGCGTTGTCCCGAGCTGTTCTTGTTCCCGTGCGCATCCACAGAAGATGCTTGGCATCAGCTTCAGCCACCGCAGCCGGACACTTGGGACAAGTTCCTTGGAGTTTTGTATGTGTATTTTAGCCTGCTCAATTTTTTATATTAAATAAGCGAAGTTAGTGAGCCCGCCGAGGTTCGTCTGACAGCGCGCCGAGGTTCGTCTGACTTCGACTCTGCCAAAGCTCGCCAAATGCCCCACGCTCAGTTCGACGCTCACTTCGACGTCTTCCGACAACATAGGTAGCGAAGCAAGCTTATAGGCTGTTTTTTTAAGAGCGAATGCTCTTTATAAGCGACCCCAAAATATCCACCGCCGGCGGCGGCGTCCGCAGTGCTCCTCTATATTTAAGAAAGAAACAGCAACCGGCGCCAGGTTTCGATCCGAGGACTTTGCGGGCCGCAGCCCGACGCTCTACCGAATAAGCTACGGACGCGACGCTGATATCGGTGTCAGAACGCGCCTTATATCTTTAACGCACTCAAACTACGTCGTCAGCGGCGTGCGTTGGCGACTCAGCGGCGTTATAGCGGCTTGATAACTGCGTGGTGTACACGTGATACTACAAACCCGATGGAAGAGATGGAAGAGAAGGCGGCGAGGTGGTGGGCTGCGGGGGCCGAGCGCAAGCGCCGCAAACGGGCCGACAACCGTGCATTCGCACTTTCACATTCTCCCCCTCGGGGAAATGCGGGGGAATTTTCTTTCTCGTGGAGCTTTTTTTGTTTTCTCATTGAAACTAATGTGAAAGGGCGATGGACAGTGACTTTGCAAACTAACTTGCGGCTTTTTTAAGTGCCCACAATAGTCTGAATTGCTCGCATAAATTGTGCTGCTACAAACCCTGTTAACTTCAACAGCGCACGCAGTGGTGTGCTTCAGTAAATAGTCTCATTTATTTTGCGTAGAACCGGTATCTCGCAACACACATTAATACATATGCACAAAAGGCCTTCAAAGTACTTAGTTGCGTAAAGGCCGAAGACGGAGAATCATAAGATACCTTGTTCATTTATAAGGCAGCAAAATAATACGACAACCCGTTAAGTTCTCGTCGCGACGCGACGCGAGTAATACGACGCGAGTATCGTTATTCACGTCTCGGACAACGCCAAATTTTGCTGTTACCTTCAGCTCGCGATGTTTTGTAGCGAAAGCTACAGTACGCTACCTCGGACAGTCTTGGCGGAGTGACCAGTTTTCACCTTGAGAGCTAGAGGTCAAACCACACCCCCTTCCACAAGCGCCCGGATTGGAGCAGCGGCCGATGGCGGGGAGAGATAGGCGAGGAGGGAACGTAGAAGCGCGCGGGACCGAATCTCTGGTTTCTCTCTTTGTAAAGCCACTTGTGTGAATTCAAGTGACGTCGCATGGGCAATTGTTGTGGGTGTCGTTTAAAGCCTTGCTTTCCAACCACCTTCACAGCCTGGATTGGAGTCAATTTTTTTCCTCTCTCATTTCTTTGTGCCCACGCTGACTGCGCAGAGAATAGACTCGAGCGCGCTCTCGTCGCGCATCGGATCTCCACTAGAAGGATTCGGCATCAGCATATCCAAGGGCCTTGACATCGACTCTAATCGCTACAATGGTAGGATCTTTTATTCACTTATGCCTCGTTTTACCCACATTTTTTGTGATTTTTCTTTGTACCTGTTACACAAAAAATGTTTACGCAGTTGATGACACCGCTGCAACATGAAGATGTTAATGTGGAGCTGACTGCTCATCAGAGCCACTATTTCTTCTCTATAAAGATAATTTTAGCATCCTTCTGTGTCTCGCTCACTCACTTACTAACTCTGACACTCACTCATCCATTAGGACATTACTCAGACACGCACTCACTCACTCACTAACTCACTTGCTCACTCATTTAGACACTCGCTCGCTTACTCACTCAGCCACTCAAACATTCATACCTACGCTCACTCAGATACTCTCTCAGTCAGGCACACACTCACTCATTCAGACGCTCACTCATTCAGACACTCGCTCACTCAGGTAATCACTCACTCAGGCACTCCCTCCATATTTCCCTTCCTCCCTCACTCACTCACACACTTGTACGCAGGGCAGCCATCGCTGCTATTTACTCCCGACCAGAGTCTGGCCCGGCCCACACGCTCCGTTACGCCCAATAGAGAGCTTCAGTATACGCCTCGAGCACGGCCTGTAGGGGCGCCACTGAAATCCCCCTAGCGGCCCGTTTCGAAAGCAGACGCGGGAGTCCGCGCCCCGCTCCCCAGTGCCGCCGCTGGTTTTGCGGCACGTTCACGACTGAGATATACTGTTTGCGGGCGTTTGATATCCATGTTTATGTGGAGCAGTCCCTCTGTTAGCAAATGGGGTGTGTTTACGAGAATGTAAATGTTTCTGACGCGATCTTAGTGTGGTATATTTGGTCTGTATAAGCGCCAGGTGTGTGCCACAGGCCAGCGTCGCGGAACCGGCGTATGATGGAGCCGATTGCAGTTACACTGACCTGAATTTACTATCCGCGTCTCCGTAACCCCCAGTTCCTCAGATGTTCATGTTACGGCTATACGATTTAAATTGGTTTTGTGCGCTTACATAATCAGCGGAGCACTCATACCTGACAGCACGCCAGTTACGTTTGCCAATATTATGCCTCAGATATTGATCACCACCATTTACAAACTAGTCTGTGTTAATTTCGAGAATATTCAACAGAAGTATGATGGACAATGCATAATTATACTGGGAGATCTGTACACGACAGAGTCGTCTTGTCGTGAGGGGAGCGCCCGCAAACATTCATCTGCTACATATATCCCCTGCGAGCAGCGCGGAGACGGGCTTAAAGAATTATCCGCGTCCGCGACTAAATGCTTCTTCGAAATATCGTCATATGGCACAGGGAGCCTGCAGAATAAAGCAGAAACTGAAATCAGAGGGCCTTATCACATACCACACTCTTCCAATTACACTTTTAATCGCCTTATTGTTGAACAGCCTACCCTGTATACTTCCAAAAATGCGTCCGCCGTACGATCAGCTCTTCGTTGAAGTAGAAAAACAAAAGGAAAGTGAACGCAAAATTTGTGTGTGGGATTACTAAACTGTTCATTGCCTGATTCCGCTCCACATTTGTTCACAGCGTCCCCCTCCTCTCCCCCTCCCCCCCCCCCCCCGCCGATGTCTCGCGAAAAAGCAGTGCATTTCGCGTATAGTTGGTCTAGTGAACCCTACCTGGCTTAAGTTTCGACAAACGTCTTTAGCATGTCAGAAGCTGCACTGTTTTTTTTTTTTCATTTCTGTTAGAGCTATTATGTTTCTTAATTGCGCACCAATTGCATAGCATTTTTTCCCGTGGTTTCATTAACTTGCCTTGGTTCTTGCTATATGGCGTATGTGGGCACATATTTAACGACGCACAGGCTTGGAATTTACTTAACATTTTAGCATGGTTTATATTCTTATAACAGGCATTAGTTATTGTACGGGATTGGGTAATCACATCCCCGAAACACATTTTCCTGCGACGTACATATTTGAAACGAGGCCGCGTTCGTTGTCCACGCTGCAAAATGAAGCCAACCTCTCATTGTGCCACTATTGGGTCTGAACGAGGCAACAGCAGAATTCATTTGTGCCTGATGTTTTGGAGGTGGCATGGGTCATATGTTGCTGCCGTCGCCGACGCCCGGAAGAGCGGCGACAAAGCGCGCAGAACCGCGTCCCAGGGTAGCTCTTGCAGGCCATCGCGTACTCCACGAAGACACAGCTGCTTTTTAAGTGGCCTAAACGTACTCTTTTCCCATAGATGTCACCAGAACAAGTTTTTTTAGGGCGTGGTAAGGCGAAAAGAGGCGAAACAGAACCAAAACACTGCACGAGTCCCTATCAGCCACGCAGAGCAAATCCCGTCAACGCCGCGGAGAAGCGGCGGCAGGCGGCGCAGCGATCGCGAATCTCGAGGCGTATAGCGTTTTTTGCCCTAAGAAAAATGTTAGCGTATGATATTCCCTTACTTCGGTCGCACTGCCCTTGCGCAGTACACATATTTGGTTTTGCGTTGAGCGGTCGTATACAACAAGGACATGCTATTTCAGTAAAGTAGCGTGCGTAGTATACGCTACGGTCCTTGCGTATTCCTGGGTTTTCAAAATCATGGCAGGTAGAGCGGGGCACCTCAGCGTTAAGCTCCTTTCTGTGCAGTAATTTGCATATTACAGAACACGTTTTTGCTCCTGTCGTGTTAAATTGATCCCGTGGTTTGCATGTTGCTCCGCGCTGAGCGAAACTAACGTGGAATCGCTGACTGTCCGAAGCTGTGCGTCATCTGTCGACGTGTTCGCCTCAAGGTGGAAGGTGCCGGTGTGTATACGGGTGGAATGTGCTTGCTATGTTCAGAATTAGTTACCACCAGTGATAGCTCAACCCAGTGTGGGCTGTTAAGAGCCTTCTCGGCTTGCGCCAGGCTGAAGTGACTTCCGGTTCGATACCGCAAATCGCAAGAAGTGGCTGCGATGTTTACTGCGGCCTGGATGCAAAAGATTACGCTTTTAAAGCGAAGATTTATTGTTTTCACTGATGCCGTTGTACGCCAATACACCCTGCAGGAAAGCCAACTTTCTCTGACTATGATGATGAATTATCGCGGGTGAAGTGAAAGAAAAAAGACGCTTCCAGTGGCCGGAAACGAACCTAGGTCCATCGCGTTACGAAGCAGAGTCTATCCGATTGCTTCATTCCGACATGGTCGAAGCTGTTTGGAAAACTCAGAACACAACCAAAGAATGCGTCACGAGAAGAATGACCGTGTTCTGCATGCAGTAAGGCTGTTAGCCACAAGACGTTAGGCCTAACTCCCCATTTTGAGGTTTAGGACGTTAGGCCTAACGTCACATCTTGGGGCTTAACACCTCATCCTGGAAACCATTAAAAAAATTGCTCACTGAACGCCATGCAGCAGGTACCGATTCGCGCCGTACACCACAAACCCGAACTGGCCTAAGGAGTGGACACCCGAGAGTTTCTGTGGGAATTATAGAAAAGTGGTGCGATACTGGCACTGTCGGATTAGCATACCGAAGAATCCACCATGAGAAAGCCTCGCGTTCAACCATCGTCGTCGTTAGACGGAGGGGTGCGTGATTTTTTTTGTGCATCGGCCTAGCAGCGCAAGCAGTTACGTAGTTACGTCGCGTTTGTTTGAAACGTATTTCTCGGTTGTTTTCGAGTCGAACTAAATGCATACGTGAAGCCCGGTCTTTTGGTTACGTGCATTGTGTGCGATCGACAAACCAAGCAACCTCGGGGCTTTAACCCCTCCGCTATAGAGTGTAGGAGAATACTTCTATCATTCTGTGCCCGTTTTGCATTCCATTCTAACGGGAAAGCGTTTGGTTTCACTGGTTGGGTAGTCATGTAAAATTCCAGGTTCTCGTTCAGGCAGATGAGTGAGTCGCTTCGCATTCCGGTCAACAGATGGCACAGTAAGCGTTAGCGTTAGAGCAGGTTGCTTGTGAAGTAAGAGCTTTGTGGGGAAGTATTCACAAAATGATGGGGTATGCGTGGTCTGCGGAAAAGAAACAGAAACTATCCGGCACATAGGGTTAGAATGTGAGGGTATCCATCCAAATCTACCTGAGTGAAATATTCGGCTCCCAGAAGCCCTAGGATTTAAGTGTAGCACAGAGGAAGTTAACTTCAAGGCTGTCGAGCGTACGAAAAGAAGATTAGAATGCTGGCGGACGAAAAGCAGAGAGAGGAATATTGCCTAGGACAGTTACCACCTGTAACAGAAAAAGTATTGTTTTGTGTCTAATAAGCTTTTTGTGCCTGCCCTAGGCAGCGCTGTATTAAACAAAGAGAGTAAAACATAGGTATATTAGTCCTTTTTGGTAAGATGAGATGTCATCACCCCGCTACAAAGGGGAAACCAATAGCAATCATCATCGTGTCGCGACGCAATACCGACGAAACGCTGTACTAAAACTCTTCGCGGTGCCGATGTAGCGCGCTGCAAGAATTTACCGTTCAGCGTGCGAAAAGGCAGCAAACGCTATACTAAAACGAATGTGCAGGACAGGGATGGCCATGGTTGTATGCATCGTTATGTACTGACAATTTTCTGATGCTTGAAGTAAGTCCCATGCCTTGAAACGTCGATTCAGCACACAAAGGACATGTCTACGCACGTTGCGGCAATTTTGGTATTAGGCATGGTTAGAGTCGTTGGCTAGTTCGAGCTGGCACACCGCCATGAATTGCAAGAACCAGGCCTTTTTGTGTCTGTACGCCTCACCGCTGAAGCCGCCCAGGACGACAAAGGTCGGCGCGCTTTACAGCGTGTACTGGACGTTGACAAAGGACCCATTTAATTGGCAAAGTAGCGTTGGTGACACGCAAGCCGATTCGAAAATTATTCGGTCGAGTGCGGAGACCGCGTACGGGTACGCGAATGGGTACTGTACAGACACTTTTAGCACCATTCTAAACATCCATTGACTACGATCAAGAGTGGCGAAGGTGGTGAGGAGGGTGTTTGCGGTAAAACACATGTGACTAGTGTGACTGGCACCTGGAAACACGGCTTTTCATCTGCGATGAAATGCCCTTCGCTTCGAGACACGTCCCGCTAGCGCCGTTACGCTTTATTACCACTCGTCACTTCATAGCCCTTTAGGAGTACGAAAGGCGCCATTAACTCCGTCATTCTAGACGGACACCGCAGAATTAATCACTCTTACAGTTCCGTACAGAAGAGAAGAAGAGGAGGCTTCCTGGGAGGATTTGGATTCCGCGAGCAATTATAATTTTGGGCAGTGTGTATAGGCCTTGCCCCTGTGCTCCGCATTTTGAGATACGTTAAATAATACCTGGATGCCTATATTAGTCGGCTGTTTCCACTACGTGCGCCTTCTAGACAGCCGTGTTAAGCTCTAAATAGGAACGTACGGGAACGTTGCGAAGAGAGGGAAAATAACTTTAGCTCGTAAATGTTTGTTGCACAGTTGTGCGTGTTGACCTTCCACAGCATTTGCTGGCTCAGTTTGATTAAAATCTATTATTCCGTACTGACGTGCCCAATTGCTTTTACAGACATCATGGTCGGGTCTTACATGACTGACAGCGCTGTGTTGCTTAGGTGAGTGCATGAGTTGTTTCACCGATAACCCGTTTGCATAAAACGCCGTTATTTATCATTCTGTCGCAAACTATATGAGATAGTTTAGCAAACGAGCTTATCTATGATTTATAGACAGACGCGGAAGCATACGATCACACAGGCGTATAAAAATACTTTTTCTAAATAGTCAGGAAATTCTTGTCCTGTTATTTTGCCCTCCGAATGTTTTTACCGAAACTTATTTCACACATACGAAGGCTTGGGAATGTATTTAGAGTATCTTGAATTCTTCTTCTTCTTCTTCTTCTTCTTCTTCTTTAAAGTATTTGTAAATTCTTCTTAAAGTCTTCTTTCGTTTGGCTGAACTAGGCTGCGCCACATAAAAGAATTTTGCCGTGTACCCTGCGTTAACCGCCTGTTACTAGCCTTAGTAGGTCGATATTTTTCATTATTGTCTCATCATTATTTTCATTATGACTCATTATTGTCTCATTTTGTTGCAATCAACTAGCAAAGGACTTGTAAATATTTTCAGTGTGACCGCGAGTGATTTCATAAATCTGTAATCAAGCCTTTATTTCTGGTATTAGCTTAAAGGCGTTGCATAGACGTGAAAATAATTTGATGTTGCGCAATATGTTACAATAACTCGTTACAGCAAAGGTTATGTGCTGGAAATGCACTGTTTCTGCATTCGAAAACTTAAATTTCTAAACAGAAACGCTATCCAGCTTGTGTACAAAACATACAGAGTAAACGTTTCACAGCCTATGAGTGTCAGCTTCTTTTCTTTTACATTTTTTGTTCAGATCTCGCCCGATTGCGCAGCTGAAAGGCTTCATCCGGCCAGAAATTGATATGATCACAGCTGACATTAGCAAGTGTCCAGTTTCCGGAAAAGGGACGTTTTCATGCTTCAATCTGACAACCTGTGTCCAGTACTCCGGCGAATTTGTGAACGACACAGCCGGTGAGTGATGGAAGCCCATTTTTATCGCAATAGCTAACTACGCCCTTTATAGATGTGTTTGCTTCCTTTCTTATAATGATACATACATACATACATACATACATACATACATACATACATACATACATACATACATACATACATACATACATACATACATACATACATACATACATACATACAAACAGGGAGCAATAAAACTTGGAAGATGGTAGACAACACAAGAAAAGAGAACTTCGAACAAGGTAGAAACCACGATTGTTGCCAACGTTTCAGCAAAGAGAGAGACTTGCCTTCGTCAGGGCCCTGACGAAGGCAAGTCTCTTTGCGGTGTGGTGCCGCTACTCACCAGCTGTGCCTCCCCTCTCGAGAAGGATGCCTTGTGCAGACGTCCATTTTGGGCCCTGGCAGCCTCCTGCTGCCACCCAATGTAAAGGATTCGTACGTGTTATGGAGGAGCGGTATGAAGCGGGTATACCCAGTTCTTCTCGAGACTCTTCGAAACATCTAAGGCCTAACGGAGAAGGAGTTACTTGCGTCTAAGAAAGCTCTTCGGCCGCGAGCGTGTCGCTCGGCCACCTGTCGCGGCTCCTCAATACTGGCTTGCTGAAATATTTGCGTCACAGTGAAGACCCAAGTTACGCGACCTATGGTCTTACATGCATACATACATACATACATACATACATACATACATACATACATACATACATACATACATAAATACATACATACCGCGAATCAGAATGGGAAATGAGGGGCTCGTTGAATTAATACAGAAATTAGGGTTGGCAGCCAAGAATGCCTCGGAAAGCAAAGGGGAGAATGCGGTAGGTCATTGAAACAGATAAAGAAATTTGAAAGACAGAAAGAAAGTGAAGAAAAAAAACCGGCGGGGCTGTATGCCCTCCACTTCCTCGGGTATTTATGTAAGATATTTTTTTGTTTCCTGCACTTGGGGGTGGTAGCCAGCGCCACTCGGTGGTAGTCAGCGCCAGCGCCACACCATTTTCTTTCTTTCAAAATTCTTCATCTATTTCAATGACTTACCGCATCTCCCCTTTGCTTTTCGAGGCCTTCTTGACTGCCAACCCTTATTTCTGTACATACATACATGCATAAATACACACATACAAGAATGCATGTATAAATTCATAGGTCACATACATACATACATCCATACATATATGCATAAATAAATATATATATATATATATATATATATATATATATATATATACATGCATACATACATACATACATACATACATACATGCATACATCCATACATACCTACAACATGCATGCATATATACATAAGTACATGCATGTATACTTACGTACGTACATACATTCATCCATTCGTTCATTTATTCATTATTTCATACGTACATACATGAAGTCCAGCCCCGGACTCATACACCAGCGACACGATTCTGATGTGCTCTTAAGTGTCACTTGAATAGGAATGTCCTAATGTTATTGTCAGCGGAAAGTGAATTTAGAGAAAAATAGACTTGCGAATTGCTGTTTGTTTCTTCGCCGCAGATTTAGAAACAGAACTGAAGCTCGACGTGAAGCGAGTTGAGGAGAACCATCCCGCACGAGGTTTCATGTTAGACGGACCTGCCAGAGTGGACAAGTACAGCGCCCTGGTGCTGGCGAAGAATGGACGAAGTACCTGCGAAAAGAGGCTTATTTACCTTGACGTGAGGCGCTAAGTCATGTCTGTCTGTCTGTCTGTCTGTCTGTCTGTTTAATGAACAAGCGAACATAGCCTTGCAGGGAATGCCGGTAGGTGTTCCGCTTGAACAGCACCATCTTCGAATTCTAACTGCGGTCAATCACCAAGCGTGACAAAAGTTTGTGTCCTTTAAAAACTGAGGGACCATTCTTAAAGGGACACTGAAGGGATTTGTAAACATTGCGGGATTACCCGGATTACAAGCGCAAATTGTAGTCCGGAGTCCATAGGCCATGTTTCAACCACTTTGAGTGCGTTTACACGAATTTATTTAGTAGAAAAATCAATTCGAAAATGCTGTCCTCCTCTCTGCATCCTCGCCTATTTTCTGTGGCGTTTTCGTCTGACGTCAGGAGGAAATGACTTGGCTTGACTGCGCTACTGCACGGCTCGCAGACCTTCCGACAGAGTCAGTGGGCCCAGCGTTTAGTCCGCCGGCCGCCGACGTGTCGTCGCAGTTCGTTCGCTGAGTTGATTCTAAGCCACAACACGTTTGTGAATAGAAGAACGTGCTTTTCTTTAGTTTGTTAGTTTGTACACTGTATCAAGCTCCAAGTCCAGGTCGCTCCACACAAGCGCTGCAAAAGCACACATGCGACGCTTCGCTGACTGGTACGCTAGTAGGAAACTCTAAGGACACTTGAAGGCGGGAGAAGAGTCAGCGAAGTCAATATAGGTACTAAAGAAATAAAATCAACTGAAACCCTTACCGTACAGCGTAAAACTAGAGAGGAGGAATCGCTTTTTTGCGCTGGGTGAACAAGCACAGCGGTTAGTAGCATTAAACATCTGCGAACGCTTTTCCGTCTAAGAAATGCAACTGCTAGACGTGAGATATTGTGAAAATTGGGGCTATACAACAGATAGTCACCTAAGCTGCTTGAAATGCTAAAACTAAATAAAAGTATAAACTAGCTATACATTATATACCTCATATTTCCAACGCTGGCAGCGCTGGTCCGTGGCCGAGTGCACACTAAAAATTTTTACGCCCAAAAGGGTGCTTGAGCTTGTCGCCGCAGGAGCACCCTAAAAACTGAATATTTTACGCCCTTTAGGGTGCTTGGATTTTGTCGCCGCAGGAGCACCCTCTGTGAAGCACCCCAGAAGACAGGTGCCTTATAAACACCCTTTTCCGCCTAAAAGTATCCTAGGGTGCTATTTAGCACCCCAATCTGTAGGAGCATCTTCTGCAAAAGCACCCACCTAAAGGGGTACAAAACGGGTGCGTCATCCTCGGTTCACAGGTGCAGCAGGTGTGAGACCACATATTGCACAATATCACACACGATTATGGTATGAAACATTCGTGCTTTCCAAGCTCGGTTCTGTGAGACATTCCATTGAAGCTCAACATCAGCTGATAATTTCCTTGAACTTGTGTCACCAATTGTTAAAACATCAATTTAAAAAGTCAGGAGCCACATCTCAGTACAGTTATAACTTTAGAGGTAGTTGATTACCCAAAACTTCGTAAAAAACCAATTATATGTTCACTTTGCCGAACTGCAGTACACATCCTTCGAGATTCACTGCAGAGCCTAAACATGCTGTGCAGTGAAAGCAATTAGGTGTGCAACACTTCAACCACACAAAACTTCCTTGAACCTTAAAACCCTTGGCTTCTTAGTATTGCATCAAACTTCCAATCGAGGTAGCTACCTGCAATGTTTAGTGCCTTATTCTTGAGCTGAGCAGGAAGGTTCAATATCAAGGAAGACCAAATGCAAAATGTATAGTTTCCTCCGTAATGCGGCTCATAATATAGTTCCCTCCGTACTGCGGCTCATAATCTACTTATAAAAGTTGGGTACCCAAGCCATTTATTTTCGTTTGCATTATTCTTTTTGCTTTACGGAAAAATATTCATATGGTACAGCACTTGCAAGGTTTGGTGGTATTTGGAGTTTTATAAACATACCTTTAGACTAAATGACCCCACATAGCAATAACAAGAACTGCAAACATCACAGAACAATGCATACAAGTTCCCTGGTGAAGCCCATGGTTGAAATGTAATGCCATTGTTCAGAAAACATTATTTTATCATGAGGCTAGCTTGTACATGGTGCCTTGCATTATGTCCCTGCTGGTGGATGTGGGGTCATTTGTCACTGTTGCAAATGAAAAGCCAACAGCCAGGGCCCATTAGTTTTGGCTAGTATTACGAGGTGCCTCACGGTAAGCATTCTACGTCGATAGACTTTTTTAGTTGACTAGAACTGAAATCAGCAAAAGATTCTCTACAAAACATTCATTCTATCCGCAGCTTTAGGGTTTGCTAATTTCCATAGTTGGGTTTCTTCTGCCTTTCTTAACAACATTTTTCTTTTGATAAGAAGGTGCACAACCAAAAGCAAAAAGCTTTTCTGTAAAACTTTGGTAGCTATATAATTGTTACAAAATATTTTACTCTAAATATGGCAGCTTAAACTGAGAATATTTGCATTTAAAAACATTAAAATAAGTTTAAATTGATCATAAATTTTTAGCTGTTTTTACGCAAAACTGTACATGGGATATGAAGTGCACCACAAGGAGGGCTTTGGATTAGCTTTAGCAAATTTGGGACATTTAAGGTGCACTGAAATCTCTACACATGCGCTTTTTCACTTTCTGTATCCACCAGGAAAATGGCTGCCAATTTAGACAGCGATTCTAAATAGTAGTTGACGTGCATTTTAAAATAATCACAAACATTATAGCCACAAAATTAATTTTTACAAGTTGTAGACATTGCCCGTTACACCAGACATTGGACTACACTGTCAAGAGCTTTGACATCTACAATGACGTCTACAAAGCAGGCTTATACTGGTAGAATGTTTCATACCATAATTACTGTGTGTTCAGAGCTCACGTGTGAAGTATGGATACTGCTGCTTCAGCAAGAACCGAGGATGAGCACCCTTCCTGGTTCTGAAAAAAAATAACAGAGGAAATGCCTTAAGCAGGATTCTGAAACGGGGTTGAATGAAACAAGAATGAACAAGAAATTCTTTCAAAACATGTAAAGCAATGCAAACAAATATTTATTTCAACTTATTTCTACAAAAGACCACCTCATGAAGACTGGTGGTGGGGTATTGGCTCAAAAAAAAAAGCAGAGAGCACTTATACAAATGCTACAGAGAGCCTTCGCAGCCAACAATTGTTTGAACACACCTAAACTAATCACTGTTCAACAAACTCATAAAAAATGTTTGAATGCATAAAAAACCAGTGGTAAACACAGGAAACAGTTAAAACAGAATGACGGCACAAGTTTGTCCCGTCGTTCTCTTCTGTCCTATGGTTTTTCATACATTCAAACATGTACCAGCTAGCCCAGTCCAACGCCTTGGTATCATAAAAATATGGATAGTCAATCCTTACACAAACTTGAAAAAAAAAGAAAGTATAAAGTAGGTGACAAAATTAAAACGACAGCAAATTGGTTGGCTTTTAATTTTAAAAAATAATGGCATGAATGAAAGTGAGCAGCACGCGAAGTACCTTGTTGCTAGCCCGACATTCCACTTTGAAGCAAAATGTCCGCTTTCAACACTACATAGGCTAAACATGCAATGAGGCATTCCTTTAGGCACACAAAATATACCATAATTGTTAAAAAAGCTACGAATTAGTTGAAAAAACCTGACCACGACAAATTGGAATTAGTGACTAGATACAGTTTCAGAAATACACAGCGACATCATATAAAAATATATGGTTCCCATACAAAGATTGATCATAACAAAAATTCAGGACATTTATCAGACTGGCATCAATGTGCAAAGCAGCTTAATGAAAAAAGACGCTCTTCACTAAAAACATGTTAATATTGGGAGCTCATGTGCTTCCCTGCAAGTTGAGTGTGTAAACCCACTGACATCTTAGCTAACCCGCCTGAATCATCACTTGATAGACATTGAGGAATTTTACGAATTGGTTTATTGTAGCCAGCTGTCTAGTTTATTTCCCTATTTTTCTTGGCATTTCGTGTCTAATTCTAAATTTGGTGACTAGATAGCTTTTACTATGGTCATGCACTGGTGACAACGAATATTTGATTTTACTTTTAAAAAATTTCAGTTTTGTTTTATTGCTCACCAGCCAACGATCTGAAATATCAGAGGTGCTTAAAACGTATGTTGGCATTTCCTTCCTGCAGTGTAGTACAACTAATCATGACTTTTACCATAATTTGTTCACAAATCGTAATATGTGGAAAGTATTCAACTTAATGAAAATGTCATTTCAGAAGCATGCACAATCAACAAGGCCTCAATGACTCTCATGACGTGGTCCACTTGTTTCTGTCACAAATAACCTGAGTGCAGACACATTCCACCGAAGACGAAGGTAACATGCCCTCTTGGGTGATGAATATTTAAAAAGCCTTACGAGTAAATTTGCTGCTGAGCACGTGAAATTGTGGCATTAAAACAAAAGATCCCTCTGCGGCATCTTTCACTTGGAGGAGCGCTTGACCACAAACTTTGAGAAGCTGGAAAATGCTCCATGAACCGCTCCAGCCAGCAGAAACGATGCAGGACACAAGTTGGTAGGCGGACCGTTGGCATCCTGCGATTGTGAAGATATTTCTGTTTAGTAGATGCTCTTCTTTTTGTACCACTGTTTGTTTCACCTTTAACAAGCAGCTGAACTCCTTACGTTCACATAATAAAATGCTGCAATGCGGAACAGTTAGCAGGGTTACCTCAATTTTGCTTTTCTACGAATTAACACAATGTAGGTAATCTGCACACAACTACAATCAAACTACAATTTTCACCTACTTCACTGCTAACATCAGCGTTTGACTGCTCAAGCACAAATACAGGTTAGACATGTGAGCAATCTGCTAAACGTATCCCCACAAACTGAACAATCAGGCATCAGAAATCGGCAAGGAAGGAGGTGTCACGTTTAAATGGCACTTTTTTTGTTCAAAACATAAACAACACCTGGAAGCTTGAAGCGTGAGAGGGGGTCTTTCACGCTGACAATGTCAGAACATAGCTTGCTAGTGGGCACCTGCACGATGTGCACAATGTGTTTCTTGAAAATGCGTGCGAAAGTTTGATTGATGTGTAGGACGAGAATTGCAGCACGTTTTGACACAGGCCTTGTGGACGCTTTTGCCTGCTAATGTCAATGTGGATTCTTGCTAGTCGCCCTCTTCGCTTCTTTCTGATTATAATGCTTTAGGCATTATATTCAGGACAACGACTGCATCAAAACGTGCAGCAATTACCTACGTCCCACACATCGGTGAAACTCTCGCACACATTTTCAAGACACGCAGTGCATACATTGTGCATGTGCCCACTAGCAAGCTGCGTTCTGACATTGTCAGCGTGAGAGACCCCCTCTCACGCTCCAAGCTTCCGGGTATTGTTTATTAGATTCCATGCGCTGAATGCAAATCAGTGTACATTGGCGAAACGGGCAATCTGCACAGAAGATTAATGCAGCACTGGAACGAAGTGAACAAGGGCCATGCAAAAACAAGTCCACTGGCAGAGCACCGTGAGAGGACGGGACACGTGGTGGACTGGAACAAGACAAAATTACTGACAACTGAGTGCAATCTATCTTCTCGATTACTGCTCGAGTCCCTCATTGTTCAGACGACGCCCAACATTATCAACATAATGGATGGCAATCTGCACCATATCTATGCAAACTCATTGCGCCGCGTAATGCCCAATATATAGCTTCGTTTTCCACGACACGTGCTCACCGTGAACAAGCAACAAACCGTTAAATGGCTTTCTTGACTTGGTCAGTGAGCTACGTTTCATCACTGCAATAATGCTTTTACCTGCCTACACGGCATTCCGTCAAACACTGGACTACACCACATGAGCCATTGGCGTTCTTAACCTGCACCAGAGTATATAACCTTTCACTACTGCTATGAGATAGACCCATAAACGCACTTCAATATGGCCTTTATATTTAGCTCTTGGAAACATTATGTATAATTTTACCTTTAAGTTGCACCTGCTACAGCAGCTGGTACTATACCAAAAACATGAAAAAAAAACGGTGGTTTAACACGCCAAAGCTACACTTGGGATATGGGGAGCACTGTAGGGGAAGGCTTCGCATTAATTTTGACCATCTGGGTATTTTTGTGCGCATCGAAATCTCCAAACACGGGCGTCTTTACGTGTTGCCTCCATCTGAAAAGCGGCTACACCAAGCGGTATCTAACCGACATTCGCCTCCACAGCACACCACCCTAGCCACGGCAGTGGGTTAAACATATGAAATAAAGCGAGTTTTGGAGTGAAATGAAAATATTAATCACACGTCTTATTTTCCCAATCGATGTACCTTTTGAAATCCACCATGCAATCCCCCCTCCCCTACCAGCCTACCAAAACACCTTTGTCTCAAGAGGTAATCAGGCTGTTGTTAATGAAGTAAGTATTTACAATCCGAGACTTGCCACCGTTAAAGTCATGCACTTTGTTTTAGAGATAAGCGACATTAGCCATTTGCAGCACCAGGAGTTAATTGTGTTAAGATCAGATTGAAAGCATTGACAGTAGTAGTTGAAAGAAATTGTGTGATAAATTACAACATCATCTGCAAATAGACCTACATGGGAGGATATGCAACATGGAAGATAGACCAAGCAACCTGCCTGGGGGGACAACAAAGTGGCACGAGCAAAAGAAGTATATAGTTATTAGAAGTAAACTGCATTTGAGAAGAATGAAAATCTTTTGCTCAAGTGAGGACATTAGGGTGAAGTTTGAGAAGTAGTCTGTGGTGTGCAATGCGATTGAATGCTTTAGAAAAATCGAGAAAAACTACTGAAGTTTGTGAGCCTGTGTCAATGGATCAATGTAGATCGTGAACAAATCCTGAAAGTTGTGTTTCTCAAGTAACCCTTGTGAAAACCGTGGTGATACTCGAATGTGATATTGTGATTTTATAAATAATTAGCGACCTGAGAGTGGATGAAATGTTTCCTGACCTTGCATATGGTGCTTGTTAGGGAAATTTAATGGTGAAGTACCGTCTCATGATTTAAAGACTGGTGCTACCTCGACTATCTTCCAACCATTGAGATTAGTGCCTGTCATGAGAGACTGCGAAAAAAGCGCTGTCAGAATTCTACAGACTGCGGGATGTACTTTTCGGTATAGTATGATTATTACCAGTATGATCTGAAGTAGACCAGTTTGTATTGCAAGTTTAAAACCATATCGAAAGATCGTAAATGTTTGCTTGGCTTGATTACATACGAATACTTGCTTCAAAGTCAGTTCAATTTCTCTTCTTGCCCTTTAGTCGTCAGCCCCAGATTCTCTTCAATATCTCTGCTAAGCAATGACACGCTCCATACGCACCGCACCGCTTCATGAAAATGTTTCAAATAATCAGAGGCCACAGCACTGCTAACAGGTATACATCATGGCAAGTTCCACAACATGCAATAACTAACTTGAAAATACATAATCGGTGGGTGCACCGATATGGCAGCAGTGCCTGGACCGATGTGTCGAGCAAATGCGCTGACTTCTGAACGGGTGGTCCAAGCGGCCAGATGATGGATGAATGACCATTCCTGGCGGCAAAGCGTACGGAGCACCAACGAAAGGCCAGGCAGTACTTGGGTACAGCAGGTGCAGTGTCGGCTGGCCAAGGGAGGCCCTGGCAAAGCCTTTGAAACTGGACTGGAAGGCAGCTGACCCAGGACAGCCAGCAGCAGCACCTGCAGGTGCATAATCTGTGAGTGTGCTGACACTTGTTGAAATACAAGAAGAGCACACACAAGAGCACACCCCAAGTGAAATTTAGGTCACAGTAAGAATGTATTTATTAGACCCGCAGGTACTGTGAGTGGGGTATGCATGATATATGCAAAGCTAGCTACTGAGCTAATTTGCATGGAACGCATGCTAGCAGCTCATCTGTATCCCTTGCTTTCAATCGGAACTGGTGTGTGATAGTTGAGGCTCCTCCATTTCAATGTCTGACTTGTATCTGCACGTTCAATTCTCCAATATAAATCGAGTTGAGTGAGTGCCTACAGCTTTCTTGTTAGTCTCTGTATGGCCTGCGGTTTTGCGAAAATGAGAACTTGCGAATTGGCTCAATTTTCTGCACTAATGTAAACAATACATATGCCTCTGATATCAAGCCCCAGACTTCCCGAGAGCTACTCTGACAGAATCGGCAGGCGCCTCGTAGGCGTTGTGAAATCTCCCCCACTACCCCGAGACTATGCTAACTCCCTGCGAGGCCACATGCGCGCATTTCACCTTCAATTTGCACGTATGTGAATTCTATACCTCTATGAACTCTCAGACGGGCGTCGTCATATTCGTGCCGGACTCGTGAAACTCGGCAACGTAAATTACCGCACTCGCTCGCTGGCGCGCGGCCCGAACTCTCTCACCGTTTCCGGCCCTTGCATACTATTTTCTCCACCTTGCACTTTGTAAATTCTCATGTTTAACTACACCTCGTGCGCCCTCATCTCTTGCCTGCTTTTCTTCCAGCACAACTCCGTCAGCACCCGGTCGACGCGTACGCTGTCGGGGCGCGTTGGCGAGCGAGTACGGCAATTTCGCTGTTGTCGAGCTTCACGAGAACAGCACACATATCGCGGCCCGAAGACCGCGAGGCGTACGGTCGCCGGTCTCGCGAGCGCAATAGCTGCGAAGCGCACTGCACGGAATTCGTGAAGGGGGGGGGGGGGGGGGGGGGGAGAGATTTCACAACACCTACGAGACGCCAGCCATGGAATCACGTGTAAGCGTTTTCACATGCACTTCCAGGGGGAACCTCCTGTTCATGTTATTTCTTGGTATACCGCGGGTATTCACGAGGGAGGACTAATCACAGCGTTGTGCCACTCACGCGAAATTGCGACTGCGATCTGCAACCGCAAAGGCACTGTTTGGGAGACACATAAACAAACGCCCCGGTGTTAAAGAGCCTTGCGTGATGTGAAATTATTAGCAGCCGTGTACCATAGCGCGAGCATCGTAGCCAAGGTCTAGCTTCAGCGTAAATTGATGCTGACTTCTGCGGAAACGGTCGACTGGGCGCCAAACAAGTGTACTAACTCACGTAGGCTCTCAGAGCAAACGAGATGGGGGTCTAGCGAATTACTGACCCATAAACACCAGAACTCGTTCCAACCAAATACAGAATAATAAAAAATGCGTACTTACCCGAGCAAAAACGATGTTTCCAACGTACAATTCTCCTTCACTGTCGTCTTCATCTCGCGGACACACGAACACGCTTTGTTCTGATGCAATGTCATCCACTTTTGACGAGCAGTATTTTATCCGGCGATGATCGTTCTTCCGGGGTCCCCATGTTCAACACACGCGTAGGTTGGAAGGGTAGACATCACCCATAAAGCTTCTATAACTATGATTTAAGCTTGAAATAGATAAAACAGATTAAATCACGCTACCAACCACTCGGCACAAAACGCCATGGAAAAAAAACACACAAAAGTGAGAGATAGTTGCCAGACTACAAATGCAGCACCTCTATGTTTGACGAAAATTGTGTTACTACTGTAATGTTGGTAATTATCTTTCTGCTTTCAAAGTCTGAAATATGTTTATAACTTACATTTAAGGTTTTTAAACACAAAAAGTGAATAAACATAAAGTAATTGACATATATACTGATATTGTAAAGAGGTTTGACGTTTGTTTTGGTTTTGTTTTCACGGCGGGCTTCTTAAGAGAGAACGTGCGAGAAAACGAGCTACTTTGGGTTTAGGAAGAGGGCGGTAAATGTCGGCGTGATAGAAAGCAAGGAACAGGTGCTTACCCTGGTCGTTAAAAAAGGAGCTAATGAAACCCTCACGTAAAAAAAAAAAAAAAAAAACACGTTCGACGAGGAATCGAACCATTGACCTACAAAACAGTAGACGGACGCGTTAACAAACAGCTATGTCGGCGGACGGTGTTCGAGGCGCCTAAAACAACTCTATACTTACGTAAGTTGTCAACGAATATTGTTGCTTGTGTCTAGTCATCGCCTCCTTTAACGATGGTCTAGTTTATGCTGCATTTTTGAAATTCTGGCTGTGCTAACGCTTGTTTCTCACGCACCGGTCTTGCAGACGAGGCCGCATTGCTAGCGCTGCAAGCGATTGAGCCAAAGCTCCATTATTTGACTCAAGAAAAGCTATCGCAGTCAACCCTACCTTTTCTGCGCAAGCCACGGCAGCCACGAAATAAATGGAATGTGCCGTTAGAATTATGGCGTTGATAACGCTTGTTTGACCGGCACCGTCTTGCAGACAAGCAACGTCGCTCTAATACTACAAGCGATGTCACTCCTGGCATGGCAGGCGCATCAAACCCATCGTGTAAAACGACTGCTAACAGTGCGAAAACCTCTGAGTTTGTAACAAGTGGGGATTTGAGGTGGCGGCGACGTAATAGGTACAGCAAGCAGGTAGGCAGAACAGCAGCGTAGGGTTACAACCTTTCCCCGAAAAAAAAAACGGGCCTTCCTGGGGGGGGGAGGGGGGATTGTGTTGAAAAAAGACGCCATGTTTTTTAACATGCAGTGCCATTTATTGTAGTGTTTTCTTAGAGAGAAATCAACATAACGTTTGTACTGAAAGTGATTGAGAGCTTGGTTAATCGCTCTGCATGTGCTTCACTGAAAAGTAACCGCAATTGCTGACCGCGGCGGTAGAATTTCGTTATTTTGTTCTTCCCTTAGGTCCCCCTCCATCTGAGGCAGCGCGCTCGCCCGCGTATTTTCTCTGCTCGCGTGTCTTTGCGCAGCTTGTCGACATAGGCGTGCGCAGAGTTCTCAATTTGGGGGGGCAAAGTCTTACCGCTGCGCCCCCCCCCCCCCCCAGAGCAACTCCCGACCTCTTCTCACTGAAGGCCTTGCGGTGCGAACGCAGTGCAAAGAGGGATGGTTATAAAATTTTTATTTCAATGTGATGGAATTGCAACACACACAAAATATTTCTGAGCAGAAATTTTACTTTCATGTGTTACATCGGCAAGGCATGGGGCAAATTTGGCGCCCCCTTCAGATGATTAGGGGGGGCGGCCGCCCCCCCTGCCCCCCCTGTGAGCACGCCTATGCTTGTCGACACGTATTTATCGTCTTAGTTGTTGTATTGACGCTTATAAAACGCCAAAACGGGCATAATCACGGCACAAAAGCCAAAAAACCGGCTGATGACGGCTGGTTTTAGATATGGACCGGCAACCGGCCCGCTGTTTAAAAAACCTGTCGGGCCGGTCCAAAACCAGGAAGGTGGCAACCCTACGGCAGCGACGAGCGAAAATGATTTTACACGACCGCCCCCGTCGGCCTGCGCAAAAAAGGAAGATAGAACCCCTGCATACACGCCCTCGAAGAAAGCTGTACAGCCGATTCAGTTTGTTGTGGACGAAGAGCAACCGAGGCTGCAGCCACAAACGATTGCGCTTGCCGTGGTATGAGCCAAAGCATATCTTCACATAGTTATGTTATCGTCCGTCTGACTGTTACTTACTGAAGGGAAAATTCACAACACAAACGTTGACGTCTAGCGTCTATGCCAGACATAGACGCTGCTGTTTAGGCCCTAAAAACCACCTTCAGGGCGTCTGTCGGTTCTGTCTGATGGCGCGCTCGCGCCGCTGATTACGAACGAGGCGTCTGTTGGCGTTGACTTATCGTGTTGGCGAGCCGGTAAACGCCATCACGGTTAAACTCCCTGTTGGAAGACTACGCTGTTGGGACGATAGAGTGCCGACAGAGCTTCTTATTGGCCCCACAAACGCCATCAAGGTTAAACTCCCTGTTGGAAGACTAGGCTATTGGAACGATAGAGTGCCGACAGAACTTCGTATTGGCCCCACAGGCGTGCTGTGAACCCAACAAGAAAGTCTTGTTGGAATTTTTGCCCGGGGCATAATAATACGGGAACAAATTCTTAGGTAAATTCGATTTCGTTGAGGACACCGATGCCTCGCGTAAAAGTTTTATTTATAGGACTACAAGAGGCATTTTGTAGCCTTTCCTTCCCGTGCACCCAGACATCGAAACGAACCTTGTGATACACTCGAAACAGTAGATTAGTGCAGAGTGGAATTTAAACATTCAGCACGTTTTGTTCAATTTACGAACAGCAATTTTAGAGCCTTTCCCCTGGTCTATGTGGAGAGTTCATATTTATTCTCTCAACGGGCGGTGAAATAGTGCAATGTGCGGTTTAAACATTCAGCCTGTTTTTGTGCAATTTTGCATGCTTGCATTCACACACCGTTCTTTTAGGCACCCTAACGATAAGGTGCCGTGGTAACACCCCAATCGAGAAGAAATACTTTTTAGCACCCCTTTAACGGTCGTAGCACCCTATGAAACTGTTGATTACACCCCTGAATTTTGGCACCCTCGAGGTGGGGTGCCCGAGCAATATTTGGGTGCTTGAAAGGTGCAAAAAGGGTGCAAAATGTTCAGTACACCCTCCTTGCACCTTAAAGGGTGTAAAAATGTTAAGATTTACACCCTTTAATATGTGGCACCCTCATGATTGGGTGCCGGAGCAATGTTTTAGTCCTTAAAAGGTGCAAAAAGGGTGCAAAATGTTGAGTGCACCCTTTTAGCACCTTTAAGGGTGTTAAAAAGTTTAGTGTGTGGTCTGGCGCGCTGTGTCTGTTGTTTTGCAGGTCGCAAGTTCGAATCCCCGGGGGTACGTACTTTTTTTGTAAGTTGATTTTTTCGTTTTCAGCCGATGTCTTCAATACTGATTTCAGCATTTTGGGGCCGTAACGTTCACTGCTCCACGAACGAGTTCGCAGAACGCGCGCAGACTGACACTGACACGTTAACGAGTGCTCGTTGGCGTGCTGTTGCCATAAGCACCGACTGCTTGCGGGCAGTGGGCACAGCCAGAATCAGCAGACCCTTGTCCTGGTGCGAACACGCTTTTTACTATACAGGCATCAGTGAGGCAAGCTCCAAATGTGCGGGGAAAACGCATGGCATTTGAGCGTCTGCGGTGATGCGGAGGGCGTTCATCCACTGCGTAGGCCTCAGCTAGTGATTGCTACGATTCCAAGCCGTCCTGGGAGGCTTATATTCGGCATTTTACAGCCGACAACTTGGTAGAAGCGCGGTATGACGATTATTGAGATAGCGAGAATGCCCAGCCCAGGATAACGTCGGATGTCAAGCATGTTGTTTTAAGGAACGGAAACCGAAACTTGTATGATTGCTAATCTTGGACATCGTCCAATCGCGGGGAACCTCCTCCCGACGTCACAGCCTTTAGTTGGTGCGGCCGCCATTTTCTTCTTTTCGGCTTTATAAAATAATTACCGGCTTATCAACCGGATATAACGACAAAAAGTGTGTAAATTTGAGCCAGTCTATGCAGGGCAAGCAAAAACGGGAGCTTGACAAATTCACTTCAGTGTCCCTTTAATATGTCTCGCCTAGTGATCCAGATCCGTCTGAAAAAATAACATCCTCCAAAGATACATGGGCTTATCCGCATATGGGCGTGTGTGTATGTACGCAAGTACGTAGGTGTCTTTATTAGCGCGTATGAATGTATGTATACGGATGTGTGGATGTGTGCGCGTGCTTACGCGCGTGTGTGAAATCCATACGAGGGAGTCAATGTTTCTGCAAATCTGCACCTTTCGACGACGTGCTAACAGGACTCGCTGAAGGGCGAAAATTTATAACCAGAAATCCCAGTGGTCGTCAGGCTTCTAGCGTGTTGCGCTCGGAACAAAAAAACACAAATACGCAAAATACATCTTCCATATAGGTCTCGCGAAGGGGGACGGAGAATTTCAGCGGAGAACCACCCTCACAGGCCTGTTGGAACAAGCTTCGCTCGAACTGGATTCCGCCGGTTTCTGCAGCTGCCGCGCTGTTGTCCTTGACTCATCAGCGGCTCGAGGGCGCCTACCGGCCACTCTCAGGCTCAAGGAAACTTGTTTGAAGAGTGGAATGAGCGGGCTTCACCGCTACAGAGGGAACCTTACTGCAGTTCACAAAATTTGTATCGCGCGCACAGGGTAACGTGGAATGGTAACACCACGATGTAGCCTCCCACGGCGTGCTGGATTCTCCTTTCCACCAAACGTTACAAGCAAGGCGGGCTAGTTGCAAAGGGAAATTGTTGTACCTCTCTGTGCTTAACATGTGTAAGTTGTGCTGCCATATGTAAAAACAATGGCGCAAGGAAGAGGAAAGAAAAGATTAGTAGGAGTCGGCAGATTTTTTTGCGCGGAACGAGAATACTCATCGCTTTAAATTGGGATTTTCTATTGTTTGACATTCCTTGACTGGTACAAATGAACCATTGCTTTCCGCCAAATACTGGATACTTTAGTATGCATATGATCGTAGATTTTCTGTGCTAGCTTTTGTCTGGGCGAAATTCGGTTCCAGTAATAGAAACTGCAAAGATGGCACATTACACTGAAAAATGATTTTCGGCTACCTTTTATATTCTACAAATATCACGCTAGTGTGGCTGATAGGGAATATCGATGCCTGGCATGAGCACACGAAATGAGCTATAACACCAGCACACACTTGCACAATAAGCAGAAGGGCGGGCCAGCGTTTCTGCTTAGCTGTTTGAACAGCACGATGCAGTCTTGTGATTGTTATACGCTTACCCCGTCAAAGCGCCACAAGTTGATAGTCCGGATGATGATAAATGCCTCTCACAAAACGTGCATGCTATATCTGCAGGTAGCAATTAAGGAAAAAAATTAACCCCGGTTCCGCAAAGCGTGAAGACTGCTGAAAGAGCGGAGCTGTGGTTATGTTATGTCGGCTCGAACGTTAACGGGCGCTCACCCAACAACGGCAGCGCCGTCGCCACACAAATTCTAAGGTTCGCGCAGAGGAGTCAGCAGGCAAACGTAAACGGAAAGAGGCTCCCTCCCGTAGCGGGAAGGAAAGGGACCCGCCCCTGAAGATCATTGCCCCCTCTGTCGGTTGGTCTGGGAAAGGGCTTCTGCGAGGCCGCCGGAAGCGAGACAACTGAGCACTCTGTCGGTGGGTCTGGGAACCTGCTCGTATACCTCTGCGTGACACATGACCTACAGCAGACTTACTGAAATACTCTTGCTCCGGTGTTAAAACTCACCGGCTGGTTCACGATCGTGGGAGCAGCCTAGCTGGCATAGCACGCTTCCAGTGTTCTTTCAGTGCATGTACAGCCGGTAAAAGGCTTGTCTATAACACGGCGTTCGTACTCTCAGCCCTATCCTGCCCCGCCGGAGCGGGATTTGAATAAAACTACTGCGGAAGTCTGAAGTCTTAGCCCTTCGCTTTTGCTTCCGACATCTTTGGAACGAGTATGTTTCGGCAGTTTTCGGATGTAGCTGGTTGAAGTTGAACTCGCTGTTATAGACAAGCGTTTTACCGGCTGTACTTATTAAGCGAATCTGTCGACGCTCACATGGTAACATCAAATATCTGGAGCAAACTTTGGGTGGAAACTTCGTAAATCTTGCCTGCTATGACGGCAGGCGAATGAAACTAATGACAATATAACTTTGTTGGCCAATCAAATAAAGAATTGGGCATGGAACTTATCAGGCGACATTACGAGCTAGCGATCCGGTAAATTGCATTCGAAGAAAGCATGGCGAAGCAGCGTGTGCTTTTCCGAGCGCAGTGTCTCTAACGTATTGCACACAACTTCTTCTTTCAGGAAAACTTTGTCGACCCACTGATACCGTTTGCAGTGCGTCTGGAGTACCGTCTTCGCGACACCGGTCACCAGCACTGGTGTCCCACGTGTCCCGTGCCCGACAGGAAGTTACCGCTCAGCAACGTCAGCGCGGTAAGCCTCGTCCTTTCGCGTATTGCTCATTCCTTGAAGGGGCCACGGCGGCAAAATAGAAGATTGGGGTTATTCGAGAGATCGCTTTGTCCCAATAACCATAGAGTTTCTCAATCCCAATAACAATGATGATTATTTTATCACAAAATAAAACAAATAATGGAGATATTGAGCAAAACAGATGAAGCAGTGACGGCTCTTCAGCCACGTTCCGGTAATTTTCCCGGGCACATTGGAATAAGAGGAAATTCACGAGCTGACCGACTAGCAGCAACCGCTCATTCAAATTCCACGTGTAGCGCCGTGCCTTTTACCAGAGGTAATGTTAAAAATTATTTGAAAAAACTAAGGACACACATTACTTTGGAAACCAGGTTGACCGATAAATATCGTTCATCGCTGTTATACCAAGTGGACCCGTACCTTACATACCCGTGTGCGTCTCATCTGGGTCGTTCGGTCGACACGTTAATACATCGCCTTCACCTTGACGTGGCCTACACCAAGAAATTTCTTTAGCGTATTCGATTTGCTGATGACACCTGCTGTGCTTGTGGACACCAAACTGAAGATGTGCATCATGTCCTGCTTGAGTGCCCTCTATATGCGACCGAGCGGAAAAAATTAAGTGATATGCTTAGCCTGCTATCTCGGACACCCCTGTCTTTGCCGAAACTGTTGGGTCCGTGGGACAATGTACGCAACCAAACGAAAGCCTTCCTTGCCTTAAGGAAATTTTTTTCAAATGACGAAGATGTGTGAACACTATTAAATGCGAGCACATTCCTCTGAAACGCTTTGAAATGGGTGTGGAAATACACAAGGGTGTTATGTATATTGGCGAAACTATCTGTGTCGCGTCGTGGATGTCGTCTGTATATAGATGTGTATAGTTCTCTTGGTTTTTTTTAATTATTATATTCCACTGCTGTAAGGAATCATTATATATATATATATATATATATATATATATATATATATATATATATATATATATATATATATAGATGCAGCGATGGCGTAGAGGTAGAACACCCGCCTCGCGTGCAGAAGGACCGTGGTTCGAATCCCGGTGCCGGACAATTCCCACCGGATTAAAAAAAAAAATCCGCGTATTGATGGAATTGCAAAAGGGGCTTGGGGTGCGGCCTGACCCCGACGACCATTGCCGGTAATGCACTCCCTCACCAGAGCAGGATTGGCCACCCTGGTGTAGCAACGGCCACAACCTCCCATGAATACGCCAATTAACCTTCGGCCCTCAGTCCCCAGCGGCTGCGAAGCAACTGACCACGGCGGCGGTCAGACCTGTGACGCAGCAGAGGGTGCTAAGAATCCCTGGGTCCGTACACGCCGCCAATGGAATCTGAACCTGGCAACGTTTAACTCGCGAACCTTATCTAGCGAAGCAAGTCTCGAGGTGTTGTTCGAAGAATTAGAGGACATTAAATGGGATGTAATAGGGCTTAGTGAGGCTAGGAGGGCAGGCGAAGCCTTTACGGTGCTGAAAAATGGACACGTCCTATGTTACCGTGGCCTAGAGGACAGAAGAGAACTGGGAGTGGGATTTCTAGTCAGTAACAGCATAGCTGGCAACATAGAAGAATACTATAGCATTAACGAAAGGGCAGCAGGTCTTGTGATTAGGCTCAATAAGAGGTACAAGCTCAAGGTGGTGCAGTGCTACGCACCCACATCCAGCCACGACGACCAAGTAGTGGAACGCTTCCATGAAGATGTGGAATCGCCAATGGCTAAAGTAAAAACACAGTATACCATAGTTATGGGGGACTTCAATGCTAATGTAGGCAAGAATCAGGCTGGAGACAAGGCAGTTGGGAACTATGGTCTGGGCTGTAGAAATAGCAGGGGGGACCTACTAGTTGAGCTTGCAGAACGGAATAACCTACGCATAATGAATACCTTCTTCTGCAAACGGGAGAGTCGGAAGTGGACCTGGAGGAGCCCGAATGGGCAGCACAAAAATGAAATAGACCTCATATTATGCGATAACCCTGGCGTCGTGCAGGATGTGGAAGTGCTCGGAAGGGTAAGGTGTAGTGACCACCGTATGGTGAGATCTCGAATTAGGCTAGATTTGAGGAGGGACCGCAACAAGCTAGTACGAAAGAAGCCGATAAATGAGCTGACAGTAAGACGTAGAGTAGAAGAATTCAGGATCGCGCTGCAGAACCGATATTCCGCTCTTAACGAGGAAGCCGAGCCTACGACACAGGAAGCGAGCGACAACCTTACACGCATTATCACGGAGTGTGCAGTAGAAGTCGGCGGCACTATGGCTAGACAGGATACTGGTAAACTTTCACAGGAGACGAAAGATCTAATCAGGAAACGGCAAACCATGACAATCTCTACCGCAGCTGACAGAAAAAAACCAGCGGAGCTCTCGAAGTTAATCAATAAGCGTAAGACAGCTGACATACGGAAGTATAATATGGAGAGGATCGAATACGCTGTAAAGAACGGAGGTAGCCTGAAAGCAGTGAAGAGACGTCTTGGCGTGGGGAAAAATCAGATGTATGCACATAAGGATAAGCAAGGCAATGTCATCACAAATAGGGATAAAATAGTCACAGTGGCCGAGGAGTTCTATAGGGATCTGTACAGTAGCCGGGACATCCAGGATAATGCCAAACGAGACAGTAGTTCAGAGGAGATAGACATTCCACCAGTAACGACCGAAGAAGAAGGAAGGCCTTGAAAGAAATGAAAGGGAGCAAAGCACCTGGTCAGGATCAGATAACAGCAGACCTCTTGAAGGATGGCGGAGAAATTGTACCTGGAAAACTGGCAAACCTGTATACGCAATGCCTAATGACCGCAATGGTACCGGAATATTGGAAGAACGCGAACATCATCCTAATCCATAAGAAAGGCGACATTAAGGACTTGAAAAATTACAGGCCGATCAGCTTACTGTCAGTCGTCTACAAGGTATTTACCAAGGTAATCGCTAACCGAATCTCTGGAACCTTAGATTTCAGTCAACCTAAAGAACAAGCAGGGTTCCGTAAAGGTTATTCAACAATGGACCATATTCACACGATCAATCAGGTGATAGAGAAGTGCGCTGAGTATACTGAACCCCTATATATAGCCCTCATAGATTATGAGAAAGCATTTGACTCGGTCGAAACCCTAGCAGTAATTCAGGCATTACGGAACCAGGGGGTAGATGAGCATTATGTCAGAATACTAGAGGATATCTACAATGGGTCTACAGCTACCATCATCCTCCTTAGGGAGAGCAGTAAAATACCTATAAGGAAGGGTGTCAGACAAGGAGACACAATCTCTCCAATGTTATTCACAGCATGTTTACAAGAAGTATTCAGAACGTTGGATTGGGAACAGGTGGGAGTAAGGGTTAATGGAGAATACCTCAGTAACCTCAGATTTGCTGATGACGTTGCCTTGCTAAGTCACTCGGGGGACGAATTGCAAAGCATGCTTTCCGCACTGGGCGAACAGAGTAGAACCGTGGGCCTGAAAATTAATATGCAGAAAACTAAAGTAATGATGAATAACCTAGGGACAGCACAGCGGTTTCAGATAGGTGGCGAGGCAGTGGAAGTGGTAAGCGAATATATCTACATAGGCCAAGTTGTGACCCCAGATCCCAACCATGAGGCAGAGATAATTAGAAGGATCAGAATGGGGTGGGGTGCATATGGCAGACATTCTCAGATAATGAATAGCAGACTACCATTGTCGCTGAAGAAGAAAGTGTATGACAGCTGCATGTTACCGGTACTCACCTACGGGGCAGAAACTTGGAGGCTCACTAAGAGGGTTCAACTTAAATTGAGAACGACTCAGCGGGCAATGGAGCGGAAAATGATAGGTGTAACATTAAGGGACAAGAAGAAAGCGGAGTGGGTCAGGGAGCAAACTGGTGTTAAAGACATATTATTAGAAGTTAATAAGAAGAAATGGACGTGGGCAGGGCATGTAATGCGAAGGCAAGATAACCGCTGGTCATTAAGCGTAACAGAGTGGATCCCTAGAGAAGGCAAGCGTTGCAGGAGGCGGCAGAAAGTTAGATGGGCAGATGAGATCAAGAAGTTTGCGGGGAGAAATTGGTCACAGTTGGCACAGGACCGAGGTAATTGGAGAATAATGGGAGAGGCCTTTGCCCTGCAGTGGGCGTAGATAGCTGGCGATGATGATGATTATGATATATATATATATATATATATATATATATATATATATATATATATATATATATATATATATATATATATATATATATATATATATATATATATATATATATATATATATGGGTGTGCTTGTGCACTACACAGAGCAATTAGTTACTGAGAGCGCATCTTTCATCCGCTGCTGTCTCAATGTACTTAATCTAACCCCTTGTGGTTCCTTAGGGCAAGTATTCTACCTTTTGTATACTCCAATGCCTGAAGTAGCCAGCTCCTGTTTGGGTTGGAGCTAAACTCTCCAATGAATAATTATTTCTCTCTCTCCCGAAGGCACAAAATCTTGTTTATGTGACTGGCCACTGCGAACGTAAAAAACCGCCAAGAAACTACTGGGCGATTGTAGCGGGGCCTCTAGTTCCTTTTGATCGTATCACTCGAATACGAACGGGCATATACGTCACTACTGCACACATTACGTCACTTTAGCGCGAAATTTAAGAGTTTGTAACATTTCTTGCGTTTTTTTTTTGTTAAAAAACGTTTCTCGTGGCAGGAATTCTCCTGAGTGAGTTACAAGACTACTTCTTTCAAATTAAACAAAGTTGCATTTTGTCTTCATGGCACACTTAAAATTGAAGTGTTTGAAAGATGACAAGCGCGACGTTTGACAACGTGTCTTCCGACGCAGATTCCGTACCAGCATGGCTGTGGATCCGACGACATATGCCAGGCAGACATGAAGTTGGCAGTGAATATTTCGAACTACGAGTAAGTACCACAATTTTACATTGCGGGATATTGGGAATGGCTCTCAAAAACATAGAACTGTCGGCTGATTGTTGTAAAAACAAAAAGTCAAGCAGCCATTTTCGCCGCAATTTCAACATGTTGGCGTTATCTAAATTCTCCCTAAGGGAAAATTCGTAACATAGCTCCTGAACAGAGTAGGAATACCGAAAATATGTTTTAACTTTGATCTGATGCACGAAGCTGGTAAGTCCCAGATATCACTTTAAACGTGCTTGCGCGTTAGTTGTGGCTTACTACGACGGCACGCGGTAAGCAGGAACAGAAACACCCTTTGGGCAAATGAAGCTGCAAAAATGACACAGCAAGTTAGATCGTTTTCAATCACGTTTAACACAGTGCATTGGAAAGTGAATAACTGCTTTGCAATGGGATTATCGGCAAAGGGAATAATGACAACATTGCCATACAAAATGTCACAAAGAACAGTCGTTATATCTTCTGCTCCGTACAATCATCCCCACGCTTGCCTTAAGCACAGCTTTTCCCATTTCTTGCCTTCTCCTGTATTCGCGTGCAATAATTTAGGCATAGCTGCTGAAGTAATTATTCCAAAGTCTAAGAGGGCCACAACGCCAGAAGCATTTGTTGTAGAAGTCTGCGTCAGAATTTTCAAGATATGCGTGTACAGGATTATATATACCCCTTCTGCAGCCGTTTATTACCGCGTCCTTTAGCCCCACATGTAATCTTGCGGCGTCCTTGTTCAGTACTAGGGGGGGAAAAATATAAATCGTTTTTTTAAGCGAAATCTCTGCTACGCCATGTCACGCATGACCATCTTCTCGTCGCAAGGATGGCAGGCGTGACGTCACGCCACGTGATCTGCTGCGGAGAGGCGTACCGCTGTGCTCGCTCGGAGCTTCGCCGCAGCGGTACCCCGTGAATAGGCGAGGGTTTAATGACTGCTTCGCCTGCGCTTAGTCGCTCAGTCTCGCCAGTGATTATCTTAGTGTTAAAAGCGCTCACAAAACAGGGATGAAGGCAGAAAAAAGAGACGACACGGTGCTAAATAGCCTCCCGTTTTTGCTACCTTCATCCCAGTTTTGTGAGCACTTTCAACACCAAAATGAACAGTTACCAACTAGCCCAATTATCTGTTTTATCGCCATTGATTGCGCGCCGCTATTTGAAGCACAAGGCTGGCAGGTGTGACCTAACTTCAATAAAACAGTGTGCGTAGTCTTTGCAAAATCAAGGCAACAAGATTTCTCGCTCGCGATAACTATAGGCTGACAAGTGTTACACTTCACCCATTTTTTTTCGCCAACCCATGTTTCGACAGTGGGTTGCCCCTGGTCGTCGGTGAGCGCCGAGACCTGTCTCTCCTTGTGTTCGTGGAGAACGGACGCACGGCTGACCCGGCGTACCAAGCGCGCGTGTGGATTACGCTTCCCGAGAGAGTGCAAGTGGTCAACAAAGACCAGTGCAGCGTCAAGCAGGACTCGGACCAACAGAGGACGCTCATTGTCTGTGAAGCTGGAAACCCGCTCAGGCCCTCAACAACCGTGCGTACACTCATCGGCCTCTGCACAGTTTAGGGCTGAGTGCTTACTTACTAGGAAAAAGTCAAAAGCCATTCTACTCTGGGAAAGTGGATGACCAGCGAAGGTTTCAGCTTACGACATAGAGGTAACACAGAGCTTAGGTGAAAAGTATGATCAAATTTAATGTCTCGTGAGCATTGATGGCGGTAATCCCGAAGAAAGACACATACATACACGCTCACACTTTTATTTTGCCTCCACTGACATCTTGAAAATGGTGCGTGTATATGGATAATTATTATACTCAGAAGGCCTATCCGAGTGATTAGATGTATGAGCTCGAAGACCAAATTATTTTTAAACGGTGTGGGACTTTGGTGGTGACTGCGTGATAATAGAGCACCCACCGGGACGATCGTTTTCCAACGCTTCGTGCTATAGAACACCTCGCGCTTTAAAGACACTTGGGAACTCGGGAGTTCTGATCTCGGATAATGAAAATTCCGGGAAAACAAACATATAAGCTTCGCTTAAAACAAAGCTTAATCGGGCTCAGGTAGAAGAGGAAACGAATGGGACCATTGACCCTATCTGGCATCATTTTACAGCGAAACTGTACATGAGTTATGTTCGTAATTTTTTGCGTCTTCTACCAACAAGAAAACGCCGTTTGCATTTCGAGGGATGAACTGGAGGGTTGAGGGATGGGAAAATGAAATCATAAAAATCGGAGGTGAAGGATAGACTAGAACAGAATAGACTAGGAGAGGCGTTCGTTTTCCTTTTTAACATGCAAGTGTTTTATGCCGCGATAAACGAAGATTTCACTGACGCCATATCCGTCACGGAAATGACGACTGTTCAACGAACCCAGAATAAATGGCGGAAAACGTTTTATTGACGCGGATGGTGCTGCCGTCTAGGATAAAAGAAGAGAAGTAGTACATCATTATGCTAAAGAGTGCCGACAGTTGGCGCCTCCATAGGGGAGCGTAAGCCGCGTCATTAATGTCTATTAACTCTATGCTCAACGCGATGGCCCTGTGTAAGAAAACTTGCATTACGCGCCGCTAAAAGGTAACGACGCCGACGGGCGAATTCCGTGAACGGGACTGATTTGGTACGAAGAGAAAACCAAGCGGGAAGCGGAATGCGTTCGCGCGTTCACGGTCCAAGCTACGAACGCTGCCTCTCGCGTTCCACAAGCTGAGCTCGTCGCAACGCAACCGTCTGCTGTACACGCCACGAATCAGCACCGAAGTGATCGCACCTTTGCCGAAGCGACCCGCCAGCAGGACGTCGCTGTCTAAGCCCACCCACAAGACGCCGCCTCCCCGCAAATCATGCTCCTTTCGCTGCACATTTAATTTCGTGTTGTATCAATTCCTATGACAGGGAAATGAACCACAGTTGTTCTTGTTTTAACAGTGGAGCTGTTTAAGACGTCCGTAAGACGGCCGTAAGACGTTCAATGCGAACAGAAAACCTCCAATAAAAAAAAACGCTTCCCGTGGTGAGAATCGAACCGTGGTGTGTATCCGATTGAGCTATTATCGCATTTATTGTAACAATAACTTTATTTACACATAAATATGCACGCTATGCAGAGGGTTACAAATGATTTAGCAGTACCTTTGATAGCGATGTGTCGGTAACGTTATTAGGTAGTGACATGACAATGTGCATAAATCCAGCAAGATAAAAATTCTGCAGAAATTCGGAGAATTGTCCACTAATGCTTAGTATGCTTATGCCGCTTGTCTGGAGTGTTAGTTCTTTACAGCCAATTTTTTGGGTTTTTCTAAATCATGTCCAAACAATTATCTCCATTTACGATATTATAACAATTACAGGCGGAACTTTCGCGACATCTGCATTATTGTGGAAGTGCAGGGTGTTACACGGCTCGCCATTTTCAGTAACGTTTATGTATTTCTATTTTTTTAGTGTTTGGAAATTTCGTTGGACCAATGATCTCCATTTACGGTATTATAACGATTACAGGTGGAACTTTGGGTAAATCTGCCATTTTGTGGAAATGCAGGGCGTTGTACGGTTCGCGGTTATACGGGCTTTTTTATATTTTTCTATTTTTTCTTTTTCAAATCTTTTTGTGTGACCAATTAAAAAAGAGCACAAGTTTTTAAGCGTACTATTCGATAAAAAACTAACATTTGATCCACACTTAAATCATCTCAAGTAAAAATGCCTCAAAACTATGAACATACTTAGTGTTTTCTCCCACCAGTCCTATGGTGCAGACAAGCAACTACTCCTGCGTGTTTATAGCGCCCTGGTGGGACCTTGCTTGGACTACGGTAGTGTCGTGGACGGGTGGACAAGGAAAACGACACTTAAAATGCTGGACCCAGTGCTGCATTTGGGGCTACGCCTTGCATGTGGCGTTTTCCCACTAGCCCTGTCCAAAGTATGTATGTAGAATGCGCTAAATGGTCCCTACATCGCCAGAGGGTATACATGAAGATGTTGTAGGTCTCAAAGATAATGTCTATGACAAATCATCCTTTTAATTCGTCAATAATGATACATCCACAAAGCAACTCTTTTTAGACCGTCCTTCTATTTGCATGCCATTTGCTGTCACAGTGGGAGAAGCAGTTTCTGAGCTAGCAGTGCCATTTTCAGACGTCCACAAGACACCAATCATTGATTTTATTCCACTATGCCATCTCCGCCCTTTGTCGTGTGACGTGTCTTTCACCCAACTTGACAAAAACAGGACACCAAGAATTGGGATTCTGTAGCATTTCTTTTTAATCCAGGATAAGTACCGGTGGGTTGAGTTTTACAGTGATGCGTCCAAGACTGCAATTGCTGTGTCTTGTGCTGCGCATGGGCCGAACTTGCATGTCAGTAAAACAATGAACCTTTTAACTGTATATTCCCAGCAGAATCATACGGCATTTTAATTGTCTTAAATACCATTCTCCAACTTCAAATTTTAAAGTCCACCGTGTACACGGACACCCTTAGCGTTGTACGCAGGCTTGCATCTGGAAAGTATTCTAAAAACATTATGATCAATCTTGTTTCCGAGGCTATTATGTCTGAATATGCATCAAACCTGGAAATAACTTTCTGCTGGGTTCCAGACCAGTCTGAAGTTGCCAGAAATGAGACCTCTGATCAAATGGCCGCTACTGCGACACTCCTGAATGCAGTCAAAGTTAAAGTCTTAATTTTCTTTTTTGACAAAGGAGGGGGCAACCGCAAGAAGCAGCTGTTTGAGGCTGCTTGACGAGGCGACTGCCCCGGACACAGGCGCAAGGTTACATACTTTGATAAATATGAAACAAATTGAAAAAGCACTCGTGAGATTTTATGTCCATCACATTCCATCCTCTCAGCCATAAAGTACATGCATAATGAAACACAAGCTACTCAGAAAAAAGAAACACCTTGTGACATACATCAGCACTTACCAAGTACAATATACTCACACTTATACATAACTAAATTTGTTTCTTCGCAGCTTTATAAAATAATCTAAATAATCATCATGGCCTCCAAGATCCGCAATAGCACGCGAAAATCAAATATAAAAAGAAATAAAAACATCATATCCACTGTTACGGTATTAGTGCAAATTCACATACTCAACACCAGTACACTTAACAACAGTACACTTAACGCCAGTACACATAACAACAGTACCCTTCACTGACCTCAGGCCACACATAAGACAACACCTTCGGACGACATGGAAGGAGGAGTGCAGTGAGCAGACAGACAACAAATTACACATAATTAAATCACTCTTGGGACCATACACCACCGACAAACGCGACAGATACACAGACGTCGCCTTGGCTAGGCCGCGGATAGGGCACACCCATGCACATCAGTAGTTCACATACTCACCAATGCAAGGCACTCGACACCACACGACACATTTTCCTGAACTGTACAGACAACACATCCCGCTTCACCCATCACACTTCTTGGCCGACTGAACCCAATGTTTTCTATAAGCGTGTTTTTCAGTTTTTATCAGACGTCAAGCCTTTACAGCTTCTTTCATATCATGCATAATGAACCTGGCCCTATACACAAGCCATCTTCTTGGATTTTAGGTGGCTTAACTTTAGACTTCCTTAGATAAATTAGCATTTAATTGTACATCTGTGTCATCATCAAATAACTTTGTCTTTGGTGCTCTTCGCCCTTCTGGCCTTGCGCCATTAAACCCAAAACCATCATCATCATCGTTTGACCAATTATCTCCATTTACGGTATTGGAATGATTACATTAGGAACTTTCGCAATATCTGTGATAATATTTAAATGCAGGGCGTTACACGGTTCACCATATTCCGTAATTTTTCCTATATTTCTTTTACTTTTTTAGAATTTCAAAATTTCGTTCGACCAATTAACTTTATTTACGTTAATATAACGGTCACAGGTGTAACTTTCGCGTAATACGCATTATTGTGGAAATGCACGGCGTTACATGGTTCCCAATCTCCATTCCGTCTCCATTCGCCAACTCTTCGCAGGATACAAACCAATTTATATATTCACAAATCAATACCGGCGCAAATGATTCGTAGGAAACAAACACGTGATCTGAAAACTGTGTTAAATGCGCAAAACCTTTAACCTCTTCCACGCAACCTAGTCATGTACAAAAGTACGCTCAGGAGATAACTCAAACATTACACATTCCACTCCCGTGGAAAAATAGGAGGCAGCTTTGACAAGGTCGTCACCTCAGAATGAACCTGAGACGATTGAGAGGGCACGGACGGAACGAGCTGCTGCATCCGGGGCTCTTGACTTTTGGTTCCCCTCTGCCATAACTCACACTTCTTTATACTGAACTAAGGTACTCTCTTTCTATCGCTCTCTAAGCAAAAACTAAAATGTCCAGACCGGCCACGACATGAGGTAATAAGCACTTTAAAGGAGCCATGAAGAGAAAACACAAGTTTGGTTCATTCAAAAGATTGTCTCGTTAGAATCATACTGACACCACTTTTAACGTAAACTTCGCTCAAATAAGCTACATAATTAGGAAAAACGGGAATGGTCATGCGACCCACCAGCTCATTTCCCCCAACAGAACCTGTGATGTCACATGAGCTAAGCTCTGCGATTGGCGGAGGCTGGCAGAAGCAGACGCAAATTAGGTAGAGCTTACAAACTAGACGAACGAGCGATTTGCGCTTAAATTTAGGGCACATTCTTTACAAAGCAATAAGAATGATGGGACAAACAGTGGAAGTTACGAAAGCACATGTAAACATAGAAGTACTGATGCGTTCTGCTGTTCGTACTGCGCACAGCATGCGTGGTTTAGCTGCACAGCACTACGGGGCTTGGGGTTGTCTCAGACGACACTGGCCGATTGACGCAAGCAACGGTGTCTTACGTGACCCCATTTGTCGAGCGAGCACTGTTTCAGGGAACGAATATTTTCTCCCAGAACAAAAACAAGCCAGGTTTAAATGCGGGCAAAAACAAACCAAACGCTTGCCACGGTATGGTGGCGCCATCTAGGTTACGGAAGGTAAAGAAACGCGGGAACAAACCAACACCGCTGTACAGGGTGGAGACAACCTTTGAACGGTCCCGTGCCGCCGCAATTGGGCCAACGGGCTCAACGCGTTATTCTTTTCGTTTCCCACGAGACCTAGCAACGCGAAACAGACAATATGATTCAAACTTCTTCAGTAAACCGCGTTGCGGCGATCATTTTAGCGCGGTTTTGACACAATGACTTGCTTCGGCGGCGAGCGAGCAACCGAACATGGCGGCGCCAGCGTTACGTGTCTCTACCCTGTACGGCGGATGCGTGAATGAAGGCACTCTAGGCTGCAGAGCGGTCGGTTCCTGTGATGTCACTTGGGACCACGAAAACGCACGATTGAGCGGGAAAATCAAAATTTTAACCTAAATTGTTTAATTTCTCAGTGAATAAAGCACCGTTTGTATCCGGACAAGCGCTGGGGGCACTATAAAACACGAAATCTTTCGAATAAAACCAACTTGCATTTTCTCTTCATGGCTCCTTTAAACCATGGACAGTGTCGCCTTCTCGTCGAAACTGACACACACCAGCAACCACAGCTGTTTACACCCACATCTAATCCACACAAGCGTAGAGGGCATCTTTATTTCGTGTGCCACGGCAATTTGAACCGTAGATGTTAGTCTTCCTCTCTTGGCTGTCCTACAGTGCTTGGAAAGCAGAAATGCGTAAACAAAGCTACTCCGTTCCATAACGCTCCTTCGGCGTCATAGTTACGGTATCGCGTCGTACATCTTCAGACCTAAACGTAGCTGTCCCTGCAACTTTTTTGTTTTCATTTTGTTTTCTTTTTTTGGTTTGTGGGGTTGGGGGGGAATCCTGCCATCTCAGAGTTGACACCAGGCGTGCCCCGCTGGTTCTTTCCATTTCTCTCGAAGGGGAGTACATTGACCCTTCGACGAACGCGGAACTTGTGTGACGTGTGCAGGCCTCCTTCCGGTTGAAGCTGGACGCGAGCAAAGTGCAACACACGTTCGTCGTGACCGCCGAGGCAGAGACGCGAAGCAAGGAGGTCTCGCCCAGCGACAACAAGGTCGTCCTTACTTTACCAGTTATTCACCAAGCGGACATCTCTATGCTGGGGTGAGCGCTTGGGCTCGGATTGCGCTAGTAATGCATCTTCCTCTGGCCCTAGTAAAGTCGTTTGTGCAATAAACTATAAACACGAGATCGAGCAGGCCTTATGAAATACGTTTCCCGTACAATATTTGAGGACGAAAAACATAACTCTTAAAACAGACTGGCTATTTAGGAATGGTGCAGATAAGTAGCGAGATACCACGTATTGGTGCAGATTAGCTTGCACAATGGGACTTCCCTATGCGCTGATATAGCGACAGCACAGTTTTACAGAAATCTAACTTTGAAATAAGGTGCAGGGTATCGCTATAAGCATATTGTTATGAAGTGAGAACGCGAAAACGTGCGAGATATCGAACTTCAGATGATGAAAACTCAGTAGCGCCTACAGTGGCACCCCTGCAATCATACAACGCGTTTATTTATCCCCGGTTCAACCAACTCACCTAAGGCCAGCTTGGACCATCTAGTGAACTGCCCGAGAAGCTGCATCTAATTACGTGCAAAGCGCCTTGTTTCTATGCCTCAGGTCGAAGATAGCGGCAGGCGCTTTGTAGCCGCAGGGTGTGCGCCCTCCTGTTCTCCGAGTTATGGCGAAATCCTCTTTACCTCTTGGTTTCACAGACGTAAGATGAAGCCACAGCAACGACATGATCTATGATAGCTAATGTCGTCAAACGGTACCTGTAGCTTGACGCATACAATAAGTTTGCCGTTGTCTGACAAATTATTAAGCTCGAAGTTAGGGCTGCCCAACGTTCAGACTTAACACATACCTTGCCGAGGGGTGACGCCAAGCCTACGCAGTAATTGCGTTGGCTGCAGTGCCGCAGCCCCTACACCGCTGCCAGCATATTTATTCGCACGGAATGACACCAAGTCTAGGCGGTGGCGTTGTCTCGTTGCTTTCGCGGGGATGTTTGCCGCGCATGCTGGCATCCGACACGTTGCATCTGGTATGCTATGATGCGCAGTGCGAAATGTAGTTCGGCGCGAGTTCAGGGCCGAGTGGGCGGCAAAAAATTATAAAATGGGAGGGCCGAGGCTGACAAAGAACGAAATGAGCAACACGCAACCAGCACCTCCTTTAAAAGGAGCAAACGGTACCACTGAGACAGGAAGAACACAAAGCCGGGTTAACATGGTGTGCGGACGTGGCCCGTGAATGGCGTCCGAGAAATGCCGTGTTGCGCGTTTCTGAAGCCGGAGCAAAGCGTGGCATCCACCCTAAGAATTCACCAGGAGATGTTTGTTTATTTATTAATTTATTTACTTATTTATTTATTTATTTAGAGTTGAATTCTACACAGGGAATAGACTACGTGATCGAAATTCAATGCTAACAAGATGGGCTTCGCCTATGACATGATTGACATTTGAATGACGAGAATTGTGGCTTTTTCAGAAGCTAATATACGAGCGGTATATAATGTTTTTGCGAGCGATTTCAAACAAAAAAAATCTGCAGAAATACTGGGAATTGCTTACTAATGCGGAACATTCTTACGCCGCTTTTATAAATTGTGAGTTCTTTGCAAGGCAGATTTGGCTATGAGTACCCAAATACCTTGAAATATTTTACTGTTTTTAAGTTTTATTTTGTTTATTCTCTACAATGATGCAAATATGCACCATTATACACATTAAGCGCCTTTACTTTACAAATTGCGCATGTCTGCTTACATGCAAGACGTTGTGCAGAGTTGGCGCGTTTCCTCTATTGTATCATACGTACTTTAGGCGTTATTTTCCATAAATTTTTATTTGAGTCTCCATTTGTTCGAGATGTGTAAGGTGCGTATTTTTTTATTGCATCTGTTCAATTTTGTATTTTTTTATTTTCTCTATTTTCTATTTCTCTATTTTCTCTACTCTAGTTCTTAAAAATTCCGTTCAAACAATACTATTCATTAAAATTATTATGACGATTGAAAGTTTATTACCACCAATTATGAAATCTTGTGAAAATGCAGGGAGTTACACGATTTGCTCGTTTTTGCTATTTTTTTAGTATTTTCATCGTTCTTTTCAGCATTTTTAATTCAGTGTTAGTTTTTCAGGGGAGATGTACAACATGCATATTTCTGATTTTGTCAAACTATTTTAGTACAATTTTTGTTTTTCTTGTACTGTTTGGTTTATCAAAGTGTTCGTCAAATTATCTCCGTTGACACTATTGTAACGATTAAATATGTTACTTCCGCATATTATTCATTTTTGTGCGAATTCAGGGCGTTCCAGGGTACCGGCGGCCGGGGTACTCGACCAAGAATGCTTTGCATTAAATACATGCGGTAAAAAGAAGCCCTATTTTGCTTCGTTCTAATTTTATAGCAATTTCGTAAAGGTATTTGTTGTTCACAGACGAAATTCCCTCCTGTCCTACTTCGCAGGAAGGCGAGGCCCGAAGTGGTAACCTTCAATGGAACGACCAAATCAATTGAACTGGAACATGGGTTTCTGGTAAGATATTTCACACCTTTTGGTATAGTTTTTTGCAATATTATTGCGTTTTTGAACACTAAATGGAAGTGGCACCCCAGAAAATACAACGCCCTCTCCTTCTCCCTCTCTTTTTGCCAGCTTTCCAAGAAATACCCGAGTCCAATTCAGCAGGTCCAGCTCTCCATTCGTGTACCACACGCCTTCAGCAAGTCGGAGCCACCAATCACCTATGTCAAAGACATCAAGGTATTCATAATAATCTGGAACATGAACTTGGCAACGTTCAACGCATTAACTCTCTCTATAGCGAGGCAAGCTGAGCTGTACTATTAAAGGAGCTCTCGGAAGTTAAATGGAATGTTACTAGAATACGTGAAGTTAGAAGAACAGGAGAAGGCTTCATAGAACTGACTAGCGGACATAATCTGTGCTATCGGGGACCTCACGCAAGGAAAGAACACGGGTTGGGATTTTTTATCCACAGAGAGGCGGCAGGGAATGTCTAAGAATTCTTCAGTATTGACGAGAGGGTCGAAGTCGTCTTGATCAAGCTTAACAAGTGATGCAGGTTAAAGATAATACAAACCTATGCACCAACAGCTAGCCACGAGGATGAGGCCGTAGACTGCTTCCACGACGACGTCAAGTCAGTAATGAATAAGGGAACAGCACAGTTCACAATTGTAATAGAAGACTTTAACGCTAAAGTATGTGCAAAGAGAATAGGAGAAAAATCAGTGGGAAATTTTGGAATAGGCAGTCGTCTTTTTGGCTAAGACCAAAGTGTACTGTAGTAACATTGGAGGAAATACACTGGTGAGATTTACTGAGAGAGATAACCTGAAACTATTGAACACGTTCTTCCGCAAACGCAAGAGTAGAAAATGGACATGGAAAAGTCCTGACGGGATGACAAAAATTCTGCAAAAATTCAGAGAATTATCACTAATGCGTAGAATTGTTATGTCGTTTGTCTGAATGTGAGTTTTTACAGTCAAAGCTTATGGTTTTTCTAAATCCTGTCGGACCAATTATCTCCATTTATGCTATTATAACGACTACAGGTGGAACTTTCTCAAATCAAAATTATTGCGAAAATGCCGGGCGTTACACGGTTCGCCATTTTCCAGAATTATTTTATATATTTTTTTAATATTTAGCTTTTCACAATTTCGTTCTAACATTTATCTCCATTTACGCGATTATAACGATTACAGGGAAACTTTCGCGAAATCTGCATTGTGGTTCCTCAGTTTTCGTAATTGTTTTAAATGTTTCTTATTATTGTACATTTCCCGAATTTCGTTCGGCCAATTATCTCCATTTCCGCTATTATAACGATTACAGGTGGAATTATTGGGGAAACGCCATGGGTTATACGTTTTGACATTTTCTGTAATTTTTTGTAATATTTTTCTTTCATTTAGTCTTTCAAAATTTTGTAGACCAATTATCTCCATTTACGTTATTATAATAATTACACTTGGAATTTTCCAGAAATCTGCAATATTGTTTAAATGCAGGGCGTTACACGGTTCTCCAGTTTTCGTAATTATTGTACATTTTTCTCATTTTTTTTTAGTTTTTAGAAATTCCCTTCGACCAAGTATCTCAATTCGCGTTATTATAACGATTGCAGGTAGAACTTCCGCGATATATGCATTATTGCGAAAATGCCATGTGTGATACGATATGAGATTTTCCGTAATTATTGTATACTTTTCTTATCTTTTAGGTTTCCAAAATTTCGTTTGACCAATTACCTTTATTTACGTTATTATAACGATTAAATTGGGACCTTTCCCGAAATTTGAATTATTGTGGCAATGCAGGGCATTACACGATTCACCAGTTTTCGTAATTATTTTACATTTTTTCTATTTTCTGGTTTTTCAAAATTTAGTTCAACCAATGATCTCCATGTACGCTACTATAACGATTACGCGTGGAACTGTCGCGATATCTGCAATTTTGTGGAAATGCCATGCGTCGTTTTGACATTTTCCGTAATTTTTTAATATATTTTTTATTTTGTTGTTTTTCTCTATTTCATCCTAGCAATTATCTCCATTTACGTTATTATAACGATTACATTTGGGACTTTTCCGAAATCTGCGTTATTGTGGAAATACAGTGCGTTACACCGTTCGCCAGTTTTCGTAATTCTTTTATAATTTTTTATTTTTTATTTGTTCAAAATTTCGTTGGACCAATGAACTCCATTTACGGTATTATAATGATTAGAGGTGGAACTTTCGGTAAATCTGCCATATTGTGGAAATGCAGGTCGTTGGACGTTTTGCCATTTTCCGTAATTTTCTTTTATTTTTCCTATTTTTTATTTTTTCAAAATTTTGTGCGACCGGTTATCTCTATTTACGCTATTAAAGTGATTACAGGTTGAACTTCGCAAAATCTGCATCTTTGTGGGAATGCAGGGCGTTACACGGTGCTGGCTGTGGGGGTACTCGGCAAAGAATGCTACGCATTAAAAATGAAATAGACTTAATTATGAGTGACAACCCAGGGGTTGTGCAGGACGTGGAGGTGCTGAGCAAGATTCTGTGCAGTGATCATAGGATGGTTAGGTGCAAAGTAAGGGTAAATCTTAAAAAGCAAAGAAGAAAACTTCCAAAAAGGAAGAAACCCAGCATCAAGTCAGTCAGAGACACGCCGCAGGAATTTAAAATAACGCTTCAGAACGAATTCGTGATCTTAGACGGTCAGAGCGAAGACAGTGTTGGTACCCTAAATGACAACCTAAAAAGAAAGTCAGGAGCGGCTATTGGAGAACTAGCACGCAGTGAACAAACTAAAAAAACTAACTCAGCAAACAATGGAGTTTATTGCGAAGCCTCAGAACATAAAATTGCTCGGTACGGTGGATCGAAATTCACTAGCGGAGCCGTCAAAATTGACCAAGAGAAGTTAAACAAATGACATTCGTGCGTAGAACACGGCGGTCATTGAGGAAACATTGGGAAAAGGAGAAAGCTTGAAGGCAACAAGGACGAAGCTGGCTATGGCGGAGAGACAATGTGCGCGCTTAGAGATGAACAGGGCAGCATAATGCACGATATGGACGAGATAATAAAAATTGGGGAACCATTCTACACAAGGCTGTACGCCAGCGACTTAGGTCCAAAGGAAAATACAGATCGTACAAGCTTAGCTTGCGACGTTCTGCCAGAAGCTAAATGGGAAGTAGAAAAGGCGCTTACGGGCATGAAAAGAGGAAAGGCTGAAGGCGATGGCGGCATAACCATTGACCTTCTAAAGGAGGGCGGAGATATAATACTAGAACAGCTTCCTAAACTATTCTCACAATGTTTAGGGACTTTAAATGCACCCAAAGTATGAAAAAACGACAACATATTTTTAATTCACAAGAAGGGAGATAACGAAAATCTTAATAACTACCGACCCATCAGCTTTCTGTAAGTTGTGTACCAGCTGTTTACTACGATAATAGTCAACCGCATAAACGACAGCCTAGACTTCCAACAACTCAGGGTTGGGTTTAGAAAAGCATACTCTACAATGGATCGCATCCATTTCATCAACCAAGTAATAGAAAAATGCGCAGAGTATAAGAATCCGCTTTACATAACATTTATAGACTATGAAAAAGCGTTTGATTGAGTTAACATGACCGCGGTGATGGACGCCTTGAAGGACCAAGGAATAGAGGAGACTTACCTAAGACTCCTAGACGACATATGCGAGGAATGCACAGGCACAAGTACCCCTCACAAACAAAGTGATAGATACCCGATCCGACAAGGAGTGCGACGAGGTGATACCATCTCACCAAAATTGTTCACAGGATTTCTGGAGAGTGTATTCAGGAGACTTGACTGGGAAAACTTAGGCTTACGGATTATCTGGGAATACTTCAGACATCTACGGTTTGCAGAAGGCATAGTCTTGCTCAGTGAATCTGCAGAAGGACTCAAAAAATGGTTAAATAACTACAATCAGAGAGCTTCACTGTGGGGCTAAAGATAAATATGAATAAAACAAAAGTAATGGCAAATAAACATGCTGAACGCGTCCATATCAGCATAGGTAACAAAATACTACAATTAGAAGAATATAACTACCCTGGCCAGATGTGCTGTTCCCGCCCACGAGAAAGCAATCCGGTGCAGAACAGGAATGGGTTAGGGTTGGTTCGGCAAGGACCTCTATCCTAATTAAAGGCAAGGTACCTCTATCCCTAAAAAGAAAGGCATTAAGCCAATGCATACTGCCGGTGACGACATACTAAGCGGAAACATGGCGCCTTACTGAACAACGCGAAAGCAAGCTTAGGTCCGCCCAACGTGCCATGGAGCGAATAATGTTTGGAGTAACACTTATAGACAGAAAACTATAAACCTGGATTAGGGAGCAAACTCGAATAGAATATATCGTAGTTCAAGTTAAGAAAAAGAAATGGGCTTGGGCTGGCCATGCAGTGCGACGAACTGACAACAGGTGCGCCACAAAGGCAACAGAATGGACACCGAGAGACGGGACTAGACGAAGGGGAATACCATTAATTCGACGGAGAAACGAATTAAGAAAGTTCGAAGGCAAAGAGTGGACGCGGTCAGCGCGGGACAGACGCGGGTGGGTGTCAGTGGGGGAGGCATTTGTCCTGCAGTGGACTTAAATACTCTGCTGTCGTCGTTGTTGTTGTTTAATGATGATGATAATCTCAATTTTCGGTGACTGAATGGTGACCAGCGACTGAACCCCCAGGTTATTTTGTTGATTAATTATTGACCAGTACCTTAGAAATTTTGTAGTGGATTAGGCAGGTGTTATGCTTAAATCATTCATAACTAAAAATTTGTTCACCCGCCGTTAAAACGTTGTCTAAAAGCAATGTCGCTGGGACCGTCTGTACGTGGTTTTCTGTCGATAGCTTCCCCTCGCAATTTAGCACATTTGAGCAAATATCGTAGCGAGCAAGAGAGAAGTTTAGCGAGCACGCGACACGATCAATTTAGCACCAATTTAACTAGTTTTACACGCATAAGCTCTGCGTTAGACACTTTGGGCCTGGAAGCTTTGTTCTCTAATGCATTACTGTAGAAATGCTTCTCACGTACAACACGACAACGCTTACTGATTTGAATGGCAAGCGTCGTTACCAGGTTTTGGGCTTGTAATTATCTGACAGACTACTCACATATTCTCACTTCGTTCCGGCTTGAATGAAACAAATAAAGAGTACCTTTCATCAAAAATTGCAAAGCTTCGCACTCTAACTTTGGAATTACTCTAATACCACGTTACACTCCGATAATTTAGGCGGCCTTGTTGATGTTGGTACTGTCTGCTCGCCATATTGTGAAATAAACGACTACATACCCCAGCGACCACGTTTGCACAAGAGAAGATGTCACTATACGATAAAGATCACGTCAAACCGTGACGTTCCTTTCACAAAGTAGCTTGCCCGACTGCAGTAGTGCGGGCTTTACAGGCAAAATATTTAGCACTTAAAGCGCGTATCCGCACCTGTACATTTCGCAACTATTTCGAGCTTTCGATCCGCTGTACCTTTGAGCTACCTCAACGCTTTTTATACCCAAAATGCGCTCAGCACCATTTTTTACTCCTGCTTCAATTAAATCCCCATGGGCGAAATTAGCATGCATTGGAGGATCGGCTTGTTGGTAGCTTTGCCAGAATGACAAAACAAGTTCACATGCTTTCAATAACATTAGGTTCAATTTTTATTAACATAAGACTAAAATATTCAATAGAAAACTCATTACTGTATTTGGCTCGTAATACGGATTGCTCCTCATTTTCTGTCCCCGTATTTGTAGATAACGAGGATTGTCTATGTAGCTGGCATCTAATCCAAATGTAGGAGCACAGGAAATTATTTTCTTATTTGAATATCGAAAACATCGTTTGACGCTCTTTGCCCTTAGTAGGCCTTGCGCCAATAAAATCCAACCGACATCATCATCATGAATATCTAAAACAGAAAATTGCTTAAACGAAAATCGCTGGCGACCGGACACTGCCGGACATAAGTAGATTTATTTTACACAGAACATAGGCAGTACTCCGCAGGAACTGTACATACATACAATTTTGATAAACATTGTGGTAACTGGGAGTTTTCATTTTAGTGTTTAAATTCCTCACTGGTACAGAAAGAAAATGACGAGAAGGTTGCTGATAACGCGCTACTGTTATAACGGTACCACTTGGGTGCGGCGTATCTACAAGAAAACGACTATTCCATCAATAACCAGCGAAAAAGATGGTTTGTTCTTGATGCCTCGCTTTTGCTGCTAGCATCAAGAAGTATGAGTCAGACCCCAAAATAGGAACAAAGTCATTTTTATAATGCGATAAGGTAAATATAACCACACACATACAACAGAAGCAAACACAGGTACTTTAGCCAGCACACTCAGCTATGTTAACAAATATACAGGGGAATGAGAAGAACAAACAAGTCTAAGGCCGTATTCTAAGTTGCTCCTCCAGTCCATTTGTTCCCTCCACTCGACTGAGGGGAGGATCCCGCAATGGTAATGCATGGGCAAATCCATTTCAAGGATCTCCTCCACTTTAGGCTCGAGTGGAGGAAGGACTCAAAATACGAGGGCTAACGCTGTATAGAACAGTGAATATTAAACAGAAAAATAAAACGTCCAATATGTACAATTTACCAAATAAAAGGAAAGTGTTTCCTAAAGTAGGCCCTAGAGCAAGTTTGCAAAATTCTTGATCGCCGCTCCGTACCGGACATTTGTATCGTCTCTAGGGTTGTGGTGTGTCTTCCCATGTGCGGCATCAATAGAGAAACGTTTTCTGATTGTTGGCGTGGTGACATGAAGTTGCAGAGCAAATAGCGGTTTTCTGGGGGAAGGGTGCTCGCCGCGCGGGTGGAGCCGTCACTTCGTTCTCGTGGGTAAAATTACAATGATGAGCAGGCACGATCCAGGACCAGGATGGACAATTATGCCCACATCTATTATTGTGAGGATGACCATGACGAGGACGATGACGATTGCTTCAGCTATAATTATTCAGCTGTGGGAATCATGGCGGTGGTGTCGAGGACCAAGAGAAGAAGGTAGAGGATACCGTCTTCTTGTTCCTACGCCCGCACAACCTCGTCCTAATCTGCAAAAAGGCCGACCAACACAAAATCGCCCGGGCCGACCCCATTGCTGCTATCGCACATAACACGTGCGATTGATACCCGTCCCTTTTTCCTGCATAGATTCTGCAAGGAGACCTGTTTGTTCCGGGAACGTGCCTAAACGTAGAGGGATTCGTCATGAGCAACGGGGACCAGGCCGCACAGAGCAGTGATGATGACTCGGACTCTGGCATATTCTCTACCAGCAAGGACAGCCTGAGCGGCCGTGTACAGCGGTCGGTGCCCGAGGCCGACTCGCCTCACTCCGAGAGGCTTACCAAACTCTCCGACCAGAACGTGCCACCCTTGGTAGGTTTCTCTTCAACGCTGATGTGATAGAAAATTCCATACCTCGCAACTAAACCTCCCACACCCTACTTTTGTCTCACTGAACGTCTTTTACTGCGATTGGTATTACTTTTGCATAGTTTAGTGAATGCAAATCAGAAAGGAACGGTAGCCTTTAAACGTCTTATGAACATGAATTTAGTAGAGGGAGGGGTAGCCAGTCATTGTAGATCCAAACGCCCCTAAATAGTTAAGTATGCCGTACGTGGTAATGCGCGTTCTAAGTGCGCTTGCCCAATTTATAACGGGATGCAAGTTTAGCCACGAGGAGAATAATGCCCTTGCGGTGCTGGACATGGCTTAAGTAACATGCATGGAAATTCCCAGGGTTAAACAAGAGGCTTCATGAACAGGTGGCAGAACTTTAATGCATGCACAAAGACAAGCATTTTGTGGTTTAAAAAAAAAGTTAAGACAAGCGTCTATTGTCGCGTCAAACAGGGGTAAAATGTTCTAGTCAACTTCGCATTTGTGTCTCCTGCCCTGAGGTATTCCTGGATCAAAATTTATACGCGTGTGCGAATTTCGATCCTTGTTTTCAATGCAGATACTAAGAGAATAAGGATTTTCTTTGCTCAATTCAAAAGCGAACAATTGAAATACACGAAAAAAAAACAGCAACAACAACAAACTCTTGAAGCAGAACACAACAGGCCATTTCTTTCGATGTGCCAGTCTATGAAGTTCGACAAATGCAACGAAATTTTTAGTCTAGAAAATTTGTTTCCGTTGGTTCTTGTCAACAGGGTTGTTTAGCAGCAGCTATTTCCACATTGGAGTTCAGTGCGAAACACTGTTATTGTACCGCCACTGAACCAGGTAACAGCATGTTGGCGCCCCAAGCAGCAGCGCAGCAGACGAACTATCAGTTTGAATTTCCTTTATCTTTTTAAGTGAGAGAATAACAATGAAGTTGGTTTATTTTGGCGTTAATTAGCTCGTGTAGGTGTTGAAAGAAACAGCTCGTTGTCTGGTGCCCCGACACCGAAACTATAAAAATGGTAATTCTTCTATCAGTATATTGTTTATTTTTGTTAATGCATCAAATGTGCCCATTTAATGCAAAAGCACATGGAATTGTTTGTAGCAGGGTGGGTATGAGTACAAAAGAAATGGCCGCGTATCCGCCTACTTCACTGCAAAAGGTCGTCGAAAGACGATAGCCTTCTCGCGCCCGTGCCGCGTGAATGCCTGTCTTCTGTTTCTCGCCCGCCCATCTGAAACGCTCTTCCGCTCCTGTTTAGCTCTTCCCACGATAACCACGGAGGAGATATGCTAAAGTCAATTCCATTTTCGCTTTTTCCACTGCTCACGCGCAATCTATTGGAAGCTTTCGTTACTTTTGAACTTGGGACGCCGCCACGTGGTCCTAGATCGTCGCGTGCACTCTCCAAATTTCGGGGTCAAAATATTGTTTTCAGCCCGTATTTTTTTATTTGGTGTCGCAAAAATTGAGCAGACTTGTATATTTGATTACAAGAAAACTGTAAATACCACTTACGCATTAATGTCTTGGCTCAAATATGCCTAGTGTTTTCTTTTTCCCGAATACTGTTGCAAAGTATGAAGTAGTGTTTCCAGAATTAGTGGTCCGCGAAAGTTTGGTCAGTATAAACCTCTCGTTCAAGCATATAAGAACTCGTTCTTGAATTCGTTCTTTTGTAAGAGAGAGAACTTCTCATAACACTTCATAACTTTTTGATTGGCTAGACAAAAGTCTCCGCCCACAGCGCCAGTGTTCTCTATTCCTCAGGGTCCTATGTAGCCAAGGATTTATGAAACATGTTCAATTTTGCGTGAGGCATGCGGTTTAGCTCGACTTACCCAGTCTCAGGAAAACTTCGAAAAGCACTCGAAACCTTTTGTACAAGCATTGTCACCAAAGATGTTGCCTCTGTAGAGTTATGCACGGTACGCGTTCATGTTGTACAACCCCGTGGAGTAGTACCCTAAACCTAACACATGACGCAACAGGCCTCCAGTTTCAATGCAAACTGCGAGTGCGGTATATCTTCCGAAGTACTCACGCCTACGCAAACACGAAGAGCAACCTAGGCAACGACTGACAGCCCCCTAGTCTTCCGTTATCGTGATTAATAATAAGTGGCATGGCGTTAAATTAATTCCTTTGTATGTACATGTAACACTGATCCAATCATGGGGGCACGTAGTGAAACTTCAGAACCTCTACACCTGTAAACCTTTCGTTACTTCCTCACACAGAACTGCAAGACATCCCTGTGCGACGAAGTCAAGTGCATCTTCGGTCCATTTTTGGACAGGCAGAAAATAGTGCAGGTCGTAGTGTCCGTGGTCGTTGACATGGAGGAGTTCAGGAGACAAGCCGTGAGTATTCGCTCAAGCACTGATCTTGTGCAGCAACTAGCATTCGCAGCGATCCTGTGTTGTTTAATTAGTTGTCTCAGTTTATCACAGAAAAATTGCGCTGTTTCGACAAAGCATTATGGTGATTCAAACCATCGAAATGGCGCGAACGCTCGTGCACTCCGCACCGGTTGTCCAATGAGCCACTCGTCGTTGCCGCATACATATATAAAGTAGGGAGTGGTGCGCCGCTTGCGAAAGATTCGTCGTGTGTGCCAGGTTAACCTGACCAACGTAACTCGTGAAGAAGGAATGTTCAATTAGCAAGAGCTCCTCCTTGTTATAAACGCTGACCACAAGAACGCACAGCCTCAGGATAGGGGAGCACGCTTCCGTTGTTAGGCGATGCCTGAGCATGCACAGAGGGGCTGACGCTCCCCTTGATAACACCTGTGGTTATGGGTAAACCGGTCCTATCTGGTCAAATTGGCTTCGGAGAGGGAATGGGTTTAAATTGAGATCGCCTTCTACTTGTTACTGGCGAAGTGATCCCAATAGCCGCGACATTGCAGTCTCAGCTCCAGATGGCTCCCTGTGCAGGTGTGGGAACTTTGCCTATGTGTGTGTAAGGGGGGTGTAGCTGTGTGAGAAATGTGTCGGACCATAGATGAAGCGGGACGATTAGTTAATACTGCCATGGCATAAAGTATCAAGAATAGGAAAAGCGTAATTGGGAAAACTATATCATGTATAACGGCGAATAAATGGTACTAATCCCTTTATTGGCTGACGAAGGCTGATTTGTGCTTCAGTCTCGCAATAGTACCACAATTGATCAAATATCGCTAGATCTCCGTCTAATGTACAGTTGTTTTTCGGAGTGCACATGAAACGTTCACTTGAGCTGGAACTTTTTTCAGGGTACGTGGCATGCATTCAGCGTTGGCTCCGAAGGTTACCTGGAGATTCTGGACAACACTACTTTCACGACTGATGCACAATCCCGCAAGGAGATCCGTGTAAGGCTTCTCTACCGTGTGTTTATATTGTTTGTTTTGCTATACCACGAACGTTACTCGTCCGACATGAAAAACGTAGCGGCCAAATTATTTGTCTTGTTTTTCATTGAATCACCATTTGTGCGGTTGTTCCTACATTAGCTTTGGAAAAGGTTGCAACCCCCACAGCCTGAGGATTACAGGCTCGATCAGTTTGTCTTAAGTGTGAAGGGAGATTGAAGATGAAAAATTGGCGCAGCTTGCACTTGTGGTGCAAGGCTGGAGAAACAGCAGAGCTGGCGGCCCCCCTCCCTTCGTCGGATGCCCGGCAGTTCAAAGCCAACGCTGCGAATAACCCAGAGGAAATAATGCTGTGCGCCTGGAATGAGATGTTTGAATGTTGGAATGCGAAGGGACCTCTTCCGCTCAGTAGGACGGACGCCGGTTTCATAACCCGAGGAGCTGAGGCTCAATTCTCACCAGGGGAACTTTTTTTTTTCTCAACTGGAAGTTTTTTGTTCGCGTTGCACAACTTACGGCCAAGTTAAACAGCTCCGCTGTTCAAAACATTACTGAAAATTCTCGGCGCCACTTGCGTTATGTCTATGACGACTTGAAGGCGAAGGCTTGAGTGGCGATACATATACTAAACACAAACACATTATACGCTATACCATCAGCCCGTATTCCCAAGTTCCATTTTTTTGGTTGCGTCGTGTCTTATTTTTTTGGCTCATTTTATTTTAGTTTGAGGGGGGTGTATAAAAATGGCATTTTTATTTCGTTAGTTCAGTTTTAATTTAATTTTTGTCTGTGTATTTGCGGATTTTTTATTCTGTACCATGAGCCATTTCCGCGTGCGTAAATATCGCGCTATTGTTACCAAACCACGAAAATAATGCGTAGCATATGCCAAGAGAACATTTTGCAGTAACAAAATGATGGGTCAGCACAAATTTTGTCAATGGTGAAGATCGAGCACACTACGCTAGACAAACACACTACGAAGACCGAACAGCCAGGCTATTTTAGCACTTCCTCAAACCAATAGAATGAATGCTCGACGCATACAGGAATTGGCCGGCTTGTATTCACAGGGGAACGAAATCTCGCGAGGCGAACAGGATTCTCCTAGCGAGGGAAAGAAAGCCGAACGAGCTTCGGAGGGGGCTGCGCAAGGGAATGGTTCAGTCGTGACAGAAAGTTTCAGAGCAGATATACAAAAGGTCCAACTAGGCTTTAACCTTCACACACCTGGCACACATTACAAGCACCCCCCTGTAATTTTTTTCTGTATTTTATTTTTGCCTTTTAAAATTACCCTTGACCAATTACCTACAATTACGTTTATATGACGATAAAATGTGTTAACTTTGCAAATTATGCATTTTTGTGCAAATTCCGGGCGTTACATGTTTGGGGCCCATGGCGTAGTCGGGAAGGAGTGATACGCATAAGAACTCGACGAAATCGTTCACTATCGCAGTCGAGGCTGCCCTTCTTACCTGCGTGGAATGAACGTGCGTGCAGGTGGCCACGGTGTTCCAAAAGGAAGGCCCGCCACCAGCGGAGGAGGTGCCCGATTGGATCATCGCAGCCAGTGCTTTCGCCGGACTTCTCCTCTTCTCACTCATAGTAGCCGGACTGGTTCATGTACGTACATCACGTCGAACGCCTTTTGTGATTTAGGTGGTTATGAGCTGGGTATATACAGTAGCTTATACATAGGCTTCTTTGAGTTCACGAAATCGTTCAAAAGTCGTTGTTTCTCGGTAGGTGGGTTTTTTCCGTCGACAACAAAAGGAGGCCCTGGAGAAGTTTCTAAGCGAAGAGGACGGAAACGAGTGGGATGAGTTCGCTGTCAGAAAGACCGATGGGGATGAAGAAAGGGAGCCCTTCCGCAAGAGCATGATGGCGGACTCCGTAAAATTCAGCGACGTCCAGGAGGAGACGAACACCACTGCTGAAGACAA